>NW_005842058.1:966868-972459 GCF_000455745.1 Alligator sinensis
CCCCAGCCCCGCCGGGCCTCACCAGGGCGCCCAGGCCGCCGCCGGCAGCCGCCATGTTGCCTGTGACCCCTGACCTTTGCCCCGCCTGCTCCGGGGGTTCGCTTCCGGCCGCGCCGGAAGCTGCCTGTGCCGGCGTTCAGGGGAGGGGAGGGGGTGCGCATGCGCTGCGCCCCTGGGTCGTGCTGCCTTGCACGCACCGTACTGCACAGCTCCTTCGCTTCATTGCAGGCTCGCAATCTACATTGCACCGTTCCCACGCAGTGCTGCATGGCTCCCAAATCATTGCATGGCTCCTACATTGTGCTGCACGGCTCCCGCATCTCATTGCACAGCTCCCACACTGCACTGCAGGGCTCCTAAACCACTGCAGGGCTCCCACATTGCACTACACAGCTCCTAAATCGCTGCGCAGATCCCACGCCTGATTGCATGACTCACACGCTGTACTCCACAGTTCCCACGCTGCACTGCAGGGCTCCCGCACTCTACTGCATGGCTCCCGAACTGCGTTGCATTACTCCCATGCTGCACTGCATGGTTCCCAAACCACTGCAAGTCTCCCACACTGCGCTGCATAGATCCCAAACCACTGCACGGCTCCCACACCTCATTGCATCGCCCCCATGCTGCACTGCAGGGCTCCCAAACCACTGCAGGGCTCCCATGCCTCATTGCACAGCTTCTGTGCTGCACTGCACAGCTCTCACGCTGCACTGCAGGGCTCCCAAAAACTACTGTGCAGTTCTCACACTGCACTGCATGGCTGCCAAACCACACTGCACAAGCCCAGGCTGTGCCCCAGCCAGGCCCTGTTCCGGGGGCCGCCCCAAAACCCTTGGTCTCTGCCCCAGCCCCATTCTCAATGAGAGCCCAGTTGACACGTGTATGTGCAAACAAAACCACAAGGCCCCCGGAGCCGGCCACGCCAAGGGATTGTGGTCATTGCCATTTGTTTGTGGAATGGCAGGGTTACAACTGAGATTGTTGCTCCAGGGTCTGTATGGAGGTGTCCGGCCCTGCTTGGTTTAAAGTCCAACTAGACGGACAGCCGGGGGGGAAAAGGAAACTGAGGCATAGAGGAAGGAACTGGATGACTCCAGACTGTCCAGCAGCTCAGTGGCAGAGCCAAAGATGGCACTCAAGGCTCCTGAGTCCCAGTTCGGTGCCTAATCGATTCCACTGCACAGACCAAGCCCGTCAGAGCTGCAGACAGCTCCACTGCCTGCATATATCTGACTCTTTTCTAAGCTAGACATATAAGTGCTGGGATGCCCTGGGCACCCCTGGGAGGACTTTGTATAGCCCTACCTTTCAGGTTTCTGTATTCTCAGACCTTGGTTCCCAGACTTAATGGGGGGTTTCTCTACCCATTTGTCTTGGAATAGCCGAACCTTGGATCTGTGGGTTTAACTTCACATTTGTACTACAGAAAGTGCTGGATGATAGCAATCACGACTGTGTTTCCACTGGCCGAATTTCCTCCCTTTGAAGGAATCTCCTGTCTTTGAAGAGAAAGGGCTGTTTCCCTTTAAGACCAAATTTCAGCAAGGTGAGGCTAATTGAATGAATGGTTGAGCGGCTCACCTGCTCTGCCTTTATAAGATGCCTGGTCCAGAGGATGGTTGTATGCAGGGTTGGTTAGGTCTTTTATGTAGGGTTGTTTTTTTTATATGAGCTGCTTGCTGGGGTAGGTGGTTGTATTCATAGCCCCTTTCTGTGTAGAGGGGTTTTTCTTTGGTGATTTGCATGCAGTTTTATGTTGGGGAAGTGAGTTGTTAAGCATAAATATCAGTAAACTCTGCTTTTCCCCTTTAAAGCATTTTCTGATCATTTGTATGACTTGAGTCCTTAAGTGAGAAGGATGCATGAGGTTGGTTACTCCATGTTGTTCCCCAAAATGCTTTTTTACAGGGGCTGTTCTGCTGGTTTCTTCAGCAGAGATGTGGTCAGAGGCAGTAGGTAACAATAACTCAGAAAGCCACTTACATAGGACAAAGATTGAAATTGGGCAATGGGAGCTTTGTGTTCCTGAGCTCTCAAACTGCAGCTCTAATATTTGGGGTGAAGGAAGGATGGTAGGTAGCATCTAAGAGCAATCACAGGAGGGACACTTATGAGTAACAACTTCATGTTCTCCTAGTTTTGTGCAGAGGAGGAAAATCCAGCTTCCTAACTGAACTAAACCAGGAGATGACCCCCCACCTTCATAGATGCAATTGCTGCTCTGTCATTGCAAAGCCTTTCCAGCTGAATAGAGACTCCTTTGAGTAATGGTGCCTTTCTTTTTTTTTTTTTTCATGGAAAAGGTAGATTCTGGAAACAATGGCTCTTACCAACAGTATCAACAGTGACAGTAAATCGGAGAAGCCCATATCTCTGATCTGGGGTAAGAAGCTGCTTGCTTTGCACCTGAGTGTCTGAGAAGTGCTTGGTGATCAGTGCTCAGGTTATTTCTGCTGTCTCCTTAACACTGCTTAAAGCTGTTGCTCCCAGTCCTCTCTCCCATAACGGCCTTTTCTGTTCCAGAAATCTGCTGGGGGGGGGTTGGATTTCTTTTTTTTTTCTTTTGTGGTTGTTTTTGGTCTTGTTTTGTTTTTTGTTCAGATCTTCCCTACTTGCAACCTCCACCTACTCCTATAAAGAAAGGCTTCAGCAATAATGAGGGGTCTCCATGGAGAGTCTTTTTGAGAGCTAAATCTTGGTGGCTTCTGAGTCGCTCGGGTCTTGGCTAAAATAAAGTGCAGCCTCTGAGGTGTCTAGTATCTTTTGCTTCTCAGAGGTGTAACAAATCCTTGGAGTGAGATGGGGCTAAGGGCCTGCTCCCTGGAGCACGCTGCATTGCCAGACATGCTATGCGGAGTCCACCTTCAGCTGAGGTGTAGATGCTCAGCTTGGTCTGGGGCAAGGCTAGCTGGAGTGCATCCAGTTGCTCTTTTTCTCTTGTCTCCTTCCTTCCCCCACAAAGTGGATGTGTTTCACCGTCTCCTTGGCTCATGTTGGCCAATGGCAGCGGCAGTGGCAGCTCTGTGGCATGATATCTTTGCTTCTAATGCTGTCTACCAGGCAGGAACATAAGTGAAAAGACCCTTTGAGGGGCAGGGTTTCTTGCCTCCTAGGCTGAGAAGCCATTTGGAGATTGGGGTGGGGGGAGTACAGAGACACTTTGCAGTTCCCAACACTTCTCCTTTCCTAGTCCCCTTTGCTGGGGGGGATAGCGAGCACAACCTGTTGAGACATCCCACCCTTGATAGAAGCCTGTGCTGTGAAACTCACGCTGAGCATGTGATGCAGGAGGTGGGGTGAGCTGCCTTAATGATCTGATTTCTTTTTTTAATCGCTGATCTCTTCCCCCTTCCACAGGCTGTGAACTGAGCGCAGAGAATACAACCTGCACCTTCAAGATGCCAGATGACTGGGCCTACGAGCAGCAACTGGCCTTGCGGATGGTAGGTGCCTAGCCCATCCTCTCCCACAGAGGATGTTTGGGACAGGGCCCTTGTGACTGGCTTTGAAGTGGGGGTGGGAGGTGTGTATGGGATGGGAGCCTGTCTTGTAAAAAGCCAGTTGCAGAATAGGGTGAAGCAGAGGGTCTGGCTTCTCCAATACCATCCTTCTGGACTGCAAGTGGAGTCTTGTCATTGTCAATGTGCCCATGAGAGTACAAGTCTCTTCTCACCAGGCAGTGAAGGAAGCCCATTTGGCCTTGGGCATGTCAAGCTGGGGGACACTCTGAGCAGAGGCTGTCACCACTGATAACACGGTGCTAAAGGCTTGTTCTTCTCTCTCCAAAGATCTGTGTGGGGGAGAAAACCAATGATGAGCTCAACATCATAGAGATCATCCCTCCAGAGGACAGCCAGGACCCAAGCCCTGTAGTCCTAGCTGCCTTGAAGCCTTCTGTGCTGCCAATGGTGAGAGGCGGGGGTGTGGCCTGGGCTGGTATTTACTCAGGCCGGAAGCTGGGTCAGAATCGAGCATCTAGATGACTCCTGGAGATGGAGAGCAGGTCACTGATAAGCCCAGGTCTGAGCAAGCTGAAGTGCTAACTTGGTGTGTAGGCATGCTGAAATGTGGAGGGAACAGCCCTTTGAGGAAGATAGCACATGAGGGGTGAGCACTGCCATGCAGTCTTCAGCTTTTTGGGACTTGATACAAAGTCCCATTAGGCCTTCAAAGCCAACTGGTCTCCAACCATAGCTTTTCAGGGCATAACCTGCCATCAGCCCACCCTCATGGCATCGCTGCTGTCTCTTCCAGGCCCCCATGGTGGGAGTTGAGCTGACGCCTCCCGTCACCTTCCGGCTGAGAGCTGGCTCTGGCCCAGTCTACATCACTGGACAGCACATTAATTGTAAGTGTGGGTGCAGCGGGGTTTAGTCTGGCCAATACTGGCATTAGGGCAATGCAGTGTATGTTGGTTCTGGTGACTGCAATACTTGCTGGGTCTCCTCTGCTTCAACCAAATGAGAGAATACTATAGCCAGCTGGCCACTGCCACCTCTACATGATGGGAATGCAGTAAAGCCCCCACCTATGTATGCTACACCCTGCTGCTGGAGCAGGGACTTTTGTGCTGCTCACATGTCTGGACCATAGACTGTCCTCCCTTCCTGGGAGGGGTAGCTGATATGTGCCCTGGGGAGGAGCTGCTGTTACCTTGGGGGACCTGGGAGTCTTGCTATTAGTAACTTGGTTCTTCTGGTCTATACAGCACCAGAGCATGATGGCTGGCCACTGCTGGCTCAGGGGCTGGCTGGCTGGCATCCCATGTCTTGGGTACCTGCTCCTAGGAGTGGAGTAGGAGGCAGGGAATGCCCTGATCTGTGCCCCGTGCTCTGATCCAGGCCAGCTCTTCTTTGCAGTGGTCCCAGATGACTCCTGGATGGAGGAGGAGGAGGAAGAAGAAGAAGAGTACGAAGAAGAATCATTTCAGGAGGAGTCTCCCCAAAAAGCCACCAAGCGCCAGCCATCCAGTAAGAAAGCAAGTGTAGCCAAGGTATGGGGAGACCCAGTCTGCACCTTGACTAGCCCCTTCCTGGGTGCCCTGTTACTGCTAGCGTAGCAGAGACTGCAGTATCATGTGCTTAGTACCCATGAACCTGACCAGCAGCATCCATCATGGTTGCCCCAGGTCTGTCTCTCCAGATGTGCCTAACATCTCCAAACCTCTTCCCCAGGAGAGAAACCCTGCCCCTGCTTCTCCCTGTCCTGGAAGTGCACTGAGAATTAATGAGTTCCCATGAGGAGCAGGGTGGACTTGATGCCTTCTACTGGCTGGGCCTTGGGACACTGCCTTGGCCAATGAAGGCCTGGGCCTCCTGCAAAGCAGCTGATACTCTGCCAGAGTTGGCATCTTGGCCACAAAGTCGGCAGTCTTGCCATGTCCGTCTAAGGACATAAGCAGACAAGGTTCTTTTGGGCCTGATATCTCTTATTAAACCAACTCAAATAGTTGGAAAAATGCTTCTTTGCTAGCTTTAGGGTATAAATACCCTTCATCAGGCTGAGGAAGCATCTGTGGTTGGTGTGTTTCCTCAGTCCATAGAGGAGAGCAGTATTTTTCTTCTCATGGGTTTTTTCCCTCCCCCCCC
>NW_005842058.1:972560-975147 GCF_000455745.1 Alligator sinensis
CTTGTTTTTTTCCCCCCCCCCCCCCCCCCCCCCAAGTAAGTGGAATGGCGCTTGTCCTGTTGCTGTGATTTTATGCTACAAGTAGTTTCCTGAGTGGGTAAAACTCATGAAAAATGACCTACATTCTCCTCTGGAAAACAAGGGACTGGGTTGGTGGGCTCCCTTCTTTCTCCTCCTCTGTGAACTGGAGTTTGTCTGGTTTAACTACATCTCTCTCCTTTTGTCCCAGAAGAAGAAAGTGGAGAAAGAAGAGGTCAGGTAAGTAAAATATTTAAGGGGTGTGGGGCCAGGGGAAGGATGAAGTGGTTCTCCAGAGCTGGTGGTGGAGGCCTGGTCTTGGTGGGTGCTTGACTGGTGGCCATCTTTCAATGCCTGGTGAAGCTGGTATCTGGGACTACATAAGTTAAGAAATTTGCACTGCCAGGATGTAATACTGGCAAAGAATGAAGGATAAAACATCCCTAAAGTGTCATGAGTTAGCCCTTCTTGATACCTCCCAGAAATACCCAACACATGGCTAGGCTAAAGCTTGAACCCACCTCCTGGATTTCTTCCCCCCCAGTGAGTTGAGGGACCTCAGTGCTGTGTTTGTTTTTGTTTTGTGTGTTGTTGTGTATTTTTTGTTTTGTTTTTTTTTTTTTTTTCATCTATGACTTTATGGCCTGACTTGGTGGCAGAAGTACTAACCTCCCACTTCTCCTTCTCTCCCAAGCAACCCTGTTTGTTCTGATGAGGATGCACCTTCTAACAAGGTAGGAAGCCACATCTGCATGTTTGGGGCAGGGGTGCTGGTTCTGGCAGCACTTTGTGGAGAGCATGTCTGAAGTGTCTGGCTTCTTATTCCTGACACTTCCCCTCTGCTTTCTGCTGGGTGCACCAGTCCTTGTGCAAGTGCTCCCTGGAGCCCAGTGACTTCAACCCCAGACACAACTTGGGCTGTGGTGGTCATGGCATGGTGTTGATGTCCTCCAAGTGATACCATTTGTGAGGCATGAGAGCATACAAACAGTTGCTAGAAGAGTGTTCCTGTCTGAAGCAGCTTGAGTCCCTGACTGGCTTCCAGATCCCAAAAGGGGAGAATTGATTATCCAAGATCAGTACCAGTTGCCTTACCAGGCTACTGCATTTGTGAATGCCTGCCTGGAAGATACAGAGTAGGTGTCTGAATAGCCAGACTTAGCCTGCATCTGCAGATGTGTGCAGCAGGCTCTTCTGTATTGTGAGCCACATGGAGTGTCTCTGGCTGAATCTCCAGTCACGGGCTGCTCTAAAGTCATTTTGCTTTTCCTTTTGCTGCAGGGGAAAGGAGCAGGCAGAGGGAGGAAGCCAGCAGCCAAGAAATAGATGGACATGCAGTGAGGCACCCACAGGGTAAGGGCTCACCTGACAGGGTGCTAGTTGGGTGCTATGTTCTTGCCTCTAGGGGAGGGATCCTGAGGGCTGCAAGGCACAGTGCTGAGAGAAACCAGTATCTTGTACCCAGAGCTCCTTTTGCCATCAGCAGCTAGGGTATCCTGCACTTGGAGATGCATGATTAGTAGACCTTGGGAAAGATGCTGGGTGTATCTCTTAGTATGTCACACTGGTGGAGCAATAACAACCAGGTGCCCTGGGAGAAACCTGGAGGCCTGTCCTCCCTCCTTGAGGGATTCTGCCTGCCCTACAGCCACCAAGAAGCCGGTGGCATGGAGACCTACAGCCAGCAGAGACCTGGTATTAAGGGCACAACTCCAGGTCTGGGACTCTAGCCTGCCCATCACTACTGGAGGATTACTCCTCTCCATTAAAGTGAAGCCAGGCGGGTGATCCTTCTGCGTTCTGGCCTACAAGCCACCTCCAGCTGGGGGGCAGAGCTGCAGCTCACTTGCCATCTGTAGAAAAACCCCAGGTATAAAAATACCCCATCTTGTGTTGAGACTCGTTTGCTCTTCCCTTCCAGGGCCTGCTGCCGAAGAGAACAGAGATTTCTTTGTATATGTGTGTGCACACTACTTATTTCTCTAAATTTATCCATAATAACAATAAAGCGCTCTCTTTTTCTTTTTCTTTTTTTTGCACTTTGGGCCTACTGCTGTGAGGCTTGTGGGGTGACTTGGAGAAGATGAGCCAGATGTGTTCAAGATGAATAATTGAGGCTAAGCTTTTAGCCCTGGCACCACAGCTAGGTTCTTCCCCTTGGCTGGGTGTAAGGGGCCCTGAGACTGGAGTGTGAGGCGGATGTTTGGATACAGGGTTCAGATAAAATGCTACTGATTCTGTCAGGAATTGCCTACCAAGCTAGCTGTAATACTGCTTGGCTCCTATAGAGGACAGCCCTGCAAAGGGAAAGAAACCATCAGCTGTGGCAGGGGCTAGTTAGCTTCAGGGCTTGACTGAAGCCCCCCACAAAAGGAGAAGCTGGAGTGAGGGCCAGGCTAGCTCTCGGGTCCCTGTCCCTTGTCTCTGTTGCAATTTCTTTGGGAATAGCTGGGCTCTTCAGCCTCCATGCCTGTCATCCCTGCACACCAGTTTGTCCTCAAACTGAGGGTTTGGTCTGCCTATAGGGTGGTCTCTGTCCATCTGCCCCAAGAGCAGAGAAGCATTCTTC
>NW_005842058.1:975157-1006317 GCF_000455745.1 Alligator sinensis
CCCCCCCCCCCAAGAGCCCTGCAGTGCTGGGGCTGGAGGAGAGGGGGGGCTGGGTGGTCCACGGCCAGGAGTTTGCTGTGCTGCTGAGTATGATGGCAGGCTTGGGATGCTGAGAGATGGGCCCAGGTTGAAAGTAGGTGGGATAATGGCTTTTCCAGCAGCATCAAGCCTGGGCTGAGCTATAGTCTGCTCTTCAGCATTATCCACAGCTCTGCAGCAACCTTTCCTTTCTGCCCTGTTGTAGCCCTAGCTCTTGCCCACATGCACTGCGTCACCCAGGCCGCTCCGTCCTGCCACACAACCCCAAGAGGTAAATGTGGAGCCCCAACACCCTGGCAGTGAAGAACACAGGGCCCTGCTGCAGGTGCAGGGAGCTGGGCTGGGACTCCCTGCAGTGGATCCTGCCCACAAGAGCTGGGTTAGCGTTTGGGGCAGGGTGCAACAGGGTTGTCACTAATCCAGAATGAGCACGGCCCTGGCTTTGTCCTAATGGGCATCTCGATCACACGCCTTGGGGTGCTCTCCCTCTCTCGGTAGACATCTCTTTCCTAAAGTTCCTACCCTAGATAACCTGAGACCGCTGCTGGCAAGCCCTCTCCTCGTTCTCAAACACAGACCTGGCTGTGAATAGGAGACAAAAGGGGATTACCAAGCTGCGGGGGACACCATTATAACCCGCTGCCCTGGCCTTGGTCTGGAGTTAGCAGGTATTTGTGGCAGGTCTGCCGCCCTCGGGAGCATGCTGGGATACTGCTGTGTTGTGAGATTGGCTCCTACAATGGCTGGCTTTAATTCTCCTCCAGGTGTGTGGCAAGGGGAGCGGACGAGTGGGGATGGCTGCTGGATGTGGGAGGTGGTGGAGGGGAGACCCTTGATGAGAGTGGGGCAGCATAAGGGAGTATTTGCTTAGCTACATCCCTCCCCAACCTCACTGCTGGCCTCAGGCAGGGTAACAGACAAAGAAAGGAAGGAGATGGAATTAAAAATTTCAGGTGGAGGAGCAGGGAAAGCCTCCCAGTATTGCTAGGCTGGAGGAGGCTGGGATCCCATGGCTGCGCTGGGCAGGTACCATGCTGGCAAAGACCATCCTGTCTCAGTTTTTGGGGCAAGGGGGTAGGAGAAGAGGGTCCCTGTTCACTTCCACAGATCAGGCTATTGGGATGCCTCTCTCTGGTCCTGTTGCCCTGTGCAACAGAGTAGGGAGCTCTGTGTGTCCCACCCAGGACAATCCTTCCCGGGGGGGCAATGGAGCCAGGCTGCGGTCAATGTAAGCAGGCTTGGAGAGCCAGTGTAGCCCAGGCAGCTGAAAAACCGGGGTGACACATTCCCAGGGCCCTGGCTTTGCCCTGCTGTTCACAAAGGCCTCTTTTGGCACCAGGCTGGAAGGAGAGATCAAAGGCAGGGAGCGGCGGGTCTCGGCCCCTCTGGAGACGGAGCCCACCTGTCACACAGCAGCGAAGCACAAATGGGCCTCCATAAACCCCAGAGGTGTGATGCCACCCTCAAGGAGCTGCCTGCCAGATCCGGGGCCCCATGCGACTCAGCAGCTGCATGGGCCCTCTTCCAGAGGGGAAAGACCCCATGGATTCAGGTCTGCCGACCCTCAAGAAATGGAGTTCCTGGTACATCATTTTGGGGGCTCCTCCTTCCTGCTGGAAGTCAGGGGAGCTGGGTGTGCAGGGGAAGTGAATGATGAGGGCAGTGACGCTGGCACTATCATCCCAGGCACTGCTTGGGGAAGCTTGCAGCACTGTGGGGTGCAGACAGGGCCCTGGGGGGGAATTAGATTCCACCTGGCTCTCCAGGAGGTGCAGCCCCGCTTGTCCCACAAAGGCTACCTCTGCAAACAGGCCCCCTGCCACTCTCCCTGACCAAGCACTAATGGTTGCTGGGCATGAGTTGGGTGCACAGAGGCTTTCCTTCCCACAGTGCAAGGGTAAGGACAGATGTGGAGCCCACTGGATGAGGAGAGGGGACACTGGATCTGTGGTCAAGGCAGGCAGCCCTAAAGGCCTAGAGCCAGAGGGCCCCTGGTGCATTTGCTCCTAGCCCAGGTCTGCAGCCAAGCGAGCGATCCTGGGAATTGGCCCCAAAGGCAGCAGAGCCCTATGGAGCTGCCGCCATACTGAGCCTCGGGCCAGCAGAGCTGGATGGGTGAGAATAGGGCAAGAGACCACTGCTAATAGGTTGGTCAAGCAGTTCAACCCTTGGTCTTACACTCCAAGAGGCATTAGTGCATGGCTTGGCCTTAGCTTCATCTTCCACTGAGATGGACAAGAGTCATTGCACTGACTGATTTGGTCTGGGTTCCGGGAGGCTCCTTGGAGCTTTTTGACCCTCGACTTCAGTCCTTCATTGATTGCAACACACAGTTCAGTCTCAGCCCGCTCCTGCAGCTGGTTGCAATGAGTTTTTCAGCCCGTGACTGTTCCTCCATCGGCTGTGTTGAATGGCTCACCCTGTTTTTCTCCCCTGATTTGACTATATCAGGCTGGTTGTCTCTGGTTCTCTCTAGTGCTTCAGAGCAAGGGCTGGGTTTGGGCTGCTGGCTGGGTGCAGGGAGACTTAGTGCTGTCCCTTTTAATTCCCTCCCCTTGTTATCAGCACCAGCTCACCCAGGCATGCTGCCCTCCTCTCCCTGCCCTGCATGCATCCAAGAAGAGTCCCATGTGCCCAGATCCAAGTGAACAGCAGCCTTGAGTGGTGACTCCCCCAGCCCTGCTATCACTCCCACATCCCAGCAGCAAGGGGAGCGGTGTGCCTGCAGGCGCAGTCTCCACCAGCCCCTTCTCAGGTTCCTCCAGGTCTCTCCTGGGCAGTGCAGTGGGTCTGGACCAGCATCTCCCAAGCTGTGCCCTCCTGGCCAGTTGGACACATGACCACTTCCTGCATCTTGTCCTCCAGCAGCTGATCCCAGAGGTGTGTCTCACACAGCTGGTATCCTGCTTCCCAGCATCCTCCTCCTAAAATCCTAGCAACCAGATGCTGCCCTTCAGAGCATCCTGTCTCAAGGTTTCTCCTGTCCAGAGGGGTCTGAGAACTGTAGGGAGCCCCCCTGGCTGCACGGTGAACCCAGGGGCCCGCAGGTACTCAACCAAGTAGCAGGACTTGAAAGAAACCCTGGGAAGTCCCTGTAGTGATTTAGCGGCAGCTGGCATGGCTTAGGGCTCAGCCTCCTCTACCCTGGAGCTCCCAGTCCCAGCAGGTGCAGCCGGCCAGTGGATTGCTCTGGGGTGTTGCTGAAGGACAGCCAGTGCTTCAGAGCAGGAGCCTGCAGTGGAGCCAGGGCAGCCAGACACAGGTGCAGCTGCTTGTGCTGAAGGAAGCCAATTGCAGAGACTCTGAGCTGGAAATGGCTCCAAACCAGCCTCCTTCCTCCATGCATTTATGCCCACCTTATGGGCCTGGCTCAGCTGGGTGCTCATAGCACTGACCCCCAGAGCTCTCCCAGCACAGACAGGCAAGACAGTCAGTGACAATAGGCAATATTTCAGCTCTCACTCTGCACCCCTCACCGTGGCCCCTGGCTGCTTACAGCTACGTGGCCATGCTGGAGCCCCTAAATCACGTCCTCTTAGCATGTTGCATGCAAGGCACCACGTGCAGCACAAGCTGATGGCAGAAGCACAAGTGTGGATCAGGCCCACGGGTCAAGGGGGTTCTGATGTGACATGGTAAGGAGTCACACAGTGCACGGGTGTGATCCTGCATGCCCATGGTTATTGCTAAGGCAACCGCATTGGGATGCTCAAGTCCTTCCAACACTGCACGCACAGGCAGGGCTGGGCCCCCTGTAAGGCCCAGGCTGGAGCTTCCCCTCACATTGTTACAGATGGGACGGCAGGGGAGCCCCTGTCCTCACTCACCGCCAGGGCTCTGTTTGCCTTCCATCAAGAGCAGCCAGCATCAAAGTGCCCCCAATGAAAACAGATGTCGACAGCTCGGGGCTGCGGAGAGGGGAGGGGGAAGGGGCACTGCCCAGCGGGACACTCCACCCCAGCCCAGCCCCCCGCCCAGTCCAGCAGCTTTTGCAACACAAACTGCCTGTTTGTGTAGCTGACCATTATAAACAGGGTCCCAGGCACCATTCAGGGAACCGTCCGTCATCACCGCTGCTTTCCAGCTGTCCCTCCAAGGTGGGCATGGGGCAGAGGTGGGGGGGGGGGAAGTGCTGCAGAGGGACAGGACAACGGCCATAAGCAAAGCTGGGCGGAGAGGCGAGGGGTGGCCTGGGCCAGTGGCAATCATAGCATGGGCTGTGGAGGAGGTTTTCTCTCCCTGGAGGCAGGCATGGGTTGTGGGTGCAACTACAGAGGTGTGCAGGATAGGAGGGTGGAGAGGTCCTTATCTGTTGCCTCTTTCCTCAGCTGCTGGAGGCCAAAATGCAGGAAGTGGTCATGTGTCCAACTGGCCAGGAGGGCGCATCTTGGGAGATGCTGGTCCAGACCCACCGCGCTGCCCAGGAAAGACCTGGAGGCACCTGAGAAGGGGCTGGTGGAGACTGCCTCTTGCTGCTGGGATGTGGGAGTGATAGCAAGGCCGGGGGAGTCGCTGCTCAAGGCTGCTGTTCGTGTGGATCGGGGCACATGGGACTCTCCTTGGACGTGTGCCAGGCAGGGAGAGGAGGGCAGCATGCCTGGGTGAGCTGGTGCTGATAACAAGGGGAGGGAATTAAAAGGACAGCACTGAGCCTCCCCGCACCCAGCCAGCAGACAGAACCCAGCCCTTGCTCTGAAGCACTGGAGAGAGCCAGAGACAACCTGCCTGATATCCTCAAATCGGAGGAGAGAAAAACGGGGTGAGCCATTCAATGCAGCTGACAGAGGAACAGTCACGGGCTGAAAAACTCATTGCAACCAGTCGCAGGAGCGCTGAGACTGAACTGTGTGTTGCAATCAATGAAGGACTGAAGTCAAGGGTGCGCATGACTGGCTGCAAGGGCCCATCCTGCACCCGGGGCCTTGTGCACTGCCCTGTACTTCCAGCCCTGGCCCAAGGCAGGTGTGCACCTCCCAGAAGCCAGGGGCAGGGTGGTGGGGTGGGTGCTCCCAAGCAGCTGCTTGGGTCTTGTTGCTTGTGTCCCCAGCCAACTGTCCCCCTCCCAGGAGGATGGGAAAGGCAGTAAAGCCCTGAAGTATTGTCTCATAGCAGTCATCATCAGTCCTGAGTATCCCAGTGCCCTTTCTGGACATTAGGGGATGACTTTCTCTGCGGGGCAGAGCAGGATCATCATGGAGAGCCTGTCGGGGGAAGCTGAGGCTCAGCCTGATGAGTGAGTCAGGAATAGCACCCAGGCATTTGGACTCCCAGCCTGCTGCCTCAACAGCTAAGCCAGAGCCAGGCAAAAAGCCCAGGTGTTTTGCCTCCCCCAGCCCTCCCCTAAGTCTTAGCACCCAGGTCCCTTTCCCCAGAATTGTCCCCAAAAATGCTGTCTCCCTGGGGAGCTGGAGAGACAGGGAGATGCACGCAGCCAGCTCTGCCATGTTCCCTGTCCTTTGGGGTGCCTGCCTGGGCCATTTGCCCCTGCTCTTGTCCGAGTCCATCCCCAGGCAGCCGACGGGCACATCAGGGAGGGCAGCGGGGAGCAGATCCCCGATAAGCTGCTGCCAGTCACTTCCCCAGGTGACAGGAGCGCCTCTTCCCAAAGCAATCAGAGCGCGAGACAAAGCCTTCCCAGAAGGGAGAAGGAAGCCGCAGGGCTTCTACTCCACACATCCCCAAGGCACACACAAGCCCAGGGAAGATCAACACGTGTGTTTATTGGAAGCTGCAGTTTTGTGGTTTGGGGCCCTGTCCTGGGGGTGGGGGGGAGGTGAGAAAGCACCAGGTGAGGGGGAATGTGGGTCGTTAGCACCAAGTTGCTCTTTCTCCCAAAACTAACAGCTCACGCTGGGGCTCAGCATGCCCCACTCAGCCCCTCTCGGGCTCAAAGCCCTGGAGAAGCTTGCACCCCTCAGCAGCCCTTTCCCCATTGGGATCAAGGGGGAGGATTCCCACTCCACAGCACCACATGACAGAGCTGCCCCGCATCGTACAGCTGGGGAAACTGAGGCACGGAGCAGGGATGTGCCTTATTCTTTCTATCGCAGTGTCACCTAGCAGCCCCAAGCCTGGCCTGCTGTGCTCAGTGCTGCGCACATGGGAAGATCCAGCCCTGCTCCAAAGTGCTCTGAATCCAGTGTCCTACGAAGGAGATGCCACCTCCCTGGGCAGCCTGCTTCATGGCTCTTGGGTTCCCAAATCCAGCCACCCCAGTGGCTGCAGCTCGGCAGAGCACAGCACCGCTCTGCAGCAATTTGGGACCTACTAAGGGGCACTATTTGGCTATCTGGCTGAGGTATTTATAAGGCACTTATCACCTTAGTCTCCAAGTGCCAAAGCAAATGGACCGTGGAGAGATGCAAGCCCTTCATCTTCTGATGTGAGGGCAGATACCCGATCCATTAGGCCACATGTTCGCACTGCATTATGAGGGGCATTTTATGCCTTCCTCTGAAGTAGCTGTTGCTGGCCCCCATGGGGGACCGAAAGGCGAAGGTGTGGGGCTGTTAGTATGGGAAGGGCTGTGCCCTGCAATGGGGGGTGACTGTGCTAAAGCCTGGGTTACACCTCTGATGTTTCCAGAGGGGGGAGCAGGCCCTGAGTGAGAAAAGCCCTCATGCCTTTCCTTAAATAGTTCTTGTGCTTCCTTGCCTGGCAAGGCTGGCTTTGTCCAGAGCACTTGATCAATCCAGGAGAGTGAGGGGTCTGGTCTGGGTGGGGGGCAGGCCTGGGATTGCAAAGGGCATGCTTGATGATCAGAAAGTAGAGTTAAGGAGGACTGTGCCAGAGAAGTCAGGCACACTTCATGCTATGGGCGCTGCCACTGCGTCGTAGCTGCAGTGCAATCACGCAAGTTAATAATGCACATCAGTGCTGTCCCTTCGTGTAGCCAGAGGGTTTGCTCCATAGCTGAAAGTCATGACAATGCATAATTAGTGTGCCAGGGGGTGCGGTAGGAACAGCAGAGGGGGCTTAACGTGGACCTCAGCGCACCGCAAACCTCCTCTGCATGTGCACTGGCGGTGAACACATGGCGATAAGCCAAGGTGGAAGGCAACGGGGTTGCCATTGCATCCATTCCATTCTGATGGGTGACTGAGCAGGCTGGCACTAATGCTCTAATGCAATGGCTGGAGAGGGCTGGAGTTGGGTGCCCTGAACAAATGCAGAGCATTGCAAGAGCATCCTCCAGCCCAGAACAGAAGCACAGTTGGCAGACAATGACAGCAGCTCTTGCGTGGCAGGTCAGTGTCTTCCTCGTGCATTGATGAGTGAAGCGAGATGAAGTGACTGAGGTTTTACAAGGAGTCAGTTGCAAAGCAGGGCAGACTATGACATATGGTTCCTTACCTCTGCCCCCTCCCAGCTCTTACCACGAGACCTGCGTCTCCAAGAGCCAAGCATAGAGCACAGAGCCCTGACTCTCCCCTGGTCATCCAGCCTCTCTCAGTCCAACCTCTGGCAATGCACCCTCCTAGAGAGTACAATACCAGCCAGCAGCCCTGACTCCCAGACCAGGTTGGAGCTGCCCTGCACCCCCCTGCAGCCCAGTACATGTAGCTGACCCGGGGTGCCCTATGCAAGGCTGGGGGTACACTGGAGAGACCCGTGCTGGTGCAGAACCTCCTCCCTGAGCCTTTGTGACCTGCCCTGGCTTCATCTGCACGGATTAACATCTCTGCTCAGTTGCTGTCTGAGTCCTGAATTGAGCTCCTTTCTGCTGCTCCCTAGCTCAAGCTGGCAGGGGGATGATGGCTTTTGCAGCTGTGAGCTCCCTCCTGAGTGTGCTAAGTTCCCAGATCAGCACCCGGGCCCAGAGCCGCAAGGAGCACTTGAAGGGGAAGAGAAGCCCAGCAGCAGAGGACCCAGGTAGGAGATACCTAGGCTTCTGCCCCCCTACTCCCTGCGTAGCGCTGCCACTATTACCCCAACCACATGGCACCTGCCTGCTGTCTCAGGCCAGGGGCTAAAGGGATTCTTGGGAAGGGAGTGCAGGGAGAAGGGGCTGCTCCCAGGTAAGTGAACATACGTGGCTCTGGAGCGGTGAACATCCATGGTGGGCAGCGCCTGAGTTCCCCTGGGGCAGTGATCCCAAGCAGCAGTCTGTATCAGAGCCCATCACCCCTGAGAAACACTGCCCCAGCCCTAGCTTTTGGCTATGCTTGTCTGCCATTACACGTGGCCATGGGAGGTCTTTACCTGTCCCATCACAAGTCCTGCTGCAGCTGGTGTGCACCCCACTGGCAAGGCAGCCTGATGCCTGCTGCGAGTGGCACCACTGCAGTGCATGGACATGATTGCTCCTGAGGTCACCTGGCTCAGGACCATGTTGGGAGCTCCACGCTGGCTCATCCCAGCAAGAAAGAGTGCTGACGGGCAGAGTGGCTGAGCCCCGCATCCTACCCCCATGCCATGGCCTGCAAAGGCAGCACAGGGCTGCAGAGGATAGGTTACACATTCATCTGAACAAAGCGTGGCACCACCCTGCAGGGGCATCTGCATGTGGAGCAGCTTCCCAGGTCTCCGAGCAGCCTGGGAAGGAAGACAAAGTGACTGCTGTCCCTTTCCCCACCCATATAACCTAAGATGCTCCAAGACATGAGCCATCAGCCACCCCCTGCATTCTCCCCCCACCCCCAAATTCATCCGCAGCTTTCGTGTCCTGCACCCTGAACTGAGATGCTGAGCCCTGCATGAGTGGTTTTACAGCAGAGACCCTCAAAACCTGCCAGCTCAAAGCGGCAGGCACCCCCATTTCCCTTCCTGACACCCCCACCTCCCCCAGGGCAGGCTGTGTGGTGCTGAGTGCATGGGGTGGGGGGGTCCTAAACTATTCCCCAACTTGTAATAAGCCAGGTTGATCTCTCCAGCTAGGGTTCACACCAAGCCAGGCTGCCAGGCTGCCTCCCACCCCCCTTTCCCCTCCCTCCCAGGCTCCTGCTAGGTAAGGTTCCTCCTTCCTTCTCCAGCTGCTGAATGACTTGCAGGGAAGCAAGAAGGGAAGGTTCTGCCCTTCTCCGCATCGATCCTTCCGAAGCTCTCAGGGCCGGCCCTGGCAAAGCACTAGCAATAAACTGCAAGACAGCCCTGCACTCCTTCCCAGCATCTCTGCCTCTGGCAGGCGGGGGACCTCCTGGATACACGCGGGGAGCTTCATGGGTCCTGAGGTTCTCCAGTGTCTTCTTCCCCCCAGATGGGAGCACACTGCTTGGAGCCACCTTGTCTTGTAGGAAGAAGCTGCTACCAGGCTGCAGGAGGAATACAACCAAGGGAATAACCCCAGGAAAGGAGCCAGTTTCTCTCTTGGAAACGGGTGGGCAGGGGAGAGAGGGGGCCATGGAGGAGACCAACTTGGAGGCGATGAAGGTCCTGCCAGGATCCTTGTAGAGGGTGGAGAAAAAAGAGAAAGGAAGGAAGAAAGCGGATGCGCTGCCCGGCTATCTCCTCCAGGCACTGTAGCAATTTTTGTTCCAGGGACTTCAGAATCACATGTGGTGCGCAAAGTGGTTTTTTCCTGGGAGCATCAGACTAGAAGGAAGGGGACCCGGATCCTTCAGTCCCTGCCCAGGAATGGGTCAGCTTTAGAGAGACCTGGGAAGGTGTCTACAAGCGCCCATCTCTGAGGTCAATTTGAATCCAGTTTATGTATTTATCTCTTCTTTTTTTGTGTCTTGACGAGCGACATGCAGCACATCAGCCTCCAAAACCTTTCCATGTAAGCGCTTTTTTCCATCCTGCTTTCCCCACAGCTAGTTTTGTTATAGTTCTTTACAACAAGGTTTAATCAGGAGGTTATTATTAGTGCCGTTAGACACAGCTATTCATTTCTGCAAAAACAAGCTAACTCCAAAATAAAACCCTGTTTTTTTTCTCTCTCCCTCTTTCTCTTTTGTTTCCAAATGCAGATGTTTCCAGCTCCTAATGCTTTCCTGTCAAACCCAGGTACGTTTGCAGCATACTGTCTGTTTTACAACCCCCCAGTGCAACAGCGCCTGTCACATTTTTCTAGATATACTTGCTGTCCCGTTCTTTCTTTGCTACAGCCCCAAATTGTTTAAAACCACAGCCTGAAAGAGCATTCAGACCCAAAGCTCTTTTAGTCTTCTGGAAACTAGACTAATTGCTTTTTTTACCACCCCCCCCTTCCCTATAGTGTAGTGCTTTAATCCTCAGGGCGGCATGTATGGGGAGAGGGGAGTCTGTGTGTGTTGCTTGCAAAGGGATTGTTGAATGTGCTCTCAGCCTAAGTCAAAGTTTTACTTGTGCGTTCTGCTTTGCTAATGTGGGCAATGCCATGGCCAGAAGGTCTTTTAAAAAAGCTATTAGACATGCTGCAGTTGTGCAAAGGGGAGGCTCAGATCCTACAAACCTTTTACGCACGTGAGTAACTCAACCTGTGGGAGTAGCCCCCCTTGGGATAGATTCTGATCTTAGACCAGCAAGAGTTGGGAGCAACTCTGGGGCTGGTGAAACGGCACCGAGTCGGGAGCCAAATCTTGTGTGTTGCCTTTGGGAATGCTACTCACGGGAGTAAAATCACTCAGGTTGGCGTTGGCCAGCTGGGGACCAAAAGCCACAGGACTGGATAAAGATTGCATGTTCTGTAAATGGCATATGTCTGTCTAGGCACGGAGGTAGCATGCTGCTGTTGAAAGAACTGGGCCAGAGCAAAAGCACAGGTTGCATGGTAGAGGGATCAGTTTAATGAGGATGTAATTAGGGAACTGCTCGGGGAGGGGAAATGCCCTGTACAGAAATACGTGAGGCTTGGGGACTGGGGCTCATCTCCTTGCCGCCTGCGACTGTAGAGCCCAGTGCTCTGCTGCGGGATACCCTGGGAATCGTGCCACTGCACCAAGAGCCCCAGGGGATGATTTGCATCACCTGTGTATGCAGGTCACAGACTCCAGTGAGGTGCAGGGACTGGCTCTGACTCAAGGGGCGATGCTGCTTTACACCCGCTGGGTGCCTGCTTTCCGTACTCCAGGGGTTACACTCCCTGGGGACTTCAGTGGGACAACTCCTGATGAACAAGCACGTGAGAGCAGAATCGGGCCCTTGGCCTTCCAAACCCGAAGTGAGCACAGCCAGCCCCCGCCCTGTTATAGATGCAGCATCCCTTTTTGTGAGCCCGATAAAAGCACCAGCTATTAAAATGCACTGTTCCATACCAGCACCCTCCCAGCCAGCCCCGACACAAAACGGCATGAACAGGCCAGCCCCGGCTCCCTGCACACCCATCTGGGACCTTCCCAAGGTAAACGCCTCTCTGGCTTTGAGAACAGGAGGGGAGAGGAGCTGCCTTTGATGGAGAGAGGAACCCCCCCCCCCCCATCGCCACCCCCTCTCCTGACCCCCCAAGGGCTGCAAAGGCAGTCATTGCAGGAAGCAAGACCCCTTTCTCCTCCCCCCACTACCCCCTACCCCAGCAGCGCACAGACAAAAAGGCTCTAGGCTGCAGGCTGTTATGGAGCAGAAAGTAGCACAATGGTGTTGGGCCCGGTTTTATTGCTGCCTTGTGCGGAGATGGGGTTGGGGGGGTCATTTGATGGGGCTGTGTGGAGCTTTTCCCCTTGAAGTGCTTGGCTTCAGGAGGGGGTGTGAGGTGGGGGGTAGAGGGGCGGGAGGGAGAGAAGCAAGTTGGCAAAGGCCAGAGCCATGCTTGAGCTCCTGTGTGATGAGCAGCTGTCTCTGGGGCTGTCGAGCACCAGTTGCTCTGGCAGCAGCGAGGGGCGGATTCCTGCCCCCTCCACCCGGCCCCACTAAAGACCTGTGAAGATCCCCCCATGGCTAATGTTGGCTGTGATCTTTGCTAGCTTTGCTCTGTCCTCCTTTGTGAGGGAGGTGGGGAAGGGGAGGGGAGAGGTTTCCCCTTGTGATCTGCCCTGACGGGGGGCTGCTGAATTGCAAGGGGAAAGGTGGGACAGTCACTCAAGGGGGGAATGGAGCGGAGCCAGGGATTGGGGGGGAAAAAATCAAGCAAGAGAGGCTTGCAGCTGGGCCGGTAGGAGCAGCTGCAGCCACTCACCTAGCAGGGACCCGCCTGGGTCCTACCTGGCACATCAGCTCCCCTAGTGCCCTCTCCAAGCAGAGCACAGAGCCACCCCACTCTGGTCCAGCATGATGCAATGAGCCCTGATGCACGGGGAGCAGAGAGGGTCCCCATTGCACTCGGCCTCTGCAAAACCACCCGTGATGAGCTCTCAGCTTGCTGATTCCAGTGAGAGGAAGCTCGCCAGCACAGTCATATGGGCCGGGAGCTCCCTTGCCAGGCTAGAGGCAATACCTCGCACCTTGGAATGAAATCCTGTTTGCAAAAGGGTGACTCGAGATGCACGCAGTGCACAGGCAGGCATCAAGGCTTGTCAGGACACCAAGTCCAAGCGGTTCTGAGGGCCCGGCCCTCCCTGCTGCATTTGGCTGGATGATCTGTTTGTCGCAGGGTTAAAGGGGAGCTTTCTGCACTCTTTACAAGCAGAAAAATGCCATTTCAAGAGCAGCTATCTTGTAATGCTGTGATGGGCTTTCCCAGACGCATGGCTCCTAGCGACAGAGCCAGATCTGGAGCGCTCTGAATCCCTGTGGAAAAGCTGGCTGCTTATTTCTCTTCTTATGGGAGCAAACTTCTTCTGAGGACCTGGGCCCGAGTGAAAGCTCCAACTCCAAAGACATCCGTGAAATACAGAGACAATGCTGCTACAGGGGGACCCAGTCTGTATTTGTTACCAGTTTTTTTAATGGCTTTTCTCTCTTAAGCAGACAGGCCTGAGCCAGCCAGTGGTCCATATCACCGCTCTGGGAATGTCTTTGATGAGCTGAATTTAAAAAAATCTGTCCATCACCTCCAGCCATTGAAATGGTTTAAGGAAGAAGCTTGCTCCTGTTCCACCCAAATCAGTGGCAAAAAAGCTTGTTGGATCTGGCACTGAATTAGCAGCGGGCAGCCAGGGTCTCAGTTCTGCTCTGTCAACAGCCTGGCTGCAATTCTGGCCAGAAGAAAGTTGACTAATGGACATTATTGTTCCATTGCAGTCAAAGGAGCTACACCCATTTGCACTAGCTGAGGATTTGGCTCTATATATTTGTCCAGATGTCATGTCCAAGCTATAAGTTTTCATTCTGGCTGAGACGGCCCAAGCTCGGGGGTCTGGACTAAAAAGGCTTCAAAAACTCCAGTTGTTGCTGCTAAAAAATCCAACACATTTTAATCTACGTTTCCTATAGAAAGATTTTTGTTTCCCAGTTTAAAAAACATATATGTATTAAAGAGTTTGGACAAATAGAGTCAGTTTGGGGAAAATAAGTCCCGTTTGAGAACTGTTGTTCAAAATAGTGGCTGAAAACCAGCCAAGCAAGCACAGACCACAAGTAGTGATTTACCAACATTGCCCCCAAAAGGACCATTTGTACACAACATGGTTTGAAGCTTTTTTCCTTTTCTTACTGGGCAATTTTGACTCGAGTCATTTTTCACTGGGAAACCAAGGTTTCAGTAAGACAGATGTGAGCGGCTCTAATTTAGATGTCCGAACAGGGCATCCAGATCTTTTAAGCAGCTTTGAAAATCTCACCCTTGGCTCTTAACATCAGGGCTTCCTACTCCACTTGCATAGAGATTAAATGAAGCCCCTTTCATAAAAAGGCCCTGATTGAAGTGTGACTGCTGGGTGATAGCTCTGGCTCTGTAATACAGATGGGCCACAATGCTGATAATCCTCAATCAGCTTGTCTGTGGTAATTAGCTGGCATTTACCATATAATAACTCTTGTGTTGGGGAGCTTGTGTTTGTGGTGGGGCATTAACATGAGTCACAAAGCCCTTTGGGGCACAATACACACTTTATTTAGCAGCCCTGGGAGTGAGCTGTATGTTCTGGGCTGATTCGGTGGATCTGAAGTCCTTCCAGATATAGACATCAACTGCATTGAGCCGGTGCAAAATCGGGTGTCAGTGAGAGGAGAATCCAGTTAAGAGCAAACGCTGATCTTGCTCTTGGTGACATCGGCTGAGTCTGTTGTAATCCCGGCTAGCGGTGGGACACAAGTATAAGTGGTATTTGGCCCTCCGTTTTGCTGGGAGGAGAGGAGAGAGCGCCTGTCCATGCAGCTCACTGGCAGCTTTCTAGCCCCATAGCGCAAAGGCGTTTGTACTCAAACCCGCAAATCTGTCAGTCTTCTCCACCTCTCTGCATTGACAGAAAAGCTTGTCGCTGAATTTGCTACAGCTTAAGATGCTTTCCAGGGGAACTGAGGTGGAGTCTGATGAAAGTGGGGGGGAGCTAGAAATGAGCCGTGGTATTTATCTGATCTGTGATGCTTTGGTTTGCTGCTCAGAAAGAGCCCCCATTCCCTGCACACCTTCTGGGTGCCCCAGTTTTAGCCTGGCCGGTGAAGGCTGCAGTCGAGCTGGCATGCATGGGCTGGTTCGGTTATCACGAGCTCTGTCGACTGGGACATTGCAATGGGTTTGTCAGGCTCCGGGGCTCTGGTTTAACATTTGCTTTGGGATCTTGGAGGCAGTTGGCAGGCTCTGGCATGTCCTGGGACACCGGAGCCCAGCAGTGAAGTTCTGCTTCGCTCTGGGAGTGTCAGCATCAACTGTGGCCCCTGGGACATGTCTGCCTCTCAGTTCGGCAGCTCCCTTGCCGTCCTGCAATGTGCAGTCCTGGTCCGCAGGCCTGGACACTTCTAAGGGTGAGCCTGGCTCCGGCGGGAGTACTGGAGGGCAGTCAGGGGAACATGCAAGACAACAGCACAAGCTCTGCACGCTAAGGCTAAGGGCACCAGCAAGTAGCTTGTGTTTTGACAGATGCCTCAAGCTGGCCTGGGCCTGCTCTGCCCAGCATGGACCTCTCTCACACACTGCTCCTGACTATAATATTTCAGGGACAGGACCTCCCCACCCAGTCTTTTCTGATCCCACACGGAGAAAGACTAGTTAAGTGGAAAGCATTTTCCTTCTCTCCCGCAGCCTATTTCCTTCCTGTTCTCATTTACTGAGGACGGTTATGGTGAGGCTAAAAAAAGAGCTTCATCTGTTTCACTTTCTCCTCCAGTATGCTAATAAGCCCTGTGTTGGAAGTATCATATGAAGGTGCTCAGATACCATGGTGATGGGTGGATGGATAGACAGGGTTGCAATAGATGGATGGATGATTTATATATGGTAAGGCAAAGATGAGATCAGTGGACTATTCCATGTAATATATGAATAGACCGTCTCACCGGTAGAGAGCAGATCGCAGTGAATGGATGGAGACATGGACCAGACACTTGTCTGTACAGAGTGGGAATGCTCTCTCTGTAGCACTGAGTCTTGTTATCACAGGAGAAGACTTTTGGTAGGTGACAAGGTTCATAAACCCATAACTGGGAACCATCCCAAGTGCCCCATAACAGGACAACAAGAGACCCCAGTGAGCTTGTTTCCCAGTAGACCGTGTCTCCAAGTTTTCAACAGGCCTGAGCAAGCTTTGTCATGGTGTATATGATGCCAGATTGTCCCTTGGTAGGGCAGAAATACCTGTGAATTCCCTGGATGGGGTAGGGGAACCATACAAGCATTCCCCCGTGTGTGTGCAGGGCAGATATACCCCAATCTGTCCTCTGCCAGAGCTGCCTAGTAACTCCATTTGTAGCAGCGGGTTTTGGTGAAGTGAGCACTGGAGTTAGAGTGAGGGTTTCTGCTCGAAATGATCATCTCCCTGCAATCCAGTGGCAATGGCCTTGAATCGGTGCCTGCATGGGATGGAGCCAGACCAAGGATGCCCTGGCATCTAGAGTGGGTCTATGAGTTTGCTTGGGGCTCCTCTCCAATGTCCTGGGCTCCTACCCCAACCCAACACATCGACTCCTGCCTAGGGGAACCTCTGCCTTCAGGCCAGGCTGCGGCATGTCTGTGGCCTCCTCTCCAGGGCGCCCACCTCCATCCCTGCCAGGATGTCCGTGGGTTAGCTCCTGGCTCTGAACTCATGCCATCTAGCCAGCACTCTCTGCAGGGCACCAGACCTCCCCCATTGGTCTGCCCAGGCCCTCCCACCCAGGAGGCTCCAGCGTTGGCTCCCGATTCAACACCCTCGCCACGTCTGTGGGGCTGTCCAAAACAAATTGATTTTATTTTTCCCTTTGTAAACAAAGGGGGAGAATCAACCGTCTCCTAATTTTAACCAGTACGTGAGGGACCAGGGCGCCATGACAGACCAGCTGAGTCGGAGGCAGATCAGGGAGTACCAGCTGTACAGCCGGACCAGCGGCAAGCATGTCCAAGTGAACGGCAAAAGGATCACGGCCACCGCAGAGGACGGCAACAAGTTTGGTAAGCAGTCTGGAGCATTTCAGCTGTGTGGGATGAAAAGAGGCAGGCTGGAGGGGTGTCCCATGTGCCAAGGGAATGGCAGACTTTCCGGGGAGGGTTGTATCAGTCACATCTGGCTGCACTGCACCTCTGGAATCGGGTTGGTAAAGCCCATTCCCAACAGTGGGGTACTAGCCCATGCCAAGGGCTGCTAGGCATAGCTGCAGTGCTGGTGATAACGAATAATCATGCAGCAACTTGCTGGCCAGAGCAGGAGACCAGACATCCATGCACCTGGTTTCTGTGCCTAGCACTGGAGAGGAATGAGGTCGAATGATGTTTAAAGCAGGGTAGGGCTTGGGGGGGTTTGGAGCAAGATGTTCACAGCTCTGGTTGGAAATGAGTCCTGGAAGGACTTCAGTCCTGACTTCCAAGATTTGTTCTCAGCGAGTCATGAGGGTGACCACGGAGTAGACATCGTGTTTCTTCTTCAGCGTGGGCAAGGTTGCAACCAGGCGTGAAACACATACTCCAGTCCAACCCGAGCTTTCTCAGGACAAGTGAAATCTTGGCCCTATTGGGAACAGAGGCAAAGCTCCCTGAGGCTTCAATAGGGGCAAGATGCCCCTATTTTGGTTTAAGAATCCAGCATTTACAAAATATCTCCTACCAAGGTTATTGGGGATGATCTGAACATCAGGAGAGAATGCAGTATGTCAAAGGTACAATGGCTTGTTGCAGTAACAATCCAGCTTTGCTCTAGGGACAATAGACCTAGATTCTCATAGGGTGAAATTATGAGCAACTCCAGCTGAGTTTAGATTAGTGCATTATTGGGGGTTAAATGTCAATTAGCAGCAGAAAGGCAGGGCGCTGAGATCTCGTCTGACCTTCAGACACAGCTACATGTAGGTAGCTGGGAAGATTAGTACATTGTCTTCAGCAGTCGAGCTAATCAAAGGGAAGATTTTTAACTGGGTTTAAAATACATCTGACTCCTGCTCTCTGGCTTCTGTGGGAGAAGAAATAAGCCTGCATTGATGTTCCTATTGTTAGACAACGGAACGGGTCGGTTGCCATTCGTGCAGCAGCATCAGGGTAAATGGAAAGGTGCTGCATTATGAATAATACTAAGTTTATCTGGACTTTTAATTATCGCAGGGTTGCACAGAGATGGTAATGCTTTTCAGAGGAGGGTTTATCCAAAGCCAAAAGATAAAAGCAGCCCTTTCGCAGCTTTCATCTGAAAAAAAAAAAGGATAATTAAAAATTGTCCCAGAAGGGGGAATTCCTCTATCTGTTGAGAAATTGGGTAGGATCAGTTAATTAGGTTTCATCAGAAAGGACATGGAAGACAAGCTGTGGGCCGATCAGTGAGGAATATTCAAAAATCTTAATTGTCCCATTGGATGGAAACCTTCTCATTATAAAGGAAACGGTGCACGTTTTCCTGAGAGTGCAGCAGATAAGAGACTTTGCAGACTGGGAAATACAGAACCCACCTCCCTTGGCATGAACTTCCCATGTGCCAGTTTCTGCATGTACCTAGGACTACGTCCAGTCCACAGGGAGAAGGCCTGTCCTCTTGAAGCACCAAGCAGCCACACTTAGGTGCATGAAGCAGGACCAGTGCAGCTTGCCTTTCTTTATCCTAAACTCGCCTTTCCTAATCAGCTTGATTTAGCAGCCGCAGCCAGAGGCCTAAGGGTGGGAGGCAAGTGTCTCATCTGACTTCATTAGAAGTCAGTGCCGTTACTCATCCAGGGCTGAGGTGGAAGCTGCTTGGAGGTGGCATTACCCACAGCTAGAGCTCAGCTTGGAGCTACCTCGTTATTTGAGAGGTGGTGTCTTCTCCCAGGCAGGGATGCATGCATTCAGAAATGTGGGGAAGTCCCTCCCAGTTATTACAAGGGAGTGCATTGATGTGCTCATCTAGAAGAGCCCAGGTTGCTGGTGGGTCCCACATTGCAACAGGGCTCAAAGCTGTACAGTTTTGCCTCCGTGTATATCCATCCATGCGTGCTGCTTCTAACTAGTCGTCTGCAGCAGCAAGCATTACGCTGGAGACGGAGGGCAGAGAAAAAAGCATGCATCCTGCTGGCTTCTCCCTCTAGGCCCAGAACAGTCTCTGGGCTGAAATGCACCCCATAAGCCCCACGGCACCCCTATTTCAAGAGATTAAATACAACAGTCCTAGCACCGAGCAGTGATAAACAACTCCCACACCCTGCATGCCAGGCTTAACCCTTCCCAAACCAGGGGACTGTCTTAAAAATCATGAGATTTTGAAAATGCCACGCTGTGGGGCAGGGGTGCTATTTGCTTGCTGGTTTCTGAGCCTTTAGGTTGCTTTCAGATGACACTTGAAAGCTTTTCTCTGCAACCAGAAAGGTGGAAACCTTGCTTTTTCCCCACTAAAGGAAGTGGAGAGTCCAGCAGCAAGGCAGAAAAACCAGTAAATATGATGGGAATTGTCACTAATGTGGCAATGATTTCAACCTGAGCTTTCTGCAAAAGCCAAAGGCGCAGAGTCCAGCAGTACATTATATTCGCTCCTGGGGAATCCTCCATCACCCACTGTTCAGACATGACACTTTGGGAACTGTTGTGTGTCAGAGAGCTGCAAAGGATGACCTCGAATGTCCTTAACAGAAATGCTCTGTTTCCATGTAAAAGGCAAAGGCTGCTCTAAGCTGCTTGGAAAGAAACTGCCCTGACTTCCCAGCCTGCAGCTACTGCCCTCTTGCACTGCCCCGTTCTCCAGGTGACCTAAGCAAACACCTGTGCAGGCTGCAGGTAACAGAGCACAGAAGTGGGATAGAGCATGGTTTGCAACGATACAGCCTGCCGGCACGTCACTCTAGCCAGTGCTATTCTAGCCAGCACGTGGACAGGCTGTTGCTCGAAGGAGCTCTCTCCTGTCCCCTCTGGCTCCTTCTCTCTCCCCCCACCCCTCTTTCTCTCTCTCTTCCTTTCAGCAAAGCTGATTGTGGAGACGGACACTTTCGGGAGCCGCGTGCGCATCAAGGGAGCCGAGAGTGAGAAGTACATCTGCATGAGCAAGAGAGGGAAGCTCATTGGAAAGGTGAATCACAGACCTAGGACCTCCTCTCCCCCGCCACTGCATGCTGTACCCCAAGCACCAAGCTGGGTCGCTACCCAGGCCCACCACAGATTCCCCATCCCCTGTGGTTTCCCTACTGGGTGCCCCTGGGGAGATGTGCTTCAGCCAAAGGCAGTGGTCACGGCACTTAGCACAAGGATGATGTGCAGTCGAATGGGCTGAATGATCTGGCCTTGAACACCGTGATTCAGGGATGTCTTTCTGTCTGGCTACATGCTGGGGAATGCCAAACCCGAGGAGCCCTAGCATAAAAAGCTGGGCTCTCAACTGATGGAAGTCAGCATAGCTCCATTACAGCCCTAGGTCTGCTGCCCCACATCCAGGCCCTGGTAGCGAATGCACACATTGCACAGGTTCTGGCATCATGGGGAAAGAAGTGGGCAGGGAAAGCTGGGCTTGCCACCATGATGCCTGGCACCCTGGGAACCCTGTCCATTTAACCCTTTCCTTGCTGGAGGAACCTACTTCTTTCCCCCCTTCTCCTTCACCCCCCATCCAGCCCAACGGCAAGAGCAAAGACTGCATCTTCACCGAGATTGTGCTGGAGAACAACTACACGGCCTTCCAGAACGCGCGCCACGAGGGCTGGTACATGGCCTTCACGCGCAAGGGCCGCCCCCGCAAGGCCTCCAAGAGCCGGCAGAACCAGCGGGAAGCGCACTTCATCAAACGCCTGTACCGCGGCCAGCTGCCCTTCCCCAACAACGCCGAGCGGCAGAAGCAGTTTGAGTTTGTGGGCTCCTCATCGCCGACCCGCAGGACCAAGCGCACCCGCCCCCCGCGGCCTCTCACGTAGTGCCACACGCTTCCCCACCCCGCAGGGGACACATGGGATGCCCCCCCTGCTCTGTGTGCCCCCCAGCCACCTGTGCAGCTGCTCCATACCGGGCATCATCAGACAACACTGCCTGCTGTGTGCCCGCCCCCGTGCCCACTGCCCCCGGTGGCACATAGGACTCCGCCTCTCCCACCCCGTGCCTCCCAGGCCCGTGTCGTCATCCCCCGTCCCCCCCCATGTTTCTTACAAAGATGCTATATTTTTATATTCTGACTCTCTTAGGCACAAACTATTGGCTGGAGGGAGCAAACACCTTGGATTGAGGAGGGCATTTCTAGTCTCTATAATCCCAGGCTGGATTTCCCTTTGCCTCCCACTGTCACAATCCCTGATGTTCGCCCATTGCTCCCCTCTGTGCAAGCCCCTCTGCAGGACTGGCAGCCAACGGGCTCACTCCTGGGGGATTTCTTCAGCTCCCACCCTGGGCATTGACATGCCTGTTCCAGCCCAATGGCCACTTTCCCAGCCTGGCAGTGAGCAAGGTTGGTTTTATTATCCCTCGACCCCAACTCAGAGCCCAGCTGCCTGCCACGGAGCGGTCTCGGACTGCGGGATGTCTCTGCGGGGGAGCAGTGCCACAGGACTGGCTGGGGGCTATGGGAAAGGATCCTGGCATGGCCGAGCTCCTAGGCAGTTTCCTTTTGCAGACCGCTGCCGGGCAAGAGACTGCTTTGGTCTGCTCCAAAACCAAGAAATCCAGGTGACTTGGGAACCCTGAAGGGCAGCAGCAGGGCTGAGGACGTGCTGGCTTTCCCGTGCAGGAGCAGGCTGTCATGGTGCTTGTCTCCCTGCAGCCCATTGCCGTGCTATCGGGTGGTGCTGCTATCCCCCCCCGGTACAGATCAGAGTTTGTGGGACTTTCCCAGGGCTCCATGGGGAAATTGTTGACCAAGTAAAGAATTGACTCGAGGTCTCCAAAGCACTGGGACATCTCCCCCTTCTGAGCTAAGCCGCTGCTTTGGCAGAAGTGGGGTCCAGGGGCAGGCCAGTATGGGGGGAGGTCGAGACCTGCTGTTGCAGAGCGAAGGCCCCAGCACTTGTTTCCCCCTTGTTCTACCATTGTCGCAGGCCACTTGATTTTATTTATTGTGTTGTACATGTCCAGCTTCCCCTAGAATCGGGGCGTAGCTGGGTGCTGCGAGAAACCCGGCTCCCAGTCCATTCCCCCAGGTTGTGGGGGGAAAAAGCCCCCACCTCCTATGCCCTTTCCACCTTCTGACACAACCCCCTCCAAGACATTAGGACCCCGTCCCTTCATTTCATTGCCCCACAAACCCCCAGTTGACTAGAAGAAAAACTTGGCTTAACGTCCATGATTGCCCTCTCAGACAAGGAGGGATCCCTGTTAGATTTTTTTACCCGCTCCGTTATTTTCTTCAGGCTTTAAAGGCTTGTCATTTTAGGCCTAAACATTTAGCTTTTGGGATTTGTTGTTTTCTTTTTTTTAAAAAAAAACAAACCTAAAATGAATAAAAATGAACTTCTAGAGAGAGACAGAGCTATTGTAAGTGTCCATCAAAGCAGCATTATGGAGCTGGCTGGGGTGTTCCAGGGGACGCAAGTCTTGCCTTGTCATATTGGGGTCCAGTCACAGCACAGTCAGAGGGGTTGGAGTTTTATTTCCTAAGTGGAGCATAGGGTTAAGAGTGAAATAAGCTGAACGTGCAGCAAAAAGCTGCTTCTCCCCTCTTCCCCAAAGGAGCAATCATGGGTGTCTTTGACCATAAACCCAGGGGGTTCTGTATGTTAAATGTCTTCTTGTTGTAGTGCCATGACATGCTCTAACCACCCCTGCCCCATCTCGCTATAGGTCCTATAGCAGAGTGCTAGGAGCAGGCTTCTCATTCAGCTGTGGAGTGTGCCGGCTTCTGCCCCTGCCTCTGTCCCTGCTTTGCCCTGTGGCTTGAGTGAGCTCTTTACACCCATGTGGCAGGTATCCAGGTTGTAGCTGTACCAATAGAGGCAAAAGGAATCAAAACTCGTGGAAGAGGCGATATCTTTGATTAGACCAACTCGATATTTATTTTGTAAATATGATTTTTCACTTCTACCGAAGAAAACTTTTACACTCCTACGCCGGATGAAGGGAGTGTGCGCCTGAAAGCTTGCAAATAAATACAATACTTTTCTTGCAAAAATCTAGTTGGTCTAATCAAAGATATCACCTCTTCCACAAGTTATTAGACCAACTAGATCTTTGCAACACAAATATTTTATTTATTTGCAAGCATTCGGGCACATGCACGCTTCATCCGGCATAGGAGTGTAAAAGTTCACCTAGGTAGAAATGAAAATTCATATTTACCAAATAAATATCGAGTTGGTCTAATCAAAGATAACTCATGGAACAGGCGATATCAGACCAACTAGATCTTTGCAACACAAATATTTTATTTATTTGCAAGCATTCGGGCACATGCACGCTTCATCCGGCATAGGAGTGTAAAAGTTCACCTAGGTAGAAATGAAAATTCATATTTATCAAATAAATATCGAGTTGGTCTAATCAAAGATATCGCCTCTTCCACGAGTTTTGATTCCTGTTTACACCCGAGCAGCCAATGCATTGACGTCTCGTTAAGTGATGGGAAAGGGAAAAGCCTTTTCCCGTCTCTGAGCTGTCTGGAAACCTTAGTTAGGAGTGGGCTGAATACCTGGCTACTCTTTAGATACAGAGGGATTTGGGAGAGATCAAAGGGCCTGGCTGAAAGCGGGGCGTGGGGCTGGAGCTGTGAGGAGGGGAGAGGGGGCCCACAAGGCCTTGCCAGCCCAGCCAAAGGTGATAAAGCCTCCTCTTGTTCTGGGGCTGGGAACAGGCTCTGGCCCCTCCGAATGAGCAGAGAGGGGCCGTGTGTGGGGAGGCTGCACCTGAAGGGGAAACATTAGACTCCAGTCAATCAGCAGCAAATTAGGAGCCAAGCGCAGTGGCTTCCGCCCGCACACAAAAGGGGAGCTTTGCTCTGCCTCCCGTCCGGCCGCGCCCTCCCCCGGCATGGAGGGCCTGGTGCCTACCACCAGGGCGATCCTGCCCGGGCTTAATCCCCCCGGGGTGGGAGGCATTAGAGGGGATTTGCAGGCTGTGTGTGTCTCTGGCAGCCCGAGCCCTGCAGTGTGCATTGCCTCCGCTGGGGATCAGGTTCGCCTGAGCCGGGGTGTCGCTCCGCACGCGGGAGTGCTCGTGCTCGGGAAGAAGGCATTGATGCCACGCTCTGAGGCAGTGGGAGCTCCCCCTTCTCCGCTCCCATTGCGCTCTTGGCACCCGTACTAGCTTCCCCCTGCTTTGCTGCGGGCAGGCCCTCTGTGCCAAGCGGCCAGAGGGTGGGCGTTTGCTGTCGTCACCTGCTGGGCCTGGGGAGGGGGGGGAAAGCACCGTACCTACACTCCTGGTGGCCCCAGGTGAACTTTTAGTATCAGGCCCCCCTTTGCCAGAGATCACGATAATAATAATCGAAAAATAACCTTTCTACCCGCCTGATTCACCCATGCCTGTGTCCGGCCCTGGCCAGTCCAGCAGGGCATAGGGATGGAGCTGATCCAGGGAGCCTACAACCCGAGTTTGCAGGCTGGCGTTGGTGCAGGGCTTTGGCCAGGCTGGTTTTTGAGCTCTGAGGAAGGAGGGGGACGTCCTGGGCTGTGAACCTCCGCTGTGGACCCCACATCAGATGCCGCATGGGGAGCACTTGGTGGTGTGGCCTGTTTTGAAGGCTGCAGAGAGATGGAGGATGGAGTGCCCTTAGCGGAGTGCCTCTGCAGAGCAGGTGCTCACTGCTGGTCGCCTCCCTCGAGGTAGGGTTGGAAGAGAGGGCTCGGCTGGCATGCCGACGTGCCGCCCTGCTGATCTGCGCAGCACCTCGGGACCCACGCCCTGGACAGTACTGGAGGAAGATGGAGAAGGCAGGGGCAGAATTTATCCTCAGGGTCAGCACCTGAGCTCAGGGTCTTCCTCCAGCCTCACTGAGGTCAGAGGCATCCCGTTCTCCGAGCAGGTGCCTGCTAACTGCTCCCTGGGCAGGGGGTGTGAACACCCAGGCTCCCCCGGGATGGCGAGGCTGCCACAGACACCCCGACTTTTCCCCCTGCAGCTTCGTGTCCCTGCCCCACTGACCCACGCCATCCGACCGCTCCCTGTAATTGCTTTTCCCCGGCACAATAAGCATTTGGGGGTGGGGGGGAAGAATCTTAATCCTTTAACCGGGTCTAAAACGAGGCATTGACAAAGCTCTGCAACTCTTAATGCGGCGCGGAGGCCACTGAGGTGGAGTTGGGGGGGTGGGGGGGAGGGAAAAAAGGGAAAATTATAACAGTTTGAGTTAAATGAACCTTTAAAGCAGGAGGGAAATGCAACACCCAGCAATTACTGCCTAACAATGCAGCCAGGAGCCTGCTCCCAGGTGTGACAGGCAGAGAATTAGCAATGGGGCTGCTTTAATTCCCCCCATCTCCTTTTCCTTCGGCCTCATAGCATTTGGTTCTTGTTTCCACAGGAATCTGAGACATTCTGCTCTAAAGGGGCTTGGGCTGCCTCTCCCGGCTGCCCCCCTCCCCACTTCCACCCAGCTTCAAAGGTGGGGGAGTTCCCTTTGTATAATCTCCGCTTTAATTTTTTTTTTCCCTCTTCCCCCTCCTTTGCCACCCCCGTCCCTCCTTTTATTTTCTGGGGGGTTTTTTCCCCTCCCCTCTCATTCTTCTTGACCTCCCCATATAGAATGGAGTCTGAAGGGTGAGTCCTTTTTAATTATGGCCAGGGAAGAAAAAACTCACACTGTTTCTTTCTTGTTTTTTGAGGTGAGACCTGGGGGGACGGGGGCGGGGTGGGGACTGGAATGTCCTTCTGTGCAAAAAGTGCAGTCAAGGGTGTCCCACCCGGCCGCAGGCTGGGACGCACGGGAGCCCCCATATTAAAAGCAAAATGTCTTTCCCAAGGCTTTTCTCATCGGGCCGCTTAGTTCCTTGCCGACCCTGGCTGGTAGCTTGAAAGGTCTTGTGTGAGCCTGTGTGGGGAGGGGGGTTCTCAAGTGGGAGGTACCCGGGGACCCAGCTGGGAATGGAAGGGTCTCAATGCTGGCCAGATTAACTCGCTGGAAAGGGAAGTAATAATGGCACCTCTCATGCAATTAATAAAGTTAGCAGGGCAGGGAGTCTGGGAATGCGGCTCCGGCGGAATGAAAGAGCAGATGCCGGCGCGGCAAATTAGAGACGAGCCTGAGCCCTGGGAGTGTCTCCCCTGAGGCCACCCACCCCGAGCGTGGGGGGGCCTGCAAAGAGAGCCCGCAGGCTGACCAGCCCCTGTCGGGGGGCAGAGGGGGGGCACAACCCAGGGCTGATCGCAGGGAGTTTGCAGAGCTCCTGGCACTCGGGACTTTGCCCTTCATCAAGGCAGTCTCAGCATCGCAGGCCTGAAGCCACGGGGAGGGGGAGCGGTGGTGGTTCAGGCCACGGCAGGCTGGTCAGCTGCAGGATTTGTGGGGGTGCATTTGGAGCTGAGCACTTAGGCAGCTCTGTATTGCCTTGGACTGTGTGTAGTCGCCAAGGGTACGCAGGTCCGAGAGCTTTGCACTGCAAATGTGGCAAAGCCCAGCCGTGAGGGTGGCTCTGCCGGGTTCCCCTGCTACCTGGGGGGCAGGTACATGTGCCCGTCGCTGGGAGAGACAGTCCCCAACTAGCCGTGGCCCTTCTGAGTTCCTGCCATCTACAGCGGACTCAATGCAGTGATAGGCATTGCCAGCCTCCAGGCCTGGACGCTAACACTACAGATGGAGCAGGAAAGGAAGGAAAGTAACGGGGACACTGGTATCCCACAGCATCCTGGATGCAACCCTCTCTGCTTCCAGCAAAATGTCACGCAGGGGGTCCCACAGAGGCCTGTGGCCTGCTCAAAGGGAGTTCTCAGCAGGGGACTGGTGTGGACTGAGGGGCAATGGGTACAGGTGGCAATCCCAGACGACATTTCCCTGGCTCTATGCAAGCTGCGTTTCTCTAGTCCAGCCTTTCACCTGGCTGGCTGAGCTGGGAAAGCCAGATCCATGCACCCGCCACGGGGCTGATGCCTTAATATAACTTGGGCTTTTGTGCGGCCGTGGCTGGATCATTATGACTGGGACGGTTTGGCCTCATTCACTCTGGCTCACGGGAACTGGGCTCTGGGCTCACGGCTTTCCACCTTATTGCACAGGGCCTGGGCACGCTGGGGGCATTGGTGCCTGGGTAGCTCCCCCCACCTCCATCACTGTTCGTCTTCTCAGCCCCTGCCAGCTCCTTAGTGTCTCTGTTAACGTTTAGGCTGGCTCTATCCAAACCTAACAGGTTTGGGGTTGAGGAAGCAGAGCTGGGAACTCGCTGCTGCTCACAAGAGGCATGTGGGTTTGCCGGCCAGGTGAGCGCAGCTTCTCCCCCAACTGCTGAGACATCCATGGGCAGGGTGAAGACCTCAGAGCTGAAAACATCCATGGCACCACCCGGGCAGAGCCCTGCGGACCCAGGAGACCAGGTGAAGCAGGTAAGTGCCCCCTTAGTGGTCATTAATGCAACCCCCCATGAGCTGTGTTGGTGACCTGATGCTGGGGGCTTCATCTGACCCTTGATGAGTGCAGCTGCTGGCTCTGGGACAGGCAGACTCCAGAGCAGTGCCGAGGAGAAGGACAAAGGAGGCCACGGGCCCAGCCTTGCCACTGCCAGACACATCAGAGGTGTCCTAAGGGTAACCTGATCTAAACAACCACGTCTCACACTCACTGTGCACTGGTGACGATTGCACCGGGGGGGAGAGTCAGTGACAGCAGTGACACAGGGAGGTGGCCTTTTATGCCGCACCCAGAGCCCAGATGTTTTGACACAGATTGGGCGCACACAGCAGGCATGCCCTTGAATGCTGTGCAGCAGGACAAACTCCCCCAGAGCTGCCCACAAGCACCGGCATCTCTAGGGATGATGCCTGCCTGCTGCACAGAGTTAAATGGTGCATTTCAACCCCCCAAGGGCAGCTACACCTTTCTTTCCCTGCAGCGGTGCCCACTGCTTTGTCCCACCAGTCTCAGGCGCCAGGGGGCACCAGCAGGTTGGAGTGGAAAAGGCAATTCATTGCATCACTTGTTTTTGCTGGGCCTCCGGCTCTGGGCTCTCAGGGGAAGGGGGCTGGGATCTTTCCCTTCACATGCAGAGCAAGCCCTTCCCCAAGTATGTGTGCCAGGTGCACAGCTTTGGCCACTTGCAGGGACAGCTGTGGATGCTGTGCCCCAGATTCAAGGCCTTGTATGGATAGTGGGCACTGCCAGCTTGTGGGGTTTCTGGTCACAGGGCAGGCAGAGCCCACTGTTGGCCACTCAAAGTGTCAATCCTGGGAAGTCAGGCTTCCTTCCTCCTGGTTACCTCCTGAGGTTGTTCCATTACAGGGGACCGAGGAGAAGAGGGGGTGCTGAAATAGTAGCAGGCATCGCAGCTACCACTAAAGTGAGGGTGTTTGTATGTGCGTAGGGGCCATAACGGCACAGCACCCTCCGTGTATGGCAGACAGCTCACACCAGCATGGGTTTACGCGTGGAGAGGTCATGCCGGCACTGCATGCGTGTGTAGGTGTGTAGGGATCACACCAGCACAGCACCCTCTGTATATGTGTGCACCAGGTGCTATTGAACTGTATGATGGATGCCAATGATGTGAGACAAACGCAAATGCACACCCTGTTGTGTTGGTGACCCCTGCTTGCACCCACGTGTCCCAAGGCTTTGTCCCCCTTGAGAAATAGGGTGTGTGCATGGAGGGGGAGCACAGAGGTGCAGGCTGTATCCCTCGCCAGCCCTATATAGGACACTTGTGTATAAATTAGGCCCAGAAGCAGATGACATCGCAGTCCTTCCCATGGTAACTCCCAGCTTCTTGGTGCCAGCGTGGGCTCATCCTGATGGGGGCTTGCTGGGGAAGGTGGTGCAGGGGAGGTTCCTGCTACACTAATCAATGGGGTGGGGGTCTAACCTGGAGTTGCAGCTCCCCCATGCAGCAAGGAAGGTGCCTGCGGGGTGCTGTGCATGTCCTGGGAGGGGAGATCTGCCTCCCTAGGCACCCCTGGGTGCAGGGAAGAACCTCAGCCGTTGCCCCACCTCCTCCCCATGCCCCCCAACACCCGTGCCCTGCAGCTGGGGAGTCTGCCGGAGCTGTAAGGATCTGATGCTGCAATTTATCCATCGCCTCCAGTCCTGCTGCCGTCGCTGCTGCTCACTCCAGCCCCGGGTTGCTGAGGGAGGCGGTCGCCGTAGCAACGTGCAGTGCGGTGGAGGGAGGAGATGCTGGGAGCAGGGATGGCTCCCCGTGGAAGGGTGAACCTGCCTGCAGTAAGGGATGCACTCCCTTGAAGGTAGGTCCATTTTGCTGCTCTCCTCTCTTGTTCTGCCTCCAGCTCATCCTGCGCCCGCTGCACTTGTCAGACCCAGAGGGATGCATTTCGGGCTCGCTACACCAAGGGGAGGGAGGCTGGGATCGGGGTTCAGCTAGCTTTGGCCTACCAGAGGGGTGTGCAGGGCTCAGCACTGTTGAGCTGGGGGTGATCCTGTGGCATCCAGGGGCTAAGCACCCTGTCTGCTCCCTCAGCTCCAAGGTGGGTGCCGGTTGTGCATGTGTGCACCGGTGGGGCAGCACGCGCGTGCACGTCTCCGTATGTGTGCAGACGATAGACATGCCTGGGGCAACCTGAATGTGCCAGCTGATCTGTGTGCATGCTTGGGTGAAGAGTGCTCCTGCGCGTGCCGGGCATGGGGAGATGGCATATGCGTGTGACGCCGCACACAAATTTCTGTGTGTCCATCTTGGGGGAGACAGAAACTCCTCCCCAACTGCCTGCCAGCCCCAGTCTGTGCTGCAAGCTACTGCAAAAGGAGCCCTCTCCTGGAAGGGGCTCGGTGACATTCCTCTTCCAACCTGCCCCTGTCCCTCTCCTGCTGTCCTCTTGGGAGCCCCTCCTGCAGTGACACCTGGCCCAGGAAATGGTCTGGAGATGAGCCTGGTTGAACAAACACATCACCTGGTGGATTTCTCCCGGCAGACACGGGTGCATTGACTCGGTGACTTTCTCAGTGGAGTCCCGGTGGCTTCTCCTCTGAAACCCCCAAGTTACTGCTGAAAGATCCTGCAGCACCCTGCAAAGATCCTGCAGCACCCTGCATCCACAGAGGGGACGGTGCCAGTCGCCAAGGGGCACTGCCCATCACAGCATCTGGTAAGGAAACCCGGAGGTGGGAAGGCAAATCTGAAACACGGCCCTGTCTGCTCAGTGCTGGTCCCCGTACCTGCCTGGGGCCCAATGGGCCTGTCGATGGGGGTGCACCTGCTGCTTGGGTTGAAGTTCCCACCTCTGGTTTCTGGGCTCGTTTCATTAGCTCTTTGTCTGGATGCTCAGGCTGGGAGGCGTCTGGTGTGAGTGGGCCTTGCAGCATTCTTCACGCCTGAGAAACTGGGTTAGCATGCATCTGCCTGCCATGCCACATGTGGACCATCGATTATTCATGGGGCACCGGAGGTGCGTGCCGCTTTCCAGAGCGATGGGGTCAGATCCAGAGTGCAGCGGAAAGGATTCCAGCTGGGAAAAGCGTGAGGTCAGATGATAGCCAAGGTGTAATAGGGCAGGGTTTGTGACCCCAGGGTACGCTCTGTAGTGCCAAAGGGCATGCCTCAGGCACCTTGTTGTCCAGAGCCCCCTACCACAGTGAGGAATTAGCATTTAACCAAAGGGGAAAATGAGGCAGTGACTTGCTCAAAAGATCCCAGTAAAACCCAGGTGTCTTGATGCACCCTCTGCTCCTCTCTTTACTAGGAGAGTAGCAGGGAGTACTTGTGCCCTTCTCAACTCAAGCCAGTAAGAGGACCCAGGTGTCCAGTCTCCTACCCTGCCACTCTCATCCCCAGCTGCTGCCTGCTCCTTACTGGGCTCTAAGCAGGATTAGGGGCTAGTGGGCAGAACAACTCAATGGGAGACAGGATGCGCCCAGTCTCTTCCAGCCCCACCAGGTTGGCAAATGTGTGTCTGTTTTTTTCCCTTGTCTATGTAGGACTAACAGTGGTTCTGCACTTTGGGAGCATCCCCTGGACAAGAAGTGCCAGGGAAGTGCAAAGTGTTGTCATTGTTATGACCATCACCCCCTTGGTGAGCAAGGGCTTCCCTGCACGCCCTTCTTCCTGTGACCCGTCCCATTTCCCCTAGGCATCCTTCAGGGTGTGTTAGGCTATGGGCAGGACCTCCAGGGCTCTCCACATGGCTGCAGATATGCTTGGGGAAGTGTTCAGCCTGCAGTCCTCCTTTCTCTACCCAACCCCAGAGCTAGCTATTTAGGGGGAGGGATGGCCAAGGAGACTGGATGGATGTGGCTGTGGTGAAGGAACTCCTGAAGAGGGAGCCCTTGGATTTAGCTGGAAATCCAGCACCGCCAAAGCTGCCTTGGCTCGAACACTGGGGGCTGGGGAAGGGCAGTAGCATGCGTCTTCTGGCCTAAACCCTTCAGTGCCACTGCCCGTGCCAGTCCCTTGTGTCTGGCTGTTTCCACTGTATTTCAGGTTGCACGGGCTGTTCTGGGAAGTTTGTGTTGCGATTTGCACGGGCAGGAACGGCAGGGGTCTTTGCACAAGACCTGACCTGCTAGAGCCCCTGAGCCTGGCGCAGGCAGGGAGCCCACTGCTCTCCCTGTGAGCTGCAATATAACAGGGAAGGGGCATCTACCGGGAGCCTGCAAGCTGGCAGAAGCAAAGTGTGTTTCCACCTGAATCTTCAACCAGAGAGAAATCCCAATCACTGAGTTGGCCCTGATCAGGGCTGGGCTGGGAGACTGTCCAGGGAAACTGGAGCGGCTGCCAAAGTTTGTTGTGGCAAACCATTAGCCGAC
>NW_005842058.1:1006404-1022504 GCF_000455745.1 Alligator sinensis
GACGCTCTTGCCTTTGGGTCAGATGGGAATCAGTGCTGCAGGCTGGTGCTGGGCTGCCGGGTAAGCTCCCGGTCTGTTGTGGGATGACCAAGTTCCTTACAGGGCATTGTTTCCCCAAGATAGGGCGCCAGCTCTCCAGGTGGTCAGCCAACCACCCCGTTCCACCCCAGAAGTGGCTGCCCGACAGCAGTGCGCTAGACATGTACGTCCTCCTTGCTCTCCAGCTGCGGCAGCCAGCCAGAGTGCAGGATGTGCTCTTTGCTGGCTCCGTCATCTGACGTGACATCTCCTGAATTTTCTGGGGAGATATTCGGCTGGTGGCTCTTTCCCACCCTCCACCCCCTCCAATAATTTGACTGCCTTATTTTTGGCATTGGGAAGGAGCCTGACAATATGCATTGAGAGGCATTGTTTTAGGTCGCGGCGGTGAACGTTCGCTGCGAGAGGGAGGGAGGGAGGGAGGGCAGGCGGGCGTGAGAGCAGTCACCTCTCACAAATACTGCTTCGTCATGATGCTGGCTAATTCTCCTCTTGTTCAGAAATGGTCTGAGCCAGCAGGAGAGGTGGGGAGTGGTGCGCGCACACGCAAACACATGCACACACACACATACTCTCTGACTGGCTTTCTAAACCCACACTGCTATCACCACTCAGGGCTTTGCAGGCACTGCCTCTGGGGCTGGGAGATACACACACACACCACACACACGAGCATGCAGGGGACTAGCACACTCTCAGCTAGACCCTGACAGCGCAGCAGCTAGACCCAGCAAGGACAACTGGCTGGATTGGCTCTAATACTGCCAAGCCGGAGGCAGAAGGAGGGGAAGACAGGCGACTGCAGGCAGGGGAGCAGGCACTGGGCTCCTGGGGCTTCTTGTTGTTATTGCTCTCGGCTTGTTTTTCGGGCTGGAAAGCCATGCGGGATTCCTGGAAGAGGCTCCGGTAGCTCCAGCTGGGTGAGTCAAGCGCTCAGCTCTGCTATCTCATTGAGCTTGCACTTGGTCCCTGCCGTGGCCCGGCGGGGGCGAGGGGCGGGAGGCACATTCCAGGCAGATGCCGTTCCACGCCGGTGCCTGTTCACAGGCAGGGAGGCTGTGGGTAGCATCACCGGTGCCTCTTCCTGCCATGCTCGCCTCATGCTTCTCTCATTGCTTTTCTTACCCCTTTCCTGCCCTCCCCTGATTTATTTTTCCTCTTCGGTTGCTCAGCTGCTCTCCCCATCCCCTGGCTTGCAGCAGGCCTCTTGCTCCTCCCGGGCACCTGGGACAGGGGTGGAGGCCTCGAGGTTGGGCATCACAAATGGCATAGTTCCCATAAGCGCCCCGGGCATGACAGGGGCAGGGGGTTCTGGTGCCACAGTGAGGTTCGGGTGCATGCTGAACTGGCAGAGGGTTGCTGTGCCCGGGTTTGGGGGCTGGGCTAGGAAGGGAGAGCAGTGGGAATGGGCATTGCTGTCTGGGAGTGGTTTAAGTGGCTGCTTGGCGTGCAGTAAAAGGCCTGGGGTTGGGCCATTCGAGATGCTGGGCCAGGCAGCAACAACTGATGGGGTCACGGAGCAATGGTGTGTGCTGAGATTCCTGCGCCGCGCCCTGGAGTTGATATGTTTGGAAAGGAACAGGGATGTCCCTGGTTTCTGACAGCAAGGCAGCTTCCCCGGCTGCCCTTCTGGGTGGGCACAGAAAAGCCCTGGCTTTTCTCTCCCCACCCAGCAAGGGCACACCCAGTACTCATGGCAGGCAAGCCAGAAATGCTGCCCAGCTGGGCCCTTTGATAGCCATTTCCTCCTGAGATGTGTGTTAGTGACTAGTGGGAAAGCGCTAGCCGGGCATGCTGCCCTGACAGCTGCATGTCCCCCGCCCTGAGTGGGGCATGCTGCCCTTACAGCTGCATCCCCCCCACATCCAGCTGCAGACTCTCATAGAGCAGCCTGCCTCCTCCAGCTGTGCTTGGCAATGCCATTGTGTGCCCTGCTGCTCCCAGGGCTGTGATGGGTATGCATCAAGGGCCTGCAGCCTCACCAGGACAGTCTGTGGGCTGAGTAGAGCACTAGCAGCCCCCAGACTCACAGGAGAGCAGCAGGGTGTTGCCAGCAGTGAGCAAGATGTAGGAGCAGGAGGGAGGCAGTGGATGGGCTCTAGAGCTGAGTTGTAGGGCCAGGAGAGGACGTCTCAAGGGCTCTGGCCCCTTGGCCTGCAGGTCACAGAGCAGCCTGGGTCAGCAGTGAGCCACAGACGTGCCAGTGGGCAGCAAGTGTGCAGGGTCCAAGTAGGCCAGGGACCCCAGCGCAGCAATGCCTGCTACAAATAGTCCTCTCTAACTGGGCAGCAGCAGGCAGCCCAGGGTTTATAGCCAGCAGAGGCTGGACTCCGCTCCTGCTCCAGTAGAGGCAAGGCAGGACACCCCAGGAGCCGTGCTGGGTGGGAGGGGGCAGGCTCCTGCAGGTTGTTCCACCCCTCCTATCCCCTCCTCAATGGCAGCTGGGCCACGATGCCAGGCCAGTCCTGGAGCTGGACTCCCACTGCTTGCAGGAAAAAGGGCTCTTGGCTCACTGTGGGATGGGGATTCTCCTGGGATCAGGAGGCAGGGGTGGCCTTCTCACGTACCCAGCTCAGCCTGAGGCCTCCAGGCCTGCTCATAGGGATAGGTGTGTTGGAGACGACACCGCTCCAACCCCAGCCTCACCTGGAGTCACGCAGCTCCAGGATTTCACTCTGGCCTGTAACAGATTTCTGCTCCAGTGGTGGGTTGGGACTGTACAGCATCCCTAGGGCTCTGGTCCAGCGAGCTGGTACAGACCTGCTGGCACCACACCAGGAGGAGAAGGGAGCATGTCCCTTCTTCTTGTGCTGTTCTTGTGCATGAAGCTCGCTGGGGGCTGGGCTTGGCTGAGTGATCATTACTGGAATCCAGCCTCGCCTGTCTCAGTGTCTGCGGCCTGGTTGGTGATCATCCCTGTGTTGTTTTGCATGGCACTGGTGTGCTCAGGCTTGTGGCATGTAGTCCAAGCCCCCGCCCTGCAGAGCGTGCAGTTGTGGTGTGCAGGCATGGGGGCAGCTCGGGAAAGCCACTGGAAGCACTGAGTGAGCATCTCGGGGCTGCTTGCAGGGTCTGTGCCGCTGTCCCTGGCAAGGGCAAAGCCAGGGAGTGATGCTGAGTGCTTGTGGCTCTGCTCACCCACCTTGCCCTACAGGAGAGAGGTGAACAGGCCCTCGCCTCTCCATGCACCACGTTGCTTTTCAGCAGGCAGTCAGCTCAGAAACCCTGTTTGGTGACTAAAGCTAAGGTGGGGCTGACTGGGGGTGCCTAGCAGCAAGAGGGAGAGGTGGGCAGAGGTTATGGGGCAGGTCTGGGTACTCCACTGCTCCCTGTGAGCGAAGGAGGTCACACAGGGTTTGCTTTATCCTGGTACTATTGGTCCGGTTTGTGCTGGAGAGCTGGCCTTTCTCGGCTGGTGTGCTGGGGTTGATCTCTGCTGGCCCTGTCTGTACTGGAGGGTACGGCTGTGTGGATGGGAGCAGAAATGTTGCTCAAGCATGGCATGGACTTGCACCTCTAGTGTATGTGCACAGGCACATGTGTGTACTCATGTGTAAGCCTGTCCCTCTGGGGCTTTTCACTCTGCTTCTCAGCGCACAGGAAGCCAGAGGCTGTGCTAGCCCTGGGCTGTTTCAGAGCTGGAGCATGTACCCCTGGGTCATTAAACCCCTTTCAGTGCAACCTGGTTCTTGAGAGAGAGCTCCCAATCCCTGGGCACCTCCCACCAGTGTAGAATAAAAGGCAGCGCCTGCGCTGCTGGACCCCGCCTGGTTACCTCGGCTAGCCATCCCAGAGCGACCCACTGGCTTAGTGCTGGTGGTGCCAGTCAGGCCCTTGGTTGTGCCTGCCTGGATGTATTTTTTTGCAACATGCTACAAATGCTTTGTAATAAGGGCCGGGGAACAGGCTGGGAGCGTTAACAAGGCACTGCTGCTCTGTGCTCCGGGCAGGGAGCGGCCTGCCAGGGAAACTCGCCCTGCTGAAGAATGAGCCCCCGCCTCTGTGCGGGGGGATTCCCAGGGGGCTCTATGGGCTGAGGCCAAGCATTCAACCCCTGCCTGCCCAGCCCTTCCCACCCGGGTCGGGTTCTGCTGACACTGCAGCTTTGCCAACAGGTTGTAAAGCTAGAAGGGGCTGAGGGAGCCCGGAGGGAGCCAGGTTGGCTTTGAAGTGCCTCGGAGAACAGCGGGGCTGTTTCCTGCCTCCCAGCCCCACCACAGAGCCAGCCTGCTGGCACCAGCACCTTCTTGCCTGGCTGCCTGTTCCCAGCCTTGCCTTGCAGGGCCGTTGCTCTAGCTGGCCATGAGAGCTCAAGCCTCTGGGATTGCGATGCCTCCCCCGGCTGCCAGGGCAGGCAGGGAGCTCCTGCCCCCCACATGGTACCGCTGGGCTGCTGAGACCGCGGGGACCTGGATGCAGGAAGCAGGGGAAGGGGAGGCAGATTCATTCCCCCAGCCTCATTGCCAGACTCCAGGGTTCACTGGAGAAGGGCCCTGCACATAGTGGGGGTAGCACCACTCACTTGGGTGCTTGTACAGGGCATGCACAAAGTGCAAGGTACCGCAGGTGTGGACTGGCACCTGGCCCCTGCAGACTGAGAGAGAAGGGCCTAGTGCCAGTGCAATGCTCAGGAGCAGGGTTAGGGCACCGCAGGCTGCAGCTGACTGGGGCCAGGAGCTGGTTGCATTAGCAGCTGTCTAATAGCCAAGCAGCCCAGCTGATATAAGTGCTGGTTCTCTGCAATAAATAAGGGCTGAGCCTTTGCAAGGGGCTCCCAAAAGATGAGCCTATCCATGGTGCTCAGAAAAGGAAGGGGGAGCCCTGCCTCCTCCTGTGGCCCCAGGGTGCTTTGGGTGCCCCCGTCCTAGGATCTGGGGAGGGGGAGGGAGGCTGCTGGGGACTCGCTGCTGTGGACATATACACATGCCCCCGATGCCCCCAGTGCTCTGTCTGGGCCCTCCACTGCCCCAGCACCCAGCCCTGGCCTGCTTCCTCTCCCCCACACACCAAAGAGATGCTCTCAGCAGAGGCCTCCCAGCACCTTGCCTAGAGGATGAGCAGGCTAATCCCACTCTAAACCCAGATTACATGTCACATGGGCCTTCTCCGTGCCCCACTGCACCGTGGCCACCCCCTCTCCAGCATGCAGGGCTGACTAAAAGGGCATCAGGGCCGCAGTCAGACTCTGGCCATGCAGGAGCTGTGCTCCTGGTCCCAGCAGGGCCATTGCACTGGTATACAGGGGGATCAGGAGAGTGAGAGCCCCCTGTCTCCAAGGAACACCCTCAGTCTCAGCTTCTGGGTGTGAATGACTGTGCTGGGTCTGTGGGAGCAGGCAGCAGTGATGCCTTGTGCTTGCAAGCTGTGGGTCTGAGGCCATGTCTTACACCTGGGATCCTGACCCGCAGTGCCTGGGAAACCCAACCCTGTGCTTCAGATTGGGGTGCTGCAGCAAGGGCTTGAGCTGAAACACCTGCTACTGGGTGAGAGCGTTCAGAAACCAGGGACCGGGTAGGAAGGGCACGGCTGTCTTAGCTGCTAGCAGAGGTCAAGTCTCGGGGAGTGGGGCAGGGGGCCCAGACCCTGACTTCACTGTTCTCTGCTGTGGATCTCAGGGAAGCAACGGTCAGCACTCCTAGTGCATTGCAGGCATATGATGCAGATCCAGGTGGAGAAACTGAGGCACAGATGGGAGAAGCGACCTGCCTGAGCTCAGGGATAGAGCTGGGAAGAGCACCCAGGCCTCCCACTCCTAGTGCAAGGCCCTTTCCTGGGAGCAGGGGGCTGCTGATCTCACTGATGCAAACTGCCCCTGTGGAGAAAGACCAACTCCCTTGGCTGCCGCTCCTTTCCTCCTGCCTCTGTCTCTACCGGAGGGGGGGGGGGGGGGGGGGGGTGGAATCAGAGGGATCCGTACAGCCCAGCTATACTTATCCCACAGGGCCTGGCCTAGGAGCAGCAACTTTATCAATGGCATGTGTTGCCCAGAAGCTGGCAGGGTGTGGGCTCTGCCTATGTGCGCCGCTTGGAAGGCAGAGACTGGGGGATGAAGGCAGGGATACTACAAGCCTGTTGCTTCAGTGCTTAGCAGCCACCTACACAGCTGAGTGGGCTGGAAGGGAGCTGTCAGCCTTGGCTCTGCCACCCACCCTGCCGTGAGCAAGCTTCCTTGGTTGGGGAAACATAGCCCAGCAGCTGTACTGCCCAGGGTGCTGCACACACAAGAGCCCCCCAGCCAAGCACCTCTGCTGGGTGATGTTAAACAGCTTGGGAGGAATGGATTGAGAGCAAAAGAAGAGCAAGGCCCCTGGGGAGGACAGAGAAGGGCAGCAGGGCAAAGCAGGGCTGGATGCAGATGGAGCTGGGTCCGGTGTCTGCGTCTCCCCTGGCAGTGCCACCACCTTGCTCCGCGGGGTGAAGCAAAGCAAGCTTGCAGGGCCAGACACGGCTGGAATATCCAAGTCCATGCATCGTTCCAGTCTCTGTAGGCAGCTCGGCCAATAGACTAGATCACTGCTTGGGGCTGGCCAAGCACCGTCTTCCTCTGCATAGGCACCATGGCTCTTGTTGGCTGGCTGCTGAGGTCTCCTTTCAGCCTGGGAGCAGAACAGCAGCTCCTTTCTCACCTGCTCTCACCTGCACAGGGCCCAGCTGGCACTGTGCTCGCTCAGGCAAACTCACAGTTCCTGTCCCCTTCAGTGCCCCGTAGGCCCCAGGCAGCTCCATGGGCACAGGTTGCCCTGAGCTAGTGACTGTTCCCTGCCCATCATTCTTGAGCGGGATGGTTGCTAGCTGGGGATGCACCGGGACAGGGGACAGGGCAGAGTATGATCCATGCTGCCCACCCTGCGGGTGAGGGTGTCCGGCACTAGGCTGGGTAGGTGGTGTATTGGCTAGTGCTTGCTCGCACTGCACTGCAGGAGAGAGCAAGCCACTGTCTCCTGCCTGGTGATTTACAAGCTATTATCACCACTCAATCACAGCATTAAGATTTCATGGTGAGGCTGTGCCTAATGGACTCAGCTGGTGTTGGCTGGGGAGGGAAGAGGCGGTGGCTGGGTCGGTGTGCATCAACAGGAAGCCTGGCGGGGCTGGAGTGTAGCCGGGCTGCAGCAGTGAGGATGGCATGGTGGTGAATGCACCTTCTTCTGTCTTCGGCACAGTGGGGCTGAAGCTGGGGTCATGCCAGCGTGGGCAGAGGCTAACAGCATGCAGGCTGCACTAGGCTGGCACTTGTGGGGCACCGGCTTCTGTCACACACACCAGTATGCCCAGGGGCCCATGAATGGGTCCCTTAGTGCCTGTCTTCCCCATCGGGGAAAGGGGGGTGACCATCACTGAGTCCGAGTGGAGAGAGTCCTTGGGGTGCTCTTGTCAGGGGTGGCGGTAGATATATCCCTGCTCTCGCACATGGGTGCCTGCAGGGACCCAGCACTGAGGTGGAAGGAGCACGTTGCACAGGGCAGGGGCTCCCCGACCTAGTGACTGACTGCCCGGGTGACTTGAGACAACATCTGTTTGGGAGAGGCAGGCCCGGGGGGTGGGGGGGCAGTGGGCACAGCACAGACCTGGATTTGAGCGTGTGCTGGGACTCCCAGGTTCCAGCCCAGCTGGGGGTTGTGCCAGCCTCACTCCTGCTGGCTTCATAGGGGCTGTGCCTATGGCAGGTGGGAAAGTCCCTCCCTCTGCCTTGGCCTCCGTTTCTTTACTTCCCTCCCAGGCCACCCTGAAGCTGAACTCCCTATGTGCCGGCTGGGCTCGGGGCTCCTTGGACAGGAGGTGCCCCAGAAATGCCATGGGCTTGTGGCTTGCTTATGGTTGCACCTGAAAGACGTCGTGTGCAGGAGACAGGGCCAGGCCTTGCCCACCATGGACCTGCTTGAGCCCTTGAGTGCAAGCAAAGGTGTGTGTGTGTGTACAAGGCAGCTCACCTTCCTGAAAGTGCTGTCAGCAAGTATGTCCCTGTCCAGCCCTGCTCTTGCTGATGCTAGGGGCAGTGGGTAGGCAGAAGACAGCTTGGATTTCTCCAGGCTGCAGCTGATGGTGAGGATTTCCCTATTCCCCCCTCCCCCCACAAAAGGATATTGGCCCTAATCCCCCCTGGGGCAGAGGGCTGAAGAGGGGGCTCCTTCAGCGGGGTGGGCAGGGTAGCCCCGATGCCAAAGTACCAGCATGTCTAATCGAAGGCACCTGTCTCCCCTCTATCCTGGGATGGCAGTGAAGCACAGAGGGAGCCTTGGCCTGTGCCAGAGCACTGGGGTACTGGGCTGGGAAGCAGAGGGTCCATCCAGGACTGGGCACAGCATCAGCTGGGAGACTGGGAGTGTAAGGAGCCTCCATACGGGATGTTCCCTAGCTCTGTCTCTCGCTGTCCAGACCCAGCACTTCCTTAGCCCCATCCCACATGCCCTGTGGTCTTTGGGCTGGCCAGCTGCAGGCCCCGTCTGCTGCAGGAACTTGTGACCTCTTCCTATCCTTGGCTGATTTATAGCTGAGAGTCTTTCCCATAGCAACCCTTGCTGGTGAAATACCAGGGGAGAGAGGGAGAGGAACAGTGCGAGGCAGAGGCAGAGTCCCCATGGGAAGGAGGAGTGAGGGAGGGAGGAGGGCATGGAGGTAGGGGCAGGACATGAGCTGGGGCTTAAGCCCTCTCCTGGTGATGGTTCCTGTCCTGGCCTCCTTCCTCTAGGCTGTACGAAGACAGGCTTGGCTGCTGTAAGAAGTCCTTGAGGGTGCAAAGGCAGGGAAGAGCCAGTCTCCTAAATCATGCCAGCCCCACTGTCCGCACGGACCTCCCACCCCCCACACTGGCTCTCCACCCCTGGCACTGTGCTCTGAAAGGCTCTGTGCTGTGCTGCTCTCTAATCCTGCCCTTTATCCCACAGGCCAGTATGTGCATGAAGCATCCTCCATGCCAGCCCCTGCCTCAGGGCTGGGCAGCAGAACCAGGGCAGCACTTTCCCCAGCAGCCCAAGCCCCTGATATGAGGAGGGTGGGTATGTTTGAATTGGGTATCCAGGTTGTAGCCGTATTGGTCTAGAAGCCAAAGGAATCAGGACTTGTGGTAGAGATGATGTTTTATTAGACCAACTAGATTTTTGCAAAAAAAATTTTCTTTAGTTTTCTCCTAGGTCTGAAGAAGGGTGTTTGTGCCTGAAAGCTTGCAATTAAAGGATTTTTTTTGCAAAAACCTAGCTGGTCTAATAAAAGATATCACCTCTACCATGCGTCCGATTCCTTTATGTTTGAACCAGGCGTGCCTCTGTATATGCATCTGATCTCTATGCCCTCCTGTGTTTGTGTTTGCCTGGCATTTTTTGCTCTGTGGTGTGGCTCTGTGGAGTGGCAGAAAGAGTTTATGAATGAAAAGCTCAAAGAGGAGGGTTTTTTGTCTCTTGTCTCCTGTCCTGTGGCAGTGAGTGCTACAGTCTGTGTCCTGCTCTAGTCACAGACTGTCCCTGTGTGGGTAGAGTGCCTCTCCTCTGGCAGGGTAGAGGCAGAGGTGGCCCCTCCGGGATAGACCCCAGACAGGCTTTGAGCAGGGGGCAGAGACCTCGGGCTGGACTCTGTGCAGAGGGAGGGCAGGCAGCTGGTGCTTTCTGGCTGCTTGGCTTGTTCTTAGCTATAAGGAGTCCATGGAGGTAAGACTATGAGCCCTGATCACTTGGACAAGCTCCCAGCCAGGCACAAAGCTCAATGGGCTCCCAAGCTGCTGAGAGGCCCCAGGGCTGGGGCTGGTCTAATGCCCTGGGGCTGGGTAGGAGGAGGAGAGATCTCCCTTCTCTCCTGCTTGGTCCAGCTGGGGCCATGCACTCTGCTCCCTCCTGGTGAACTCGGCCCAGCCCTGGGGAAAGGCAGGAGACAGGGCAGCCAGCCTTCTTTGTGCAGAAGACCTGGCATCCCCGGCAGCTTCTCTCTGCTGCAGAAGGGTCTGGGGGGAGCAGGGAGCGCAAGGTGGGCAAGGGCAGGGTAGGCGTGGGCTCCATGGCAGGTTGTCCATCATTTTAGGTTTGGGTTCCTGCTCCCAGCCCCCTCCCCTTGGACTTCATTGGAGCTCTGTTAAATCCATCAGCATCACACCTTGGCATGGTGCCCAGGTCAGCCCCAGCACTCAGGGCCCTAGGCAGCTCCACCGAGACCCAGCTGGCTTTCGCCTGGGCCTTGTTTGCAGCCAGTCTTGGTGCAGGGTGGAACCGGCATGGCTCCTAGCACACGTGAACCCCGGGCCCTGCAATAAGAATCCTAAACATGCAGGACCCGGCCTTATCTCTGGTGCCAGCAGCCAGCACCTGGTCGCGTGGTCTCAGAGCCCTGCACAGGGAACGCTGCCTGCCAAAAAGGGCTTGGGCTGCTAGAATCACTGGCCCTGGGAGATTGGAGGTTGCCGTGGAGAGTCCAGCTGCTGATTTGGGCAGCGGCACATCTGTCTGCTCCTGATAGTGCAGAAGTGCACGGCAAACAGCCATAAGCCTGACTGCATGACAAGGGGCAGGGGCTAGGGACAGCCCTCCCCTTCTCTGCCCCTCTGCTCCTTTTCTTCACTCCATAACACCTATCTCTCTGTCTCTATCAGTTCTCTGCTTTTCTCCTCTCTCATTCCCTCTCCCCATCTCTATCTTCTTATCCAGGTGCTCATCCCATTCTTTGTCTGCCTTGCTGTCTGTCTTCTCCCCTCTGCCCATCCATCTGTCTGTTCATCTGTATCGGTTGTGATCATTTAGGCTCCAGCCCAGTGGGTCTGCAGACTCCCCCGGTTCCCACTGAGCCCAGCCCTGCCCCGTATTGATCCACCTCATTTAAGCTGGCGCACACATGGCTCCAGAGGCCTGGGGCAGAGACACTGCTCTTGCAAACCTATCATTCTCCTCCAGCTTGCCCTGCTGTCCTGGGGAGCAGGGCGGGAGCCCTGGGTAAAGGGTGTGGGAGCCGACAGCCACAGGTCCTGGGGGCTACTAGGGATGGAGCAATTTCCCATGATGTGATTATGTTCAGTAAAGTGATTATCATCTAAAAATATCCACTTGTCGCTCTACCGGGAGGCCTGAGCAGCTGCTTGGCTTCAGCCTGACAGCCCAGTGCAGGCAAATGGGGCTCATGTGGTAGGGCTGTGTGAAGGAGTGGGAAGGGCTTGTGGAGGAAAAGTTTGAGGATGAAGGTTTTTCTCTGATTCTTGAGGCAATGAACCCCATTCAGAGCCCGCTGCATTCAGCCTTGGGCTGGGCCCTGCATTGAGAGAGGAGTCGGAGCAGAGAGGAGGCAGGCAGCTGGTGCTCTCTCTTGTCCTTAGCTTTGAGGAATTAATGCTGAGTCTTGTGCTGGGTGCAGGGTAGGGTGTGAAATGGGTTTGTCACAGGCACTGGGGGAAGCCTGGATTTCTTGGCCCCAGGCACCCAGACCAGTAGAGCAGTAAAATGGACTGGGCCCCCACCCAGGAGCTGTGCTTAGCAGCCCTATGCCCAGACCACTTGTGGCTCCCGTCAGCAGCCACGAGAGCCTTGCTTCCCGTCACCACCGGCCAGCCCGGAGGGCTCTGCTAATCTGCTCCAGGCAAATCCCAGCCTCTGCAGAGCCATTCCCCGAGAGCCTGGGAATCCAGCCCTGGCTTTGCCAGCAGCAGGGCCCCTGGAAAGTCTGAGCTCATGGACACCGGTCTGGTCGGATGCTCAGCCTGACAATGCATCATTCTCCAGCATCCTTCGCGCACAGAGAAAGAGGCTTTCACTGCCGGACAGAGCGGACCTTTGCCCTTCCTGCCGCCTTCCGCCGAGGTCTGCTGTGCACTTCACCAGCCCTCTTGAACCGCAGGTCACAGCCCTGTCCTGGGAGGGAGGCAGGCAACAAGACCTGCAATAAGGCACTAGGAGTAGCGAGGGACCCAAAGTTGCATGACACAGGACATACCATGGCCCATCAGGACCTTGGCCCTTAGCTGAGCCCTGCTGAGCCAGGCCTGTGCTGCCACCTTGGGCATGTGTAGAAAAGGATAGCCATCCGTCTGCTGGCTCCCAAGGCTTGAAGGAGGATAGTTGGACCTGGCATGCTGTTATCACCCCTTGCCCACAGCAGGGCACCCAGAGTACCACTGGCCAAAGACAGGTCTGGATCTTCTCTGAGCCTGCAGAGGTGCTGGCAGGAGTGAGTGCTGGGGGACATGGGGCTCTTTCCATGCATCCTAAGGAGCAGGGCTGTCTCTGGGACATCCTATCCAGAGACACAGGGCTGGCAGCCACGCTGCAGGGCAGCCCTGTACAGGGAGAAGGAAGCTGGAGCAGGAAGGTTCAGAGCAAGCCTTGCTCCTGGATGGAGAGGAGAGGAGGCAGCCATACCTGCCCAGTGGCACCACTTCCCTGCTAAGGCAAAGCTCCCCTTGCCCCATCTCAAGAGCCTTGAAGGCAGAAACAAGTGAACCCCAGCAATGCTGGAGCACACGAGGTCTCTGGCTTGCAGGTGCTGGATGCCATGAGCTGAGGACACAGGATGAGCCACCTCCTTCCTCTTTGAAACTCGAACAGGCCAGCAGCCTCTCGCAGCTGAACAGTGATGACGTGCAAACCAGTACCCCCCATCCTGACACACACACCAAGCTTGCTCGGGAACAGTCTCTCTTGTCCCCATCCTGCAGCCGATAACAGGTCACAAAGGCAGCCAGGACGCCCGCTCTGGGCCTGGGGTCGGGGGGATATCGATCGGAGGTGCCTCTGGCAGGCAAGTGCATCTGAAGGACGAGGGTTGGGTTGCAGCTCTCGGATCTGAGTGCGGTTTGTGCAGGGGGGTGGGGAGGGCATGGGGCTCCAGCACTTGGAGACGCCACTTGTGGATCTGATAAGGCGCTGGCAGGGAGCGGGACAGCCGTGCAGCTCTGTCACATGTCGCCTCCCCATGCGAGAGGCATGCATATAGTGCAGGGGCTTGCCAGACCTGTGGCTTGGACCCGAGGCCAGGCTGCCTGACCCTCTTCTCAGCACCAAGCCTCAGGTAACACACATCAGACCTGCAGCCCTGGCCCCGTGAGCCCAGTTCCTGCCTGTCTCTGCTTGGCAGTGACCCCGAGAGGTCTTGCAGCCGTAACTCTGGGTGGGAAGGTAGAGAAAAGGGTCTAGTCCTGTCGGCACCAGAGGCAGGGGAGTGGAGATAACAGCAAGGTGGCCTTTGGCACAGCTATCCTTGCATCCGCCTCACCCTGTCTGTCCCTGCCCTTGCATGTAGAGCAAGCCAGCGAGGATGCCTGTGCTCTCCCTTGCCGTGGTGTAGTACCATCTGCCCTAGCGTTAGCTGGGGGTGCAAGCAGAGCTGCGCCCCCGCCATCCATGCACCGCTCCAGAGACTTCCTGGAAAACTCTTGGCTTGTATGGTGTGAGGCAGGGAGGGCAGGATAGGGGGAGAGCTGGCTGGTGTGTGTCATTGCAGACAGCCTGGGAGGCGTCCAAGCTCTCTGTCACTTCCCATTGTGCTGAGAACAATGGCTCAAAACAAGTGCAGCCCTCCCTCTGCTCAGTGCATGGAAAGATTCACAAGGTGGTGGGGGAAGGTTTCTTCCAGGCCAGGAACCGGGGCTGGCTGAGATTGGGCACTGCCCACTGGCCTCCCCGCCCAAGCAGCAAAGCTGCAGCAAGCTGGGACTGCAGCCACCCGCGTGAGCGCCAGACTGGGCTGGACACATGCTGGGTGGATGCCAGGACCCCTCTCGGCCTGTGACCCTGCCCTGGCTGGACAGATGCAGGCCATGCCTGGGATCTCACTTCTCCCCCTCTCTGTCCCCATTGCAGAGGGAGCCCGTGACCCACAGCCTGGCATAAGAGTCCAAAGGGATGTGGAGACACAGAACTGCTGGTACGTGAGCCCCTGGCCAGGCCACGACCCCTGGCCCCCTCCTGCCCCAGGGCCAACCACTTCTCCAGCCCCCAGGTGGAGGGAACAAGGGCCCAGCTGAGAGCCAGCTGGGTCTCAGCTCTGCAGTCCCTCCCACTTGGCCAAGCTTCACCAGACTCCAGCCCCCCTCAGCTTGTCCCTGCAGCCCCCCGCTGAGCCTGGTGATGAATATTTCAGACCCGCCATGCATGCCTTGCTTCACATTGGTGTCAGGCTCCTGAGTGCAGGCAGCCTGGCCTGAGAGCAAAGTCCTGGGAGGCAGAAACACTTGGCAGTGGAGACTTCTTCACCCTCCTTTCTGGGGCCGGTCCATGGGGCTTGGGATGCTGGAGAGGATCTCATGGAGCCTGCAATCCCAGCACCCCTTTACCCTCCAGCCCCCAGCCCATATGCTGCTCAGGCCAGAGCCTGGTTCATTTCCAGGGGCCAGGCACTGGCAGCTCCATGCGTCCACCTGGGGCTGATTGGGGCTAACACAGGTGCCTTCTCCCCCGCAGGACGCTGTGAATGACCCCGGCCTTCCAGCAGCCAGCTGAATGGAAAGGCTACAGAAGGTAAAGGGGCTGCCACAGGTGCTCCTGCCCCAGGCCCCCCACTTTGAGAGCAGGGGCAGGGGCAAGGAGGGGCTGGAGAGTCCAGCCATTGGGTGCAAGAGCCTCTCACCCCTCATTGCAAGCCCAGCCCAGCACGGAGTAGTGGCCTGGGACCATCAACTGGTAGATGCCAGGTGTGTGCAGCACAGTGCTGGCACCAGTGGGTCCAGGCAGGGCAGAGGGCAGGAGCTGGCACTGCCCACTCTGTTGTGTTGTCTCGGAGGGGGTGCTCCCCCTGCCTTCGGCAGCATTGGCGGAGGGGCAGGGCTGGGCAGGCTGGCCCTAGCAGAGCTGGCTCCTTGGCTCTCCCTTTTGCAAGGCCACTGGGCTGTGCAGCTCCCTCTGCCCTGGGCATCCCTGCCTGGCATGCTGGAGTCTGGGCAGGCAGCACCACCTAGTGGTTACTGCAGCAAGCAGGGACACAGCTGCTGAGCAGCTGGGCTCAGCATTGCTCCTTCTGGACACCTCACCTTGCTGGGAGTGGGGCAGAGCGCTGTGGGCCCTTTGGACCCGTGTGGCTTGACCCTGAGGCTTGGTATCTAATGGAACAAGATTAGTGCTGGAGGGGAGTTGCCTGCAATGCTTCCCCCTCCCTCCCTGTGTGCCTGGAGCCCAGCCAGGATCAGAGCAGGGCCCAGCGGGGATATGACCACTTCCAAGGCTCTCCCTGCCACCAGCAGACCAAGCTGCCTTGTGCCCTGATGCCCAGGGCTTCCCTCCCTACTACCATTCAGGGTGGGGATGTGGCTGCAGCAAGGCCTGGCAGAGAGCTGCTTCCCCTGGCATTGCTGTCCTGCATGCACCTTGCTGGGGGGTGTCATTGCTGGGCTTCCTCTTCCCTCCTCCTGGCACCTTCAGCTCTACTGGCCATGCTGCTTGAGCAGGTGGCATTCACACATGCCTCCTCCTTCTTTCCAGCAACCCTTGACCTCCCCGGGGAGCGTCTGCTCCTCCCGTGGGTCCAGCGTCCCAGGATCACCCTCCAGCATCGTGGTACGTGTAGCCCCCTCTGTCTCTCCCCACTTTGCCAGTACGGTGTAGCGGCTTGCGAGGGAGTCTGCGGCCCCCTGGCTTCCATTCGTGGCTCTACCACAGACCTGGAGCAAGTCACTGCCCCTTGCAGAGTGAAGGAGGGCACTGGCTTCCCCACTTCCCCGCAGGCTGTGAGGGTTCAGTTCCCTGCAGGAAGGGACCGGGGGCTCTTGCGAGAGGCTCAGACACCTGCTCAAGGCTTCCTAGGCTGAGAAGGAGCCTGTCCGTCTTTGCAGGCCAGAATGGATAATGAGGTGCTAGGCTACAAGGACCTGGCAGCCATCCCCAAGGACAAGGCCATCCTGGACATCGAGCGCCCCGACCTCATGATTTACGAGCCTCACTTCACCTACTCCCTCATGGAGCACGTGGAGCTGCCCCGGAGCCGAGAGGTGAGGGCATCTCAAGTAGGGGTGGGCCCCTGTGTCCTTCCCCCAGGCCAATGCACTCAGCAGATGTTGGGCAGTTCCCATCTGGCTCCTGGGGGGTCCTGGCTCCTGCTGAGGTGGGGGAGGTTGTTGCATGCTAGTGATGTCTGCAGGCTGCAGCCGGTAAAGGGCTGGATCC
>NW_005842058.1:1022514-1029470 GCF_000455745.1 Alligator sinensis
AAAGTTGTTGCATGCTAGTGATGTCTGCAGGCTGCAGCAGTTAAGTGTCTGCATCTGTTTCCCTCCGCAGCGGTCCCTGTCACCCAAGTCCATCTCTCCTCCTCCTTCTCCAGAGGTGAGTACTGCCAGGTGCTGTCCCTTGCACAGCTGCTTATCACCAGCATGGGATCAAGGGGCTGGCCCATGGAGCCAGTGGACTAGACAGCCTCCCACCTCTCTCCTCTGATACTGGGTCTCCCCTTTTTCAGGTCATCCGGGACTGGATGGAGAACAAGTCTCCAGGAAGTGCCTCCCAGGCAGCTAGTCGCCGGACTAGCAGCATGGCCCGGGCTGGAGTGCACCACTTCCACCGACCTGGTATGCCCCACACCCTGCCATGGGCTCAGGGGATGTGATCCCCTGATGCCTGTGCCCAAGCAGAAACCCCAAATCGCTGCTTCCCTGCCTCGCTGACAGGCGGGATTACAGCCAGAACTGAATTCAGCCCCAAGCTCTCTCCTCCCCACCCATCCAGTATGCAGCAAGGGGAAAGCTGCCTGCAGTGAAAGAGCCTCTCTCTCCTGCTCCTTGGCTCTTTCCTTCAGTGATGTGTATCTCCCTGTCTTCCCCTGGCCCCTGAACCTGTCCCTTCCCCCAGAGGTGGACAAGATGGAGCTGAACATCTACAAGAAGCCCCCCATCTACAAGCAGAAAGGTGAGCATGGCTGCGCCCCAGCTGAGGTTTAGGACACACGTCCGTGGAGATGGCAACCCTCCATTCTGCCTCCCTGTCTATTCCAGAGCACCCGGTCGGAGCCCAGCATGGCAAGCACATGATTGAAGACCAGATCATCGAGTCCTCCAAGTTCCCAGCAGCTCAACCCCCTGACCCCAACCAGCCGGCCAAAATCGAGACAGACTACTGGCCCTGCCCTCCCTCCCTGGCAGTCGTAGGTAGGCAACAGCAGGGTGGTTTATGCTCAAGCTAAGCCAGGTTGGTGTGTGAATGGCAGCCTGCTAAGAGAAACAAAACGGGTGCTGGTGACTCAAAACACTGTCATTGTGGGGATGGAGGGACCAAAAAGCCAGGACTCTGATTGTGTGCGACTGCAGCAGGTCCCTTGAGACACTGGAAAGCCCTGAAGCTGGGGTGACTGCCTCCCTGAATCCCCCTGCCACCTGGATGGCACACAGGGTGGTATCAGTGCTTTCTTGGCTCTCCTCTTCTCACTTTGCCTCCCCAGAGACAGAGTGGAGACGGCGGATGGCCTCCAAGAAGGGTGAGGAAGAGGACGAGGACCTCACGGAGGAGATGAAGAACCTGCGTGAGCTCCAAAAGCAGGAGCTGAGTAAGGTACGGGGAGGCTGGGACCATTGGGTGCTCGGGGATGGTGCCAGGGGTCTGCTCTGGCAGAGACTGATCCCTGACCCACATGCTCCCTCTCCTCAGGTCACCTCCAACCTTGGGAAGCTGATTTTGAAGGAGGAGATGGAGAAGTCTCTCCCCATCCGGAGGAAAACCCGCTCACTCCCGGACCGAACACCCTTCCACACCTGTGCGTGGGGCTGGGAGTAGACCAGATTGCCCTCCCCCTCCCCAAGGCCAGGAGTCCTTCCCCAAGCCTCTCCCCGGGGTGGGATCCATGCTATGGAGATGCCTACTGGGACCTCCTTACAGTGCCTCTTACCCAGGCTGGGGTAGCAGAGAGCTGGGAGCTCCCCTAGTCCAGCCCAGTTGCTCATCCCCTTGGGTAACCCAGCCCCCTGCAGTGCTTTTTCCTGCAAGCAGCATGGGGGTGACTGCATTTCTTTCTCTTTTTCAGCTCTGCACTTGGGGAATTTCAAGTCCTCTTCCCTTCCTGCCTCCGGGAGAAGCACCCTCACCAGGGTAAGGGAAGTTTCTCACCACTCCTGATGGCACCAAGCTGAACTGCTCCAAACTGGAACCCCTTCCTGTCCCCATGCTGGGTGGGTGCTGCCCCACACGGGGATGGGCTGTATGCCTCTGGGGCAGGCAGAAGGCTTCCAGTGGGGAAAGGACCAAAGCCAGGGGGAGCTGCTGGCTCTGAGACCTGCTGGTGGGGGAACCCAGGCCTCTGTCACCCTTTGGGGTCACTGCTGACACCATCCCTTGTCCTTTTGCAGCTGCAGTCAGCCGAATTCAGCCCAGCGGGCAGTGAGAGGGGGAGCCCAGGTAAGAGAAGTGCAAGGTTGCAAGGACAAGGGGCAGTGCTGCTACCCACTCTGGCCACTCCAGGCCAGCTCCCACATGCAACACAGCTGTCAGGGGCACTTTGTCATGAATCCCCAGGGCCAAATGTGCAGCAAAGGGAACTCCACCCAGCCCCCTGGGCTTCAGTGGGGTCTGGTTCCTGCTTGCCACAAGCCTGTTGCTGCACTGCTGTCCCTTGTGGACACAGTTCCCACATCATGTAACATCCATGGGGCAGTGGTACCCACCTTGTGGCCATCCCCGCAGAAACCCCCCACCCCGGGTTGAGAGGGCCACAGAGGCCCCACTGGCCTTGCATGTCTCTATACAGTGAGGCATAATATACAAGCTTAGTGTGCCACTGCCTATGCCAGTTGTCATCCATTGAGGACCAAGCCGCATTGCTCCCTGGCCAGGGATGGAGGTGGGGTTGATGGCCATGTACCTTGTTCCTTTGTGTTTTACAGGCCTGCAGGTAAGCTCGCGCCTGACTGCAGGAGTGGAGACACAGCAAGAGGTGGGGTGTCCTGGGCCAGGGAGGGGAGAGTGCCTCTCCCTTCCCTGTAGGGTCAGCATCCTCCTGCCCCACTGGATGCCCGAGGGAGAGAGCTGGTGCCAGGTCTCCGATGGAACTGCTGGTGGGGGTGGATGCTGGCAGGACAGGGGCTGGGGCGGGGCAGCGGGGATGGGGGTCCGGGGAGCCCCGGAGCTGTGGGAGGGGGTGGGAGGGGACACTTGGGGGCCGCCACGTGGCTGCCCATATAAACAGGGCATTTTGCTGCCTGGCTGGAGAGGCTGCAACATTGCCTGGCTGCGAGGCTCCATAACAACCTAGAGGTAAGGGAGGAGCTGTAGGGGATGGCTAGGAGGCTCCCGGTCCTGGGCATGACCTAAAACTGCACCCTGCCAGGAGTGGGTGGCCTGGTGGGGTTCTCAGTGGCGCAGGAGCCCCCAGGAAATGCCAGACCAGTTACCATCCCAGTGAAAGGCGGGTTGGAGTTGCCTTACCCCCAGCTCCCACAACTGGGTGGGTCACCTGCTAGTAGGGACCAGAGGGCAGACCCCAAGAGATAGAGTGGGGCTAGAGGCTCAGAGACCTGATATAGAGATTACCTTTGACTGGTCAATGCTGGAGCCAGGACCAGGACGGTCAAAAAGGCCAGGGGCCCACCGCAAAGGATGCCCAGAGCTAAGAGGGCCTTGAGTTTCTGACTGGCCTTGGAGGTGAGGCCAGGGCCAGTATAGTGAAAGGTCCCGGGGGGACCACACCCGAGAGGGGAAAATAGTTTCAGGGAGCTAGATGGCCTGAATGAGGGTGGGGTAGGCTGTCTGATTGGAGGGATTTTGGAGGGGTCTTGATAGGAGGATTCTGGGGCCCAGTGCAGGGCCGGTGATGTGGATAACAGCTGGATGCCATCTATGAGGCATGGGCTACCGTGTAGGGGAGGTGTGGAGCTGCAGAATAGTGCCCCCTGGCATTGGGGCAAGAAATGGGCAGCCTCCTGCTTAATTAACAACAATTAATTAATGATCATCAAGGCATGGCAGGAGAGAAGGCGAGCGGTTAGCCCAGAAACAGGTGGGCGGGCCACAGGGAAATCGGCCCAGAGGAGGCCCCCCAGTTACAGAGAGAGACACTGCAGAGGTGCAGGGATGAGGCTGGAGCACTTCTCTCTCCAGTGCCTGGAGGGAAGCCTGTCACCCCAACTGTTCTAGTTCCATGAAGGTGGGGTGGGGAGAGGGACTCTGGTATGAGAAGCTCTGTGCCCCGGTCCTGTGGCTTTGCTCTTTGCAGAACGGCCAGAGGGGGAGGATGGACAGAGGGAACTCCCTGCCCAGCATGCTGGAGCAAAAGGTAAGGGCCATGGCTACAGGGCCATGATTCAGATGATACACACCCTTGCCAGTGGCTGGATTGGCTGCACAGAGCCTTATAGGAAGATGACTCCTGCAGGCTGGGGTGTGGATTTACCCCAGGACAAAGCATGCTGATGGTTGCAGGAGGGGCATGCGTCAGTGGCATGTGCCGCCGACCGCCTGAATTGGAGAGGTGTGATGGGATGTGTGCCCTGGCAGGCTGGGCAGTGGTGATGCAGGGGAAGATAGGGCAGGGACCATCTAGCTAACCTTTACTGTCTTGCTTTCAGATTTACCCCTACGAAATGCTGATGGTGACAAACAGGGGCCGTGTGAAGCTGCCCCCAGGAGTAGACAGAACCAGGCTAGAGGTATGAATGGAGCTGACCCCCACAGGGGACTGGGTGTGGAGAGGGAGGGCAAGGACATAGCAGAGAGTGAAGCCAGGCTTCAGGCCCAGGGGCTGCATCTGTACATGAGACCCCGATTTGAACCTGCACCTTTATAAAGCTCAGTCATTGCATCTAGTTTTAACCTGACACAAGAGTCCTTGCTGGGGCTACATGGGGTGAGCAACTCAGTTACAACCATTTCAGTTAAAGCACCCTGTGGGTGTAGATGGGCTTAGGCACAGGGTTCGTCTCCCTTGGGAGCCATGATTAGCAAGTCATGTTGGCAGAAGCACACACGTGTTGACACGCATGCCTATGGAACCTGGAGTAAAGACGTCTCCCCTGCTCTGTCCCCCTTGCAGAGGCACCTGTCCCCCGAGGATTTCCTGCGTGTCTTTGAGACGTCCCCAGAGGAGTTCAGCAAGCTGGCACTGTGGAAGCGGAACGAGCTGAAGAAGAAAGCTTTCCTGTTCTGAGCCCGGGCCCAGGCCCGGCCCCTCCTAGCTGTGATCTCAGTTAGTGTCACACACAATCCGCATTGCAGCCGCTTTAGGGCTCTTGAGCCGGTTTTAACTAACAAACACCTCCCTCCCCTCCCGGGAGAGCACTGATCCTTTGCTCCCCCGGCTCTGGGGGCCGGGGGATCTGTGGCCCTGCACCCCTCCACTCTGCGCCCCTCACTGGTATCACTCGCTAATGCCTGATGGTCTGGCTGGCTGGGGTCCCATCTCTTGGAGGCTCAGCCCATGGCTGCTCTTAATGGAGCAGGGGGCTGGGGGAGCTAAGCAAGGCAGGAGGAGCAAAACCCCCAACCCCAAGAGGGCTCAGCAGGATGGCACTGAACTGGATGCAGAGGGGCAGAGGGTGCAGGGGGGATCTGGAGGGGAGCAGCGGTAGGCTTGTTGCTGTGCCCCCTTGGGCTGTGGCAGGATGAAGGGGGCTGTGGCAGCCTCTTGCAGCACAGCAATTGAGATAGGATAGGGATGCCCAGGTGTTGCAGGGCTCCAGGCATTGCCACAGCTGCGTGTCCCCAAGCTGCGCAGCAGCAAGGGTGTCACCTGTGTCACCCCTGCTGTCTCTGTCAGAGCCAGCCCATTGGAGAGCATCTGCCTGCCTGTCTGACTGTCCCCTCCACTATCTGCAGCCTGCTCCCTTCCTCACGCCTTGCTCCCCAGGGCTCTGCTCGTGAGCCCCTAGTCCTCTTGTCCTCTTGCTAGACAAGCTCCCCCATGCCAGCCTCCCCTGGGTAGTGTGACCAAAGCTTCTACCCCCCCTGGCCCCAACTCTGAGTGTGAGTGGGCCTGGCCCTCGCTAGCTATGGACTTTGCAGCAGACCCTGTGCTCAGCCCCACACCAAGCCAGGCTTCTGCCCTGCTGTGCGCCGGAGATTGCCTGGGCAGTGGGTGAGCATGGGCTTGGGGTGCAGCCCACAGGCAGGCTCAGCCTGGGCAATTCTCTGTGCCATCCCTGGCAGCTGCCTTGCTCTGTGCCCCTCCAGCTCCCCAGGGACAAGTTCCTCCTGAAGACCCCTCACAGAGGGGTCCACACAACCAATACACTGCCACAAGCTGCAGGGCACCACAAGCCCAGGGGCCATGCAACCAGAGGGCTGATGGGCACGTCCTGCCTGCTGCGCCCCGGCCTGATCCTACCTGCTCCTAGGAGGGAGCTGGCGATGCAAGCCAATCAGCTGCCAGAACATTAGCAGAGGACATGGCCCAGAGGAGACGGAGGCATGGCCATGCCCCAGGGCAACAGCTGCCTTGGGGCAGGCCAGCGCACGGCAGCAGAGGGCTGTTTCCCTGCTCCGATGTTCAAATCCAGGCACACAGGGAGCTCTGGCTTCCTGAGTGCAAGTGTAGGGCTGACCCGAGCTCAGAGCTGCTGCCTTCCTTTTGCCCGAGGAAGGGATGCATAGCAGGACATCAGAGCCTACTTAATGCACTTTGGAGGATGCTTGTGTTTGATGGGCCAAGGAGCAGAGAGGAAGGCTCGCGGATGAGCGTAGCCAGCAGAGAGGATGGTAGGGCCAGATCAGTGTCCAGGAAGCTGGCAGGATGAGCTAGGGACAGCTACCTGCCCTGATGCTGATTCTCAGTGAGTTGTTCTGCGTGGGGGAAAAGGCCCACGGCCACTTCTCCACCCATCACAGAGACTGCCTGGAGCAGGGAGCTGTGCAGAGCAGGCCCGGGTCTGGCGGTGCTCCCCTTGCTCGCTAGCCGGGGAGCCCAGCTCCTAGCCACCCCAACGCTCCTAGTGAGCTCCCTGCAGCTGCAGCAGCCAAGCTGCAAGGGGGAAAGAGCAGAAACGCCCCTTCTGGACCTTGCAGTGGGGGCTCCCCGAGCCAGGTGGTGTCCAGGGGCACAAGCCAGGCCTTCTGGTGCTGGCAGGAGGCTCAGCCAGCAGCCCTGCGCTCAGTGAGACGCCAAGACAGATCCCACGTCCCCGCTGGACTGGAGCCGCCCCGGGGAGCCGGAGCTGCCCCCCGCCGGGCAGTCTTTTTCGAAGGCAACATA
>NW_005842058.1:1029577-1035616 GCF_000455745.1 Alligator sinensis
CCCGGATGTAAAGAATGTAATTTATTGGGGAATCACTGGCCCTGACTCGCCTTTCACTGCTACCGAGACAAGCGACATATCCATAAATATATATATATATATATAGGGACAGGGACGGGGACGGGGCGTGGGTTTGGCGTCCCTTCCGGACTCAATCACTTCTCCCCCTTGATTTTCTTTGGTTGATTTGGATCTTTTTTGCTGGTGTCCGAGACTCCGTGTGAGAGTGAGGTTTGCTTCTAATTAAAGGTGAAATGGCTTTACCTGCCTCCCGCCCCGCGCCTCCCTCGCCTCCCGCCCCGGGACGGGAAACTGAGGCCCCGCGGCCGGCCCTGCGCTGCGGTCCTTCGCCGCCAGGGGGCGGCGGCGCTGCGGGAAGGCTGCGCTGCGCTGCTCTGCTCTGCTCTGCCCGCCGCTCCCACCGCGCCACAGCCACGGGCTGAGATGAGATGAGAGCGGCCCCGACCCCGGCCCGGCCATGGAGCGGCGCAGAGGTAGGGCCGGGCCGGGCTGCGAGGGACACGGCGTGTGCGTGTGTGCTGGTGTCTGTGTACAGATGTGCATGTGTGTGTGTGTGCATGTGTTTGGATGGGGGTGTTTGTGCCCATGTGGTTGTGCATATGTTTGTATGAAGGGTGTTTGTCCATGTGTTTGTGTGCTTGCTTGTGTGTGTGCATGTGTGTGTTTGTTCATGTGTTTGGGGGGGGGTCTTTGTGCCTATGTGTTTGTGTGTGCTTGCTTGTGCATGTGTGTGAGCCTGTGTGTTTGTGTGTGCATATGTTTGTGCATGCGTGTTTGGGTGTGTGCGTGTGTTTGGGTGTGTCTGTCTGTGCATGTGTGTGTTCATGTGTTTGCATGGGGGGTTGTGCATATGTGTTTGTGTGTGCTTGCTTGTGTATGTGTGTGAGCCTGTGTGTTTGTGCATAAGTGTGCATGTGTGTTTGTGTGTGTTTGTATGGGGGAGTGCTTGTGCATATGTGTTTGTGTGTGCATATGTGTTTGTGGGTTTGTGCATGTGTGTTTGGGTGTGTGCATGTGTTTGTGCATGTGTGTGCATGTGTGTGTTTGTTCATGTGTTTGGGGGGGTGTTTGTGCATATGTGTGTATGTGTGTGAGCCTCTGTGTTTGAGTGTGTGCATATGTGTTTGCTTGTGTATGTGAGCCTGTTTGTGAGTGTTTGTGCATGTTTGTGTGCACGTGTTTGTGTGTGTGCATATGTTTGTGTGTGCATATCTTTCTATGTGTGTTTATGCTTGTGCAGATGTGTTTGCGCTTTGCATGTGTGTACACATTTGTGCATATGTGTGTGTGTGCTTGCATATCTGTGTGTATGTGTAGTGTATGTGTGTGCTTGTAAGGGCCAGGGTGGGGTAGGGAGTGGAAGGCGTGGGTAAGAATCAGGGAAGGGCTGGGGCAGACTTGGGGCACGGATAGGCAGGAGCGTGGGCATGGGCATGGGCGGGGACAGGGGCAGTGGTGCCTACAACCAGGCCTGTGCCCCAGCCAGTGGGCAGGCATGCCTGTGGCCCCGTCCCCATGCCCATGTGCACAGAGCCCCAGCCTCCTCTGCCTGCTGGGGCACGAGGCTCCCATGCCCAGGCTGCACGTGTGATGGGCACCAGCTGCATGTCCAGGGTGTCCCGCAGGGCGCTGGGACATGGGGCCATCCCTACAGCCCTGCTGTGCATGTTGCGGCTCCCTGCCGAGTTGTCTTTCAGGCTCCGTGCGGTGGCATCCCCAGGCCAGGGGTGTTTGGGAGGTGGGAAGGGAAGGGGGTCAGACACATCCCTGCCGTCCCCAGGGTATGAGCTGAGGTCCCTGCCTGGGAGGGAGATGCCTGGACAGACCCGCTCCTGCTCTGCCTGGGAACATGCAGCGCCGAAAAGGAATGACAGTAATTGCCATGTCCTCTTGCCGCGTTTCCTCCCTCATCCCTATGCCCTCTGAGTCATCCCGCGGTTCGCATGCAGGTCCAAGTGCTGCACAGCAGAGACCGACCCCAGGACAGACGGGGATCGGAGGGGAGAGACTTCCTGCAACAGAGTCCGCCTGGCACAGGGTGGGAGGGCCTGCGAGCTGGCAGCCACCTGCCACACTGCTTAATGTGGGGGCAGCTCGAGGGCAGGATTCTCCCACTGGCCCCCACTGATCTCCCTTGCAAGGAGGCTCCTGCCAGAGTCATGAGCTCAGACCATGCTGCTGCCCTTGGTTTTGGCTCTGCTGCCTTTGCACCCTCAGCTCTGAGCCAGAGCCTGGGCTCAGTGCTGCAAAGGTGGCCAAGGGCCCAGCAGGGATGGCATCTGCGTGGGCATCCTGACCTGCCCTTCACCACCCTTGGAGTGTGCCTGTGGCTCCAAGGAGGGATCAAACCATGAGGGAGCCCTGGCCAGCCGCGTGCTCTGCAGAGAGGATGCCAGACTTGTCAGTAAGCACCGTGGGCAGTGAGACCTGGGCACGCAGGCAGAGGACACTTCATTTCCTTGCAGCCGTGCATGCTGTTAGCAAGTGTCTTTGGGTGCCTGTGACCTGGCTGCACATGCATGTCAGCGCGGACACGCGTGGTCCTGCAGCCCAGCTGCCGCTGACAGCTCCAGAGGGACGAGGTGTCTGGAACGGGTTGGATGGAGGCGCTGGATTTTCCATGGGCCTTTCCCTGTGCTGTCTAGACTCTCCCAGCTCCTTGTCTCTGGGGACAGAGGAAGCAGGGGCTGCGGCAGCGCCTTGCCTGTTCCCCGCAAAGGGGTAGCTGCAGGGACCTTGTCACGTTGGAGCTGTCCCCGCTGGGAGGGGGCATGGGCAGGAGAAGGAGCTGGTGTGGGGAAGGCGTTTACCTTAAACGATTCTTTCTTACCATGGAAACACAGGCAGCTGTTTTCAATCTCGGTAACATTTCCCTGGCCTGAGATGCTTGTGGCTGGCCTGCTGTCAGGGGTGAGTCGGGGACCCCGCCGAGGGCTGGAGCACAGCTCGGGGAGCAGGGCTTGTGTGCATGCACACTCGCATCACACGTGCATACGCGCATCTGGAGGCTGAGGTGGGCACATGCACAGGGGCTCCTGTGCACACATGTAGAGTCATACACCCCACATGTACACGTGCCTGACAAGGCGCACGCACTGCACACACAAGCCCTCCGCTGCCGGCATGCCCACACACCTACACACGTCTTCAGGAAGGTGTGCGCACGTGTGATAGCATGGGAAGGAGGGTGTGCATTCCCACCTGCAAGGGTGCTCATGCCCACATGCCACCCACGGGCCACGAGTGTAACAGGCCCTGACTCATCCCTTCGGTGCAGGGAGGACTTCCTCCTACAGCCACGGTGGCACGGGACCCCTTGCTAGCTCACCGGCTAGCCCCTGGAGGAGCAGGGGGACCATGGGTGAGTGGCAGGGCACAAACTGCAGGCACTGGCAGGCCGGGCATTGGAGACTGGGCTGGGCCAGGCTTGGGGAGAAGCGTGGGCTGAGTGGATGGCTCTGCAGAGGGGATGTCATCGCAGAGGAATTCAGGCTCCGCAGTGGGAGAAGAGAGTGGTGTGGGGAGGAGCTGGGGGGACACAGCCCCCTGGAGCTCAGGCTCCCTGGGATGTGTCCCTTGGCTGCCTCTGCTCCCAACACCCTCCTGCCCCCCTTCCACTCCCCCACCCCTCTGGACAAGGTGCAGGGGATTAGTCACTATCCCCTCTCCTCGTCTTGCCAAGTCCAGATGTTTGGTTCCTGCTCTGCTGATCCTGACTTTTTCCCTCCCTCCCTGCCAGATGTTTTCTGTCCTCCGGGCAGGGACCCTCTCTGCACATGCTCCGTGACTGACCTTTCTGGCAAGGATGGAGCCAGGGGCTGGTGGACCCTGGCCCCTCAGTGCCCTGTGTGGGTCTGTAGCTCCTCCTTATGGCAGGGGCTAAAGCAGGGTGCATTGGAGAAGCTGGCATGGGGAGCAGGGTGGATGACGCCCCCACTGCAGGGGAGCTGAGCCCAGCCCTGCCGGGAATAAAAGGCAGATGGGGCCTGGCAGGAGCCAGAGGCTTCAGTGAGTGAAAGCAGGTGACCCAGGAGAGGTGGGTGGTTTGTGCAGGAGGAGAGGCAGAGAGGTAGGCCAAGCTACAGGCCCTGGCAGGGTGGCAGGGTAAGAACCAGGCTGGCCCCAGGGATGGCTGAGGTATCCCTGGGGTGCAAAATGGGAGGAGGCGGCTGTGGGCTGCAGGCTGTGAGTCTCCATGGGTCTCAGCACAGACTCATCACCCTGTATTAAGCTGGAGGACAAGTGTGGAGCTCTAGAAACAGGGCCCTGGACCAGGCGGCTTCCAAGAGAGGCTTGTGGCTGATGGCAGCCTTCCTCTCACTGCTCCCAGCCTGCAGGGCTGGGGTGCTTGTGGGGCTGTGCCTCGCCACAGCCAGGTGCCGCAGCCTCGCCAGAGGATCCTCAATGACCTCGGAGCTTTTCCAGGCAGAAAATTGTAGCTTTGTGTTTGGAGAAGCCGGCAGGAGACAGGGGGCGGGGTAGGGGGCCGGGAGTGGGACGCCCAGGCCCTGCGCCAGGAGTCAGTGGGTTTCGTCAGCAGGCCTGCAATGTTTTATTGCAGCTGGGAGCAGGGAGATGTAAAACACTTCCAGATGCAGGGCGGGCCAGCGGGGCAGAGGAAGGATAGGGCACAGCCTGGATGCGGGCAAGCAGGAGGGGGAAGGCTGTGTCTCTGGGAGCACGAGCCCCTATCTCTCTTAGTCCAAAAGAGGTGGGGAGGCAGCGCGGGGCACAGGCCAGGGTCCCGTGTGGGACCTGTGGCTGAGCTGTAAGCAGAGCCAACCTGGGGGGTGCCGCTGGCTCTGGGCCCAGGTTGCGCATGCAGGCACAGGGAGGGGGCATCTGCCCACACCAGGCTCTGCTCTGTGTCACTGGCAGGGGCGGGGGGCACCCAGGAGCAGGGGAATAGGCCCGTCCTCTGCCATATGTTCCCCAATTGCAGGAAATCTTGCTGGGATGCCAAGCAGACCCTGCTTCTGTTGGGGACTGGGTGCCAGGAGCTGCCACCCACGCTGCAGTCACCACCTGGGTGACACTTCTCCTTTCCAGACCCCTTGCAATAAGGATGGGAACCAGGCTGAGACTGCACCCAGCTCACTGCAAGTGTGAGCTCAGCCGGGGTGTGCAGAGATGGAGGAGGCCACTGAGCCATCCCATGGCGCTGGTCAGGTCTTGGCTCCTGTCTGAGTCTGGCACCCCACTCTGCACGGGGGGTGGGTGTTGTGGGCTCTGCTGGCGATGGGGCGATGGCAGAGGTGGATTCGCAGTCTTGTAACAGAGCAGCTGAGTTATAGGGTAAGGCGCAGACTGAGGGCCAACCCATCGTGGCAACATAAGGCATCACCCGAGGGCAAGGTACATCAACAAGCCACCCCAGGGCAAAGCAAATGGGGCTTGCCCAGGTGTCAGCTGCTTCAGGGTAGCTTCCCCTGCATGGGCTCTTCCCCTACGGTGATTGGAGGTGACCCAGCAGCCTCAGACCGCTTCGTGTTTCTTCTGGGGTAAGAGCATGCACATGGGGCAGTTACTGCAGAACAGCGGATGTGTGGCAAATCCTCTGTTCCCACCGTCCACCAAAGGGCGAGCCATGTTCCCATTTCACAGATAAGAGAACGGAGAGCACGGCCGTGACTTGTCTCCAAGGGCAGTGTTTCTCAATGGTTTTGTACCAGGGTGCATTTGTAAACATTGATGGCTGGTCCCAACTCCGTAAACAGCCCCCTGGCCCTGGGGGCATGTGTAGGGCACAGGGGGGGCCCAAGCAGCCCCTTGCAAGCTGGAACTCTGCCAGCCTGCAAGAGAAAACCCACCACTTCCCATGTTTTTCTCCTTTAAAGGAGAATCCATTTTTAAAGCTTGTTCATGACCCTTTCATATATTCTTGTGACCTACTTTTAGGTTGAGACCCATGGGTGGAGAAAGACTGCTCTAGGGGATGCAGCAGGGCTGGCAGGTCCCGAGCCAGGAGTCCCCCCATGTCCCTCTGAATGCACAGGCTGCCTTGGAGATGCTCATCAC
>NW_005842058.1:1035626-1036750 GCF_000455745.1 Alligator sinensis
GTGGGGACCCCTGGTCTCCAACCCCGGAGTGCTGCTGGCTGGCCCCACTGCAGCTGGCAAGGAAGCCAAGCGTGTCCCAGTCTGCCGCAAAGGCAGACAGGCTCCTTCTGGGTGCCCTTTCCCTGTCCCAGGCCCGGCGGGGAGGCTTATTCCTCTTTGCCAGCGCAGCAGGGGGTGGTGGGCGAATGCTCAGCATTTCCTGGGGAACACGCCAGCCTCTGTCAGCAGGTTTGCTCCGTGCCATGCAAAAAGCTGCTCCTTCCCCCTCCCTGCCTCCCATCCCCGCTGTCTTGCGGCATGGGAGCCGGTGGCTTTGGAAAGATTGTGGTGTCAGGGCCTCTACCGCCCCGCTGTCTGCCCGCAGGGGCATGGGAGGAGGGAGAGGTGAGAAGGCAGCCACTTGGGGGACAGTGCCAAGACATTCAACATTTGTAAGCAACCCTGACTGGCAGGGACAGCGTGAAGGCAAAAGAGGGGCTACCAAGGAGCTTCTCTGCCCCTCACTGTGCGGGAGCTGGGGCTGGGGGTGGGTGGAGAGGGGAAGCACAGGAGTTAATAGAGGGCTGAGCTGCATTTGTCCTTTTGCCAGTCAAATACTATATTCATGGCTCTTCTCAAAGAACCTGGAAGCCGGTCTTGCAGACAAGCCTGCTCTTTGACTGCAAACATAAAGGCTCTCAGTCTCCCACGGCTGCTTATTCTTTCCTTATCACCCCCTTCTGCGCCCTCCGCCCCCCACTGTCTGGGCACCTCTTGTGTCCTCTGAATGGGCGGATTGTGCCGCGTGCCGGGGTCAGGTGCAGGAGCCAGGAGCAGGGGGGCCGCGCAGCCCCAGCTGAGCCGTGGGCGCGCGGAGCTGGCGCCGGGGTGATGGGTTTGGCACGGGTTTGGGGTAAAGGGGGTATGCACCGTTCCATGCACTCTGCTCCTTCGTGGGGTTGAATGGTGCTGCAGGCTTAACTCTTCTTCATGGGCCTCTTCTGGGTACCTGGGGCTCCAGCTCGCTCCCCTGTCAGCCCCCATCTTGCTGGGATGTCCAGTAGACATGGCCTGGCAGCCTCTCCCAGGACCCTTCCTTTCTGTTGCCTGCAGATCTGGACAGGCTCCTGCTGGACCTGGAGCCC
>NW_005842058.1:1036760-1040873 GCF_000455745.1 Alligator sinensis
AAGTCAATTGCTGAGCTGCTTGCCAGGTTGCAGGGTCCTCCATGTAGGTATCCTGGGGCTGGTGGGTGCACAGAGGAAGGTTTTAGCTGGCTGCTCCAGACCCTTATTATTTCTAGTCTTGCTTGGCCAAGAGGGCTTCTGAGGTGCTCTTTAGGTCCCTGCTGTCTGGATCCAGGTCCCTCCTTTCTGGATCCCAGCAGCAGAGCACCCTGTGTAATGGTGCTAAGCCAGTGAGATCATCCCCTATGCCAAGCTGGGTGAATCGACACCTTTATGTGATCTGCACTTCCTTCTTCATGCCTTTCCACCCTCTTTGTTCCCATTAGTGTTTGCCCAGTGGGTTTATACCAGCAAGTCCCAGCCAGGTGTGCCTGGGGGTGTCTGTAGGCTGCCCACACCAGCTGGCCAGTGAGCAAACCCCTCTTCAGGGGCTGGGCTGGAAGGGAAGGGCTGTTTGCTGAGACTGTGCAGCAAAGAGTGAGCTAAAACAAGGTGAAGCCGGAGGCTGGCTGTGGGGTAAGCCCAGAAGCCAAGACATATTTGACCTGCTTTTGAAGCAATCCTGGAGGCACCTGAATCTTTGATCTGTGTTCGGCATCAAGAGCTGGTTGCTTTCCCCAGCCCCAGGCCAAATCCTGCTCACACTAGAGTCCGAGATGCCTTTAGGTGGGTCCAGCATCCCCCAGCACCCTCCTGTGTCTCAGATCCAGCCTCTTCCAGGTCTTGCTGGTCCCCGTGGTCCTGACTGGCTTCTCTCCCCACAGCAGAGGATGCGGAGTACATGATCATGCGCTGCATCTCACCATCCTCCGGCAACAGCGGCCTCCAGCCACGAGCTGGCACAAGCCTACCACCAGGTGAGCAGCCCCTGTCCAAGGCAAAGCAAGGGGGTGGGATGCCCAGACCTGGCTGATACAAAAGGATCTTTGTGATACGTCACCCGGCAAGGGCCTGAAGGTGCAGGGTGCTGGGAAAGGGTTTTGCTTTCTGTCCCAGGTCTTTTGCAAGCCCTTGGCACTGGGTAGATTGGACCCAGCCCTGGGAGAGGGGAGCTTAGCAGCACCCAGCACTTGGGGTGCCCCTACTAGATCCTCCTGCTGCTGGTGGAGCCCAGGGTCAGTGGAAGTGATGTGAACGCTCCTCCTCATGCCCTGCTTTCCCCTGCAGGATCCAGCTCCCCAGACCCGCCCCCTGCGGACACCCAGCACGCGCCTGGCGGGGTAAGAAGCCACACGAGAGCAGGAGCAGGGTGGAGATCACAGCTTTGTCCTCCTGCCCAGGACATGCAGCCCTGCCCACCACCCAGCATCAGCAGTGGGCGCTGCACTGTCCCCGAAGCTCCCCAGTGCCTCTGCTTCCAGGATGCCGGTCCCGGCAGAGCAGCACCCGAGCAGGATAGCCAGCAAGCTGGGGCGTGGGAGAGGGAGAGGGCGCTGTGGCCTGTCCCTGGTGGTCCCTGGTGGCAGACAGAGCAGAGCCAGGAGCGTGAGGAGCCCCAGGCCTGGTCAGGAATGTTCCCACGCCGCCTGCCAGGGCCTGCTGTGCACATGTCATTCCTCGGCATGGCCCCGAGGGCTGAGCATGGTCCCCAGCCTGACCCTAGTTCTCCGGGGGGTGGGAAGGGGGGCTGTGGAGCAGCTCATTTGCCTCTCCAACAGCATCACCGAGAGGAGGACATGGCTGCACCCATGACTGCAGGCCAGTGAATTGCCCTGGATCTGTAGCCCCTTCCCAGGCATCAGTGGTACAACCCCAGATAGACACTGGAATCCATCCCAAGGCCTCTGGGAGCACCACCTTGTGCCCCCTTGGCAGGCTTCCTGGGCACTGCTCCTCCCAGCATCCCATAGAGGTGGATGAATGGACTGGGAGCTGCCCAGAGAGGTCTCAAGCACCCCATGCCAGGTGAGCTATAGTCGGGGCATTGCAGTGTTTGACGGGGGCCTGTCGCCCTGTGAGAAGGGAGGCAGATTTCCTTGCATGCCACAGGTTGCAGCAGAGAGCACACTCGCCAGGTAGAGCACGGTCCCAGGCTGGGGGAAGGCCATGCTTACCCAGCACATGCTTCTGTCCCCACGCCATGCAAACGGTGCTCCCTGCCCCCAGCTCAGCCGCCTCTGCTTGCAGCAGCCCTGAAGCTGAGTAGCTGCCCTGTTTTCCAGGCTTCTCTTAATGTCAGTGTCCGGGCTGCACATACCACAGCAGTGACAGCGCTGGGCACGTAGCCAGCCTGGCTTCCAGCCCCCAAAGTGACCAGTACCTCTCATTTCCAAAGCTTTAGTAGCCCCTGCCCTGCTTCTGGAGCAATCAAACAAGTGCAATGAGTTCTTCAGTAGCCAGTTGCCCTTGCAGTTGGCACAGAGCTCACCAGAGTACAGCCAAGTGACCCGGGGGACGCAGGGTGAAATGCCAGGTGCTGATAGGGTTCAGCCTGGCGTTGGTGACTAGAGGAGCAATAGGCAACAGCTTCAGCCTGGCATTTTGTTTTGCAGTGAAGTGAACGGTGCACTTATCTGGTATGCACAGAGGAGGAGTAGCCCTGTTGCATGGTGGAAGGGACTCCTGTTGCATTGGATAGGGGGTATCAGATTGACTGCAGCTGGGGTCTGGGATATTACAGAGCACAAGGGGTGACCTGCCTCACTGGCAGCAGGGAAGGGGCATGTGCTGCACAAAGCACAGATCATTCCCTGGTGGGCTGCATGCCCTGTGCAGCCCAGCATGGAGAGGCTGGCATGTTGTGCTGCATTCAGCATGACACCCTGCCTCCCCAGTTGTGGTGTGTCCGGGTGACAACTGCCATGTTGTGCAAGCTGCAGGACACTGCTGTGTACGCTCATGGAAACGGGCTGGCAGGAGCTGTCGAGCTCCACTATGGCAGCAGCCCCTGCCAGGAGATGGGGCAAAGGGTTGCCTCTGCACAGAGCCATGCAGATGTGGGCCCTCAAGGAGGGGGTGCAGAGGGTGGGCACAGCCCTTGGGGACAGGGTTTGGCCATAAAGAGAGCAGCTGCCCATGGCAGGTTGCTGATGAGTTCAGGAGCGGGTCATTTGGTAGCCAGAGGCAGAGGAGGGTGTTGGGGTTTCTAGACCGGTTCATTTGGTAGCCAGAGGCAGAGCAGGTTGTTGAGCTTACTAGAGGTCATTTTAGGGGTATTGCAGGCACTAGGGGAGCAGAAACCCAAACCACGGGCATCATAGCCTTTCTGGTCTCAGTCTCCTTCAGATGCCAGACTGGGAATTGGCAGCACGCTGGGGGCAGGACCAGGCTGCTCCATGCTGGGGAGAGCCCTGCCCTGCCCACTGCACAGACTGCTGTCAATGGGCCTGGATTGGTGCAGGGCAAGGAGAGGGTGTCTGCCCTGCAAGCCTGCAGAGGGTGGGCACCTGCCCAACAGCACTGCACTGATTCTCTCTTCTCCCCCTAGGTGAACACAGCAGGCATCCTGCCCTACCTTCAGAGCCTGCCCACGGATGACTCCTATGAGGAGGCAGAGCCCATCAGCCCTGGGGGAAACCTCAGCTCAGGTAACCAACTCCCTTCCACCTGCTCTCTTGGGATGCCATGGGGAGCACAGGAGCTGCTGCACTACAGGCATGCCAGCTGCAGCATCTCTCTGCCTCCCACGTGGGCTGCACGGTCATGGCCCTTGGTGCACCAGGGCTCAGCCGGCCCCTCTGCCTGGCTTTCAGCCAGGCCGCAGCTGGGCATGGCTCCCAAATCCCACCTTCCTGGCACCGACCTGGGCATGACTCCCAAATCCCACCTTCCTGGCACCGAGCGCACTGCACTGACCACCCCCCAGCTCCAGCCTCCTCCCTTTGCTCTCCACAGCGGGCGGCGCAGACACAGACAGCAGCCACTATGAGTCGTACGGGGAGGATGAGGACTGCATGAAAGACCGGGCGCATTACATCCAGTGGCCACCCACTGCCAGCCTCGGGGAGGCCCCTAAACGCCCCGAGGCCCAGCTCTGCGCGGCTTCCTCTGGAGGAAGCGGTGGCTCGGCCAGTGGGCCAAGCAGCTCTTCATCATCCGGGAGCACACGCTGCTGGTGAGCATCAGGCAGGGGCAGGCGGAGGCAGGGCTGCCCTGGGGGCAAGCCCAGGCCCT
>NW_005842058.1:1040900-1057043 GCF_000455745.1 Alligator sinensis
TACGGTCCGTGGAGGGAGAACAGAGGCAGGGATCAAAGTGGGGGAGGAGGCGCAGGAAGAGCAGGTAGATGCACGAATGGAAGGAGCATGAATATTCAGCTCGCCCCTGCATCCCTCCAGACCCTGCTCCCCACCACCTACCCCTCCTTCCCTGCACACAGCCCCTGCCCCTTAACTCTTCAGGCCCATGTCCCTAAGTCCCTGACTCCCCCATGCAAAGTTGTCTCTGCTGGGCCAGGCCCCAAGCTCTCCCAGCCCCACGTGACCCTTTCCCCGTGCCCCCACAGTGCTACAAGTGTGCCAAGGACATGCAGCTGGTGCTGGAGCTGGATCTGCAGGGCTGCCGTGTCACCTACAAGGCCAAGCGCAGCAAGAAGATGCAGCATGAGCTGAAGGTGACAGGGGCGTCTGCCGAGACGCTGGTCATCGGCTTCCAGAGCCGCCAACAGGCTGAGGACTGGAGGAAGGTTTGGAGGTGTCGCAGCCTGGCCGAGCTCTGCATGGAGGGGCCGAGGGGTGGGGAGGATGGGGAACCAGCCTCTGGATGGAGCCAACTTGCAGGCAAACATCAGGTGGGGCTAGGTGTCCAAGCGGGGGCTAGCATGGGCCCCTCTAATCCTCTACCCCATTGCCGTCCTGCCCCTGGCACTGCCTGCTCCCTGCTCTGGGTGAGGCTGGGCACTGTCTCTAAAGGACCCCTTTGCCCCTCACTCCAGCCCTGTCCCATCAGCTGGAGCCAGGCAGCTACATGGTTTCGTGGCTCCCTGTCCTGGTCAAGGCAGGTGCTGATGACTGCTGTCCCTGGACCTGCGTGTCTGCCCATCCCCTCTTGCCTGGTGCATTTGCTGCAGCTCAGGGCCCCAGCCCTCCCAAAGCACCCTCTCTGCCTTGGATAGGACTCATCCTGGGACCCAGGAGGGCAGGCAGAGGCTGTAATGTTGGCCCTTCCTTGGCAGGTGATCGAAGAGGTGAGCAGCAACCCCTTGAGCGGGCTGTCTGCACACAGCTCCCCCGTGTCCCTTGGCGCCGAGCAGGGCAGGGGCTTATGCAGGGTGAGTAGGGGCCGCGCAACCCGGATTGTAGGGCACATAGATGCCTAATCTGCCCACCAAGGCACAACAAGGAAACTGAGGCACTTGAGGAAGCAACATGGACTAGGTCACCCAGTGAGTCTGTGGCAGAGAGAGGTGGGACTGGAACCCCAGAGTCCTGACAAGTCTCCTCTCTCCTCCCTTAGACCTGCCGTTTCGTACTAGGACTACAACCCCCAGGTCCTGGCCCCACAGGCCTCCACTCTCCCAGCCCACTGGCTAGCTCCTCACTTGCCAAGCAGGCTGCAGAGCCATCTGTCCTCTAGCTACAGGGGCCAGTGGCCTGGCAGCAGCTGGGCTCAGCAGAGGAACCCTTGGTTTGCTGCTGGTGGGGGCACTGCCACCAGGACAGCCTGGATTGTGCTGGGGCATCCTGTCACCCTGCGGCACACAGCCCTGCGCACCCCTGCCCATCAGCTGCTCCCTTTAGCCCCTCGCTACGCAGCACTGCTGAGCCTGGCTCCTGTCTGCCTTCTCCTCCTAGGCGCCCAGCCCCCGGCAAGGCTCTGCTTCCAGCCAGGACGGCTCTGTGACCAGCCCCACTGCAGCTGGCAGTGTCCCAGCTGGAGAGCAGAAGAAAGGAGGTGCAAAATGGCTCAGCGGTCACTTCAGCCAGCCCAGTGGTGGGACCTGGAGCTGGCTGGGCAGGGCTGGCTGGGAATGGTGGGGGAGCTGCAGGTGGGATTGAGGGACACTGCAGAGCCCAGGGGTAGACTGGGCAGAGCTGGGAAGGGTGCTGGGGCCACTGGCAGAGCCAGTGGGGGATGCCAGGGACTGTAGAAGCCAGGTGCTGAGCTAGGCAGGGCTGGGCTTCCTTGAGCTCCTTTCCTCTGCCCCTGCATGGTGGGGCCGTGCTCAGCACCTGACACAAGGCCTGGCCCTGTCCTGCAGGTTTCCTGGAGGTGCTGCTGCATGGGCAGCGGCAGAAGCTGTGGTGCACAGTGGAGCAGGGCGCCCTGCAGATGCTCCAAGACCCCAGCTGCCCCGAGAGCCTGGCGGGCACCGTGCTGCTGGCAGGCTGCGTGGTGACCTCGGGGGCTGACACGGGACAGCCCCTTCTCATCCACCTGGCCCAACATGGCCGAGAGGTCGCCGTCCTGGAGGTGTGCTCTGCGGCTGCATCCCCAGAGCTGTGGTGTGGGGAGCTGGGGAGGTGGCTGCCCCTGCCTGGCTCTGCCGCTCTGTGCCAGGAGCCTCCTGGGCCCAGCATGCAGGCCAGGCAGCAGGAGCCTGGGAGCCTGCCCATCTGCAGGGAGAGCCAGGGACGCCCAGCCCAGCTCACAGCTGTACCACAAAGGTCTGCTATGCCTGGGCACAGCAAGGCAGGGGAAATGGGGCAGGTTGGGGAGCTGGCATTGCCCCTATGGCTCACCCTGTGCCTTCACACAAGACCCAAGGCCCTAGAGGGGTCAAGGGACAGGATTTTGCACTGAAGCCTTGTTGGCCTCAGCAGCAGATCGAACCCCGGAGTCAGGGGGGGCACAGATCTACTTGCCTTTCTGCACGATGCCCTATTCTGCATAGCTCTGGACTGAGTGGCCCCATGCCCTGAGAGAGGAGCAGGGGGCAGGGGTGTGCCAGCTGATGCCATGGCCATATCCAGGGCCCAAGCATGGTGGTTGCAGCCCAAGTGAGACAGCTGAGCCTTGTCCTTTCTCTGCGGCAGGCCTGCTCAGAGGAGGACAGGGATGCCTGGCTAGAGATCCTGCACAGCACGAGGGGAGCAGAGCCTGCCTCTACATATGAAAGGAGCAGCATAGAAAGTACCAGCCTTGGAGACACCCCCAGCTCCCCGGCTGTGGGGTAGGGAGAACCATGACCCTCTGCACCTCCAACTCCTGGGACCTGGGGGTTCTTCCCTTCTGCTTGGGTCCTGGGCTGCCTATAGATGCCTCTGCTGGGACAGAGGCAGGGGACCGATGCCTGCCCTAGGCTCCTCTCCCCAGTGCCTGCTCAAAGCACTGGCAGGGATCATTGTACTGGAAGCAGCCCTTACTGGTACTGTGCAGCCCTGCAGCGGGGTGGCGATCGGTGCCTGCCAGGCCCTGCTCCATTCGGTTGCACATCTAGGGCACTGAGCAGAGCAGGAGTCTCCTCATGTACCCAGAGTCATGGGCTCCCTCTCCACTCTGCCCACAGGGGGCTACTGCTGCGGAGGTTCCCGACACCCAACGCCTACATGGATGACCCCTTTGGGCAGCTCCTGCCAGTGCCACCCCCAGACCCCCTGTACTCCAATGCTGATATCCTGCACCAGCTGGTAACCTTTGCCTTCCTGGGCATTTTTCCTGGGAAGGCCAATGGCTCCCTGCAGCTTTGGGGGCAGCCGTGGACCTGGGCTTGGGGAAACCCCTGCTCTCCTGCCCCTCCATTGTGCCTGCAGGCCTCTCACCAGGGTCTCTTTGCAGCAGCGGAGCCTGGACAGAGCCGCCCGAGGACAGCCAAAGAGGCCCGTGTCTGCTGTTCCCAACAGCGCCTACAGCAATGCAGCGAGCAAGACCCCGGAGACAGCAGGTGAGTGTTGCCCCTCCCTTCACCCCAGCATAGTACCCATGCACAGTTCACCATCGTGCCTGTCTGGGTTCCTCTTTCTGCCTGGCACTAAGGGGCTGTGCCATCCATCTCTGTGCCCAGCACCATGGGAGTAGTCTTGCTCATGGGTCACTTGGTATCACAGCCTTTCTCCTTTGCTGTGCCCTGGCAGTCACTCCCCAAACCAGCCTGAGCAACTCTCCAAGTGAACAGCGGGCAGAGGTGGCCCCCAAGATGAAGAGCCAGGAGTTCCCCCAGTCCCAGCAGACGCTGGTGCTGTCAGAGAGAAAGGGCCCGCGGGACGGTTTGGATTTCCTAATTGGTATGATATCCGTGCCGTTCCCTGGGTCCCATGACTCGGGGGATGTGGGATGGGGCATGGCATTCATCCACTTGATGGGACCAGGAAGCCACACAGGCTCACACTGCCCAGGGATCTTGCAGTACCCCATCTGCTTGTCTCCTTGCAGGGAAGAGAGCCTTCCCCAAGCTGGAGGAGAAGGTGGGCCAGCTGGAGAGAGCCTGTCGGATGAAAACCAGGCTGAAAGCTGGCTCGGAGATGAACCTGTTGGCCATCGGCAAGTCTCTGAAGGGCCACATAGCCACCGCCACCTGCTCAGCGGGCTCGGAGGTAAGGACTGGGGGGACCGTGGTGGTGTGACACAGCTACAATGTGAGAGAAGGAGGTTTGTGAAGGGGAGCAATGGCATATGGAAGGGGGGCTGCATGGTTTGGCACGCACCTACCTGCAGGCCTCCGTCTAGGGGAGAGGTCTTAACTCAGGCAGGGGTTGGAAGGTGCTGGGCATCTGTGCTCCCAACCCTGGGAGGAGAAGAGGGCCCACCCATTGCAGCCGGGTTGGGGATAATTGGGAGAGAAGTGTCTCCTTCAGCCTTGCCATTCTCCCTTCACAAACAGGGCTCCTTCCTGACACCTCTCCTGAAGCGCACATCCTCTGCCAAGGGCACCCTGAAGCGGGCACCGTCTGTCGTCATCATTGAGAAGGGGAAGGTGCTTCAAAAGAGAAAGGTACAGTAGGGGTCTTCTCTGTATTGTCCCACTCAGGGGGTCGTGCTCCAGGTGGGAGAGGCTTGATGGATGCTGGCCATTGTCAGGGACTGTTTGAGCTAACTCCTAGACCCCTAACTGGAGCTGAGCATCCATCTACAGCCAGCCACTTACCTGACCAGTAGTGCCCTCCCTCTGTTGCCCAGGGCCTGCTGGCTTTGAACTTGTGTGCCTTCTCTTTTCCTAGTCCAGTGATCCTCAACCATGGTGCTGCAGCACCCTGTTACGCCCTCAGATCCTTTCAAGGATACTATACAGTGTTAGCACCACGGGACATGCAAACATGATTCGCAAGCTAAACCCTGAGATTTCAAATAGGCAGCCTTAGTGTTAAAACCGTTTTGTCCTGCTGTGGTCTTTGTTGAGTTCCTTGCAGTGGAAGAATTGCTCTAGTATTTTGCTGCAGGGAGAAGGTGAGTGAAAAGTAAGAGCTAGTATTTTCTGAGTGTGGAAAGGTTGGGAGGCACTGTACTAGTCTTTTGGAGTGCAGTGGCAGAAGAGCTCACCCACTGAGAGCCATAACAAGATCTGTTAATTCAGGCCTTGCTCTGGACTCATGCCAAAGGCAAACAGATTGAGCGTCTGATGTCTTTAAATACCTTCCCTGGGGGACACAAGCAGAATAACGCCTGAATTGCAACCATGCTGTTATGGTCCAGTGGAAGGGGGCAAAGGCACTTGTGGGCAGAGTTAAGTGTGTTTGAGCCCATTAACTGTGCACTTCCCATGCTTCCATTTCTTTTAAATGTAACTTGAACTTGGACTCTATGGGCTCGTTGCTTGCTTTGAGGAAAACTGCAAGTGCCACGTAGGGCTGCCTGCCCCCCCAATCACAGCAACTGAAATTTAACCTAGTTTTTTATCAGAAAACTCCATAAAGCATAGAAAAGATTGCACTGGAATAACAGATGAGCTCATTGCCCAGCTGCTATCCATTCTTGGGCCATGGACAGCTGCTCCTCTTGCCAAAAACATACCCCATGGTGCAGTACGGAGCTGGGGATCTCCTTCCTGACCCCACCCATGGGCAATAATCATGCTCTGTTTGCTTCTTTCAGGAATGGGAGATGAAGTCTGCCATGTAGCCGGCTCCTTTGGCTGCACGCGTACCCCTGCTCACAGGACACCTTGCTGTGTACATACATATCAGTCCAGGCATCTTACTGCCGTTCCTGCTGCGTGTGGATCACGCCGGATGGATTTTATACCTGTTTTCATTACACACTGTGGTGATCGGTGTGAATGACGACGCCTTTCTATTTGGAAACCGTCTGTGGGTTTTTATCTCTGGTCTGCAGTGGCACTAAAACTGGGCAGGCCAGGGCTGTGCTGGGGAAGACACATAGGCCCTTCTGAACATCTTGGGCCTCAACTTTTCATGGCAGCAGATCCATCTGGGATCATGTCCCAGTGGGTGGCTCTCCTCCAGCTTGCATTTCCCTGAGCCTCCAGATGTGCTGGAAATGCTGGAGACACAGGCTTTTCCCTGCATTAAGGGGAACCTACTGTGGCTTAAGATGGCACCAGCTGGAGCCCAAGGAGCTAGCCCTCTCTCATGCCTCCTTACACATGGGGGAAAAGCTTCAGCACTGGAGTCCAGAGACGCTGTTAGACCCTAAGGGACATGGAGCTGCTCAGGAGAGGCTCTGAGCTGTTTGGCTCTGCGTTCTTGAGTCCTCTGAAGTCTCTTACAAGGTGTCCCTGCTTCTCATTCATCTCACAGGGCCTATCAAAGATAACAGACAGCCCAGCTTTTAGCCCAGTAGAGCTGTATCTAGGTGACATGATACAGATCTCAGCTGGCACCTTGCCCGCTGTGCAGCTGGGCAAGGTGAGCGGCCAAGTGGGGATGCTGGCTACGTCCCCAGAGGTCTAAAGGATAGGGGAGGATCCTAGTACTTCCCCCAAGCACGCTGCCTGTGTTCAGTTGCTCTTGTGAGCCTGCATTCTGGGGCTCAAAAGTGAGCAGAGGCTCTGCTTGGAGTAGATGCATTCATTTCTTTGGAGGAATCCAGCTCACGTCCCAGTGACACTCACTTTCCACCTTCTCCAGTTGCAGACTCAAGCCCTGGGAATCCGGTGATCTAACCCAGTTAACATGACAGCAGCCACAGCTTCACAGCTTGAGCACGGGGCAGGCAAACGGGGACATGAAAGCTTTCCTCAGTGCCGCCTCAAGGGAGTGACCCCCCTTCTCCAGGCCTCAAGCGCTTTCCTTGCGCTCCGGGCATTGACCTGCAAAAATCAGCTTGACAGGCGGGTTTGAACTGAATGCTCTCCCAGGCTTCAGCTCTCAGGTGCTGGGTGAATCACCAAGGGTTTCAGTGCCAGGTCTTAGCTCCTAGTCAGGAACTCAGGGTTTGCCTTCCCTTGCACTATTGAGCTTAGCAGGGCTGTGTCAGCATTTGAACCTGGGATCCTTCAAAGCCTGAGCCTTTGCCACCCTGTGTGCTGGGCTCCATAGCTGGGGTTGTAACAGGCCTACAGGGAGGGAGACCTGGGTACAGAGTGAGAGCTGTGCTCTCCACCTGGGCCAAGCCAGTCATTGCAAGATCAGGAAGTAAGCACCTGGCGGTCTCCGGGAGTGAAATCAATTCCACCAGCTCCTTGTGCGGTGCACTTCAGTCACCATGGGGGGAACGGGTGCTTGTTTCAAAGCACTGCTCCCGCTGGGTTGGTGTTTGAATGGGAGAAACGTGTTTTCCCATGAATGTAAAAAAACTTGCTTCTGCCCAGTTGCAGTTGGAGACAAAGGTGTCAGTGTCCCCAAGAAGGTCCTTTCTGTAACTTGTCACCCAGAGCAATTCAGGGGGGCAATGGGGGCGTGTTTGTGTGTGTGTGTGTGTGTTTTTCAATTTCTACAAATTATGCTGTCAAATAAACATATTTTTGCTTTTTTTTTTAACCCTGTCAATCTTGTGATGTGGAAGGGGAGGTTTCTAAGTCTCCTTCCTGCCTCCCCTGGGTAGGGGTACAGGAAGCCACGTGTGGGGGTGCCTGGGATGGGGGTGGTGCTGGTGCCACCAAGAATAGGAGTGTGGGTTGAACCCCCACGTTCTCGCTGGAGCAGCATGACTGCTGTACATGGGGATGGCTGCAATGCCAGCTGTGTAGCTGAAACCCCCCCCCCCCAATCAATAATGTGTTTGGTGGGGCAGGAGTGAAACTGTAACAGCAGGTAAGTTTTTAAAAATGCTCATGCTCCCTAGGCTGAGACCTTGGCTTAACTATAGGGGAATGCTAGATCTACATCGCCCAGAAATACCACTGCGTGCACTTCAGCCTTAAACACAAACACGTAAAGCCATCTGAAAGACGCAGGGGTGCCATCTCTACCACATCTCAGCTTCCAGTCTGCCGTGGGATTTCCAGGTACGCTGTAAAGAAGCATCCAAAATGCTTGGTGTGCTCTGCTGAGCCCAATAAGGGAAACCCTTGTAAGGAAGCCCTGGACTAACCATTAGCTAGCGACAGGAGGGAGCATCATGATAGTAGAACAACACTGGCCTAGTCAAAGAGTAAAAAAATCAGTTTCTCTCCCACTGGAGCCTAAAGTTCAGCTCAAATATCTGTGTTTAGGCATTTAAATAAAGCAGATAGGATTGAAGGATTGACAGAGGTGCTTCTAACACAAATTGGCACAGCATGCTCCCCTTACACCCACACCGGATAACGGGGCAAAACGAACTCCAGACCGGATAGTGGCCTGTTGGTTCCCTTGTTATGAACACGGTGAGGTGCATAAGCCCCATCAGGTCCTGGCACCTTTCAGCCCTGCCACCTCCCTGGTCACTCAGTTATGCTCCGTTTAGCTGCCACGTGGCTTTGTGTGGAGGCCCTGTACACCGTGGGTGCAGGAGTCGGGTGCATTTCATTCAGGCTTTCTACAGTCAGTGCAATCAAGCTACAGGAGAGGGCAGACCCTGCAAGGCAGGAGGGCAAGGAGGTATGTGAAGGGAAGGCCAGTGTGGGCACCCTCCAGCTGCTGTCGGGTGCTGTGTGGATGCCAGCTTCCCATGGGGAAAAGCAATCAGGCTGATGAGGGCCCTGCAGAGGCTGGCACCAGGAGCCTCCATGCAGGCTGCTGTGAGCAGAGGGGTGGTGGGTCCCACTCACACCATGCTCCGGCTGCAGCGATGCCAGGACAGGCACCAGATGCCCCCACGAGAGAAGGAGACAGGCTGTGGTGGTTGCGGGGTTGCAGCTCCTGACCCCAAAGAAAGGAGCTATGAGGAGTGTCCTGATAGGAGCCCTCAAGCCTTGCCTACACCTAGCACTGCCCCTGTACCCCTTCAGATGCCCCTGGGCACCTGGCACTGCTCCTATTAACCCCTGGGATGCCCCGGAGCCACTGACACTGCCTCTATTAACCCTTAAGATGCTGCAGGACCACTAGCATTGCCCCTATGACCCCTTAAGATGTTCCCCAGCGCCCTATTAACCCTTGAGATGCCCCAGGGCTACTCTCACTGCCTCTATAAACCATTAAGATGCCCCAGGGACACTTGCACTGCCTCTATTAACCCTTAAGATGCCATAGGGCCACTGGTGCTGCCCCATGACCCCTTGACATATCCCCGGGATCCCTGGCACTGCCCCTATGACCCCTTGAGATGCCCCTAGGGTCCCTGGCATCTTAGAGACCCCAAATAGGGGCTATTCCACAGCTCCTATTAGCTCTTGAGGTGCCCCTGGGCCACTGGAATTGCCCCCATTAACCCTCAAGATGCTGCAGGACCACTGGCACTGCCCCTATGACCTCTTGAGATGCCCCCGGGGCCCCTGGCACTGCCCCTATTAACCCCTGAGATGCCCCAGGACTACTGTCACTGCCTCCATTAACCCTTAAGATGCCCCAGGGCCACTTGCTCTGCCCCTAGGACACCCCTCTCCCGAGTGCTGCCAAGGGCACTGGGGGCATCTCAAGGGGTCATAAGGGCAGTGCTAGTGGTCCTGCAGCGTCTTAAAAGTTAATAGAGGCAGTGCCAGTGGCTCTGGGGCATCCCAGGGGTTAAGTGCCTCTTAACCACTAGCACTGTCCCACATTTCCTCCTCCTCCCCTCCAGCAGATGCCTCAGGATCTGCCCCTATGAACGCCTGAGATGCCGCAGGACCACTGCCACCACGAGCCCCGGTTGAGGATCCCCACTCTTAGGTGCGGGGTCGTGGCCCCTTTAAGAAACATCTGCAGTCGCTGAGGGCTGAATGAAAATGGGGATGGCCAATGGGAGGCGAGCGTGGCATCCCGGCCAGCCAATGGGAGCAGGGCGCGGAGGTCTCTTCCGTGAGTCTGCTCCAGCTGGGGTGAGTGTGCGTGGGGGGCAGGACAGGGATCAGGACCAAGGGCAGGGGCAGGGGGTGCAGGGGCTCCCCAAGCTCCCCCTTCCCCAGCCCTGCTGCACCTGCCCAGCTCCAGCCCCTGCCTGCCTGGGTTGCTGTGACCCAGGTCCCTGTCCAGCTGCCTTGACCCCCCTTGACCCCCCAGACCGAGGCTGTCATGGAGGAGCTGGACGCGGTGCTGGCAGGGAGGGGATGGGCCGTGCAGGAGAGGTACGACTCTGCGCCAGAGCCCGCTCAGCCCGTGCGGCTGCGGAGGAACGCCTGCTACGTGGTGCTGGCGCTCCTGTTCAATGACCAGGTGAGGCGGTCTCTGCGTTTGGGAAGGGGCAGAGGGTGCGTGTGCTGTGGGTGCCCCGCGTCCTGGCAGGGGGAGCCCGTGCAGAACAGAAAGCACGCAGCTCCCTCCTGCCCTCCGAGCATGGGCTGCTGCAAATCCACCCCCCGGACCTGCTGCGCCGCCTTCTTGTTGGTGTCTGAAAAAAAGCGAGACTGAAAATGAGAGACTTTGCAGTCTGGGGAGCAGCCTCAGGCTGCGCGGCCCACTGCAGATGCCTCCAGAAGAGCAGGGGGGGTTGGCTTACTCAAGGAAACCTCTCGTAGCTCCCCATTCAGCAAGCTGATCCCTTGAATCTGGGCTAGAGATGGAGACAGTGAGGGGAAGGGCCTGACTTGGCCCCTTTCCAAATTTGTACTGGTCCCAGAATGCCAGTGACTCCTTGACCATGACTTGCGATTCTTCCTCCCTCCCAGAATGAGGTGCTGATGATGCAGGAAGCCAAGGCCGAGTGCCATGGGATGTGGTACCTGCCTGCTGGGAGGATGGAGCCCAACGAGACTATTGTGGAGGCCATGAGGAGGGAGGTGAAAGAGGAGACGGGGCTGGAGTGCGATCCCCTCACCCTTCTGGCAGTGGAGGAGAGGGGCCCTGCCTGGATCCGCTTTGTCTTCCTTGCTGAGCCGACAGGTGAGTCCCCTTGCCCTGCAGCCAGCGGGACGGGAGGGTTACAGTACTGTGCCAGCTGGAGGTGGTCAAGAAGCTGAGAGCAGCCTTGTGGGCAGCTGGCATAGCAGTGCCCACAAGGCTGGAAGAGCCAGGGGAAGCATGGAAGAAGGAGCGATATTGGTTTCAGAGCTGAACCAGACCCGAGGGCTTCTGGGCAAGGGAGGGCTCCGTCTTGGCTTTGGCCTTGGCCCTGGCATACATAGCAGGGAGGATAGGGGAAGCCTTCAGCTATGCTAAAAATACAGGGCCCCGAGCGCAGCACCATCAGAGCCTGTTCTTATCCCTTCATCCAGGTGGGAGCCTGAAGACGCTGCAGGAAGCTGACGCTGAGTCTCTACAAGCCCGGTGGTGGGACCGCGAGTCTCCCACCCTGCCCTTGCGTGCGCCGGACATCCTACCCCTTCTGGACCTGGCTGCACGGTACCGAACCCGCCCATCCCATCCACCCACCTTGCCAGCGGAAATGCCCTGCACCCGGATCTGCCAGCGTCTCCTGGCAGCCTTCACCAACAGCACCGGGGACTTGTGGGTGCTGATGAGCACAGCAGGGGCCCTGCACCTGCCAGTGATGGCCTGCGGCACAACCCCAACAGAAATGCGCCGGGGCCTGCAGGCGTCAGCAGCCCGGCTGCTCTGCGAGTGCATATTGCTGGGCCCGGTGACCGTGACAGCCCAGGGGGTCCTGGGCCTGCAGCACCTGGGCAAGGAGGCAGGGAAGGCTGATGGTGTCTGCTTCAACGTGCTGCTGACGGTGGGGCACGGCGACCAGAGCACCCAGGATACTCCACCGGAGCTGCGTGACCAGAACTTCCAGTGGTGGCGAGTGAAGGAGGGACCTCTCAGGAGCAAGATTTTGCAGCGCCTCAGCTCTGTGGCTGTTGTTGCTCTCTGCAGCTGATGACAAGGGTGAGCTGTGCTTGGGAAAGCCTCCCAGCTTGAACCTCCGGTCATTGCTGCTGGGGAGCCTGGGATCCAGGCCCATGCAGCAAATTGGGGGCAGAGCTGGGATAGAGCACAGGGGCTCCTGCTGCTCTGGCAGGAGGGGGAACCCTGTTGAGTGGCCAGGGGTGACTGGTGCCAGTAGAAAGCCCAGCAGGAGCCTGGACTAAGGGCCCTGTGATGGCCCCATCCATGAGGTGGGGGCTGACCCTGCCCCGCTGGGCTGAGCTGGTGTTTGAACGCTGCCTTTCCCTTCTCCCCCAGGTTTGGCTGAAGCTCAGAGCCCGCAGCATGCAGTGAGCCCCACACGGCTCACCTGGAAAGAAAGACATCTGGGCCACCGCAGCAGGGAGGACCCGTGGCTTTCCCGTGGGGCACGTCCTCACCAGTCACCGCCCGCAAAACCTTCCCTGCCCCGTGCCAGAAGGAGTGGGTGCTTCTCGTGTCTGGCCTAGAGGGAGCAGGGGCTGCCATCTGCCTGTGCCACCCTCGAGGGGCTGAACCTGAAGTGATCATGCCGGAGGACTGTGTGCTTCTGTAGACCTGGCTCTGGGGTCTCAAGAGCTGCCCCAAGCATCTGTGTCTTGGCTAGAGTGTGGGAATAAAAAGGAGCACTTGGGAAAGTTTAGAGGTTAGTCTTACCGCTGGCTGGCTTGGGGACACCCTCCCCCAGCAAATGGTTTCCAGCTGGCTGGTTTCAGGGAAACCACACTCTTCCCCACCCCAAGGCTTGGGGCTGCCTGGCATGGGAGCCCAACACCCCTGTGAGGTTGTGGCCAGCTGTCTTGGACAGATTATGGTCCAGGTGCTGGTATTGGAGGGACTTTCTGGCACAAAATTGCATTGTGCAGGGCCCATACTTGCCATCAGCTCTAGCAGGCTTCACCAACGGAGCTGGGGGACTTTTAGGAGTTCATGAGCACTGGTGGGGAATTCACCAGGAGGGTTTCAGCCCATCCCAATCCCAAGGTTTGTGGCTAGCTGGCTGGCTGGGGGAGGGGAGGCAGATAGCCAACTAGCTAACTTAGGGGGATAAAGAGTCCCCTGGCTGGGTGGCTGGCCTGCGGGGCAAACTGACCCCCTCCCATGTCCCGTCTTGTTGCTGCCTGGATGGCTGGTTTGGTGCAGAATTACGGTCGAGGTGGTGTCTGAGAGGTTTTCTGGCATCTAATTGCATTGGACTAGCTGTCTGGGCTCTCGCTCACTGTTCAGGGGTTCCCGAGCTGGCTGGCTGGGGAACTATTGGGCTCCCAGGTTGATGGACAAGCTTGGGAGGTTTTGTGTAGCATTACTTCTTTGCTGGCTGAATGGGGCCTCAGGCACCTGTCTAAGCTGGTGTTTGAGGTGGGGGAAGAAGGAGCCCATGAGCAAGGATGCATTGTGTTGCCCTTTGCTGGCTTGGGGGCTGCCTCTGGGTCTGGGATGTCTCCTTCGGGTTCAAGCAGAAGGTGGTCAAGGTGTATTAAAGAGGTTTGGACTTTTTAATACGTTTTTCTCAACCCTGTCAATTGTGGGACCATATACCTGGTTGACTGGGGCAGGAGCATGGGGCTGTTGGACTAGCTTTTTCCTTTGGCTTTGAGAGAGGCTGATGTAGCTCTACCTGCTCGCTAGCTGCTATGATGATATTTGTGTGCCTCTAATGCATGGCGGTAGTTACTCGGAGAAGGAGGAGAGAGCAGCCAGCTTGTGGGGCTACTACAAGCCAAGGGAAGGGCAAGTGAAGTCCCTTTCATATATGTAACCTGGTGTCTGCAAGGCAAAGGGTCTGACGACCTATGGGGAGTTATGGCAAGCCCTGGCAATGTAGTTTCAGAAACAGGTCAAGAAGCTGCATGGGAGGGTTTAGATAGGAATGATCCTGCCTCAGGCAAGGAGCTGGATTTAATGGCCTCCAGGTGTCTGATTCGGCCACATGTTCCTATGCCGATCACGCTCCCTCGGCTCTGCCTTCCTCAACAAGCAGGGAGTTGAAGGCTGCTACCTGAAGCCAGGCAGCAACACAAGGTAGCTGTATGGGAGGTCAAGCGCTAGTCCTTTGAGAGGAGCTTCCCCCTTCCTCAGCCCTGAATGAGTCAGAGACTGTACTGGAATTGACTGGCCTGCCCTCCCTTCATGTCCTGACTTCATATCCACATAGTTCAGCCTAAATTGCCACGCATGAATGAAAGAAGGAGATTCCCTACCTGCTATTTAGGGGAATGAGCTTGGTTCACATGCTTGGTGTATCTGGTGCTCCCTGGTGCTGCCAACCAGAACAGCCTGAATGCACCGGCCCCATCTGATTCCTGAAGTGAAGCCGAGCCAGCCCGGCTGCAAGAGCAGGTGAGAACCCCAGGGGCAGCCTGTGCCTTGCTTGGATGTGCAGAGGAGTCCCTAAGGACAGCTGGGTTTTATTTCCTTTCATTGCATTGCTGTTTTTCCCCCAGCCAGTCCAGCAGGGCGCGGGGAAGGAGGGGGAGTTGGGATGGGTCCAGCCCCAGAGCAGTGCACCTCCAGCTCCGATGGAGCAGGGCCTGGGTAAGAAGCTGCAGATGGCAAAACCATGTGGGGCAGCACAAGTGCAGCCCCCTTCATGGCAGGCTGGTGGGGGCTGGCTCCAGGGAGGCTCCCATTAGCAGCAAGCAGGGGCTGGGAAGTACTTGGCTGTTTTCCTGCCAGGCTCTGGGCTGAGTGGGGCTGAGCTGGGCTCTGGGCAGCAGCCCCCAGCCCTACAGGGAGGCACCCTGGAGCCTGGCTGAAGATGCTCACGGGAGTACCAAGTGGCCAGGCACAACCTGACCGCCCAGCAGTGAAAGGGGCCCCAGGAACCAATAGAGGAGGCAACCCCATGAGTCCATGAAGGCCCACGGGGCAGTATCGCATGCAGAAACTGGCCCCTAGGACAGGCAGCACGCGGCATCCAGGGCACCGGGAAGCAAACACGAGGGCAGGTCGGGGCAGGCAGGAGAACCAGCACCAGACCACGGTCTCCCGCTACCCATTGCCCACCTTCCCCCCTCCTCGGCCGGGGACAACGCTCGGGTTGGTTCCTGGAGGCGACCGCAGCAGCACGGTGTAAACACAGGGGGCAGTCCACAGGTATTTTTCTTGTTTTGGCTTCTTTATTCCTGGTACAACGGTGGTTTCAGCTGTGCAAGGGCAGGGAACAAAGCCTTGGGCTTAGCACACAGGGAAATGCAATTTCTCAAATGACTTCCTTTGCAATCCTGGCTTCCCACCAGCATGGCAAGGCCTACATGTCGGTCAGGTCACCCTTAGGGTTTGCTAGGGGATAGCAAAGGCCTCTCTGGCTCCCCCACACCAAACACTTCCACTCTCCATGGAAGACTATATTTAAAGCAAGGTGTGGAGACATGCTCATGGTCAATGATGGCCTATGAGTCACCACGACGGGGGGAGGTGGGGATGGAGGATGCAGCGAATGCCCGGCAGAGCTCAGCGACCCGGGGCTCCGGCCTGCAGCCGTCTTCCTGGGCATGAGCCCATCTCTGCTCGCCTGGGCACTGGGGCAGCTTTTGTTCTGCTTCCCGGAGAGCAGACAGGCCTGCCAGTTTGCAATGGCAGGACCTTGCCACAGCGGTGGCTGCAGGAAGCACCCGTCGGTGACTGTCGGAGTTTCTGGGGCACAGGCTTCTGTCACTGCCCCTGGGGCCTGGTTGGGAACACTCCTGGCAGTGGTGCACGTGGGGGTGACCTGGGGGCCTGCTGTGGGTTGGCACCAGGGTGCAAGACCCAGCCCTTCCCAGGTGTGCTCTGCACACCTGCCTCCTGGTCAGCTCCCCAGGGCCCAGAAAAGCCCCAAGGCAGAGGGGAACAAACTCTGCTCAGTGCTGCCCCCTGTGGCTGAACTGGGGCACTGCAGCCAGGAGGGTAAAGGGGGGAATAGTGCCCGGTGCTGCCCCCCTGTGGCTGAACTTGCAATAGCTGCTGAAGCCGCTGGGAACCAACCCATTGACCTTCCCAAGATGGCCGCCACTAGGAGCCCAGTGGCAGGGTGCTGTCCCGCCCCTGGTGACTCCCCTGGCTGCCATTGGCCCCTGAGCCTGAGAGGTACCCGCTGATTGGCTCCCCGAGAAGGGCCCGACTCGAGTGGCGGAAGCTCGAGCGCATGGCCCTTCCCAGCATGGCCGCCGCCGGGCGCCCAATGGCGGGCGTCGTCCCGCCCCC
>NW_005842058.1:1057130-1072074 GCF_000455745.1 Alligator sinensis
GTGATCAGGGAGTCAGGGGATGACCATGGGGGGCGGGTTGACCATGACCATGGGGGGGAGGGATACCATGACAGGGGGCCGTGACCCTGACCACGACCTCCCCCCGCAGGGCCTCCCCGCCGTGCAGCCGCGCCTCGTGGCCGTCAGCAAGACCAAGCCGGCGGAGATGGTGATCGAGGCCTACAACCACGGCCAGCGCAGCTTCGGGGAGAACTACGTGAGCGCCTGCCCTGCGCCCCCCTGCCCCACCGTGCCCCTCCCCGGGCCGGCGCAGGGGCCACCGGTTCAGGGAGCAATTCGCTCACGAATGAGCTGGGAGCTGGCGGGACCGGGAGCCCCACGGGCCTTGGAGCAAGGGCCCCAGAGTCCCCTGTCCGTGGGTTGCTTGTGCGAGCTGAGCACGTGCCACTGGTGTGGGGCGCAGGAGGCGGTGCATGAGCGTGACCCCAGGGGCGCTGGTCGTGGAGGGGGGAGCGGGAGCCAGGCCCTGGTGCCACTCTCACGAGAGGCTGGCTTGTCTTCCTTTAGGTGCAAGAGCTGCTAGAGAAGGCCTCGGACTCCAAGGTAAGTGCTGGCTTGTCCCTCCCTGTTTCTGTACCTTGCCCTGCTCTGACAGCCGATCAGCAGGCCGCTCGCTCAGTGGAGCCGATCAGCAGGCCGCTTGCTCAGTCCTAAGTGATTCGCGCTGGAACAATCCTCTCTTTGCAGACAGAAGCTGAGATCGCCCCTAGGTTATCCCTGCTGCTTCTTTCTCCGGCAGGTCCTATTAGCAGTTCGGCATCAAAGCCAGTGGGGGAATGGGAGCGCACGTCGTCCCTGCTACAAGAGACGCAAGTCTCGGGGTATGAGGGAGGAGGGTGAGCGTTTGCTCCGGAGCTTTACAATCCCCTGTTTGTAACGCGCCTTCCCTACTTGGCCCCATTGCAACGCTCCCCTCGCTCTGTCCATCCCACCCCCAGATGTGCTGAGTAGGAACTACATTGGCTATACAGCAGATACCTTCCTGCCATCCTGTGTGGTTCAAAGGGTGACTTAAGGGAATGGGCTTTTTTCTTAGACAAACCAAGCAGCAAATGCTTCCTGGGTGCGGAGGAGACTGTTGTCGTTCCCGGCTAACTCTTCCTCTCTGTTCTCAGATTCTGTCCTTGTGTCCAGAGATTAAATGGCATTTTATAGGGCACCTGCAGAAACAGAATGTCAACAAATTGATTGGTAAGCTTCATGCATACGGCCTTTAGAGCACACGGTTTTCCAGTGTTGAAACACGTGCAGCGGATGCTATGAACCCATTAGTACTATTAAGAGAATACAGCCAGCCCTGGGAAAAGGGGACTCAGCAAAACGCTTCTGGCAATATGTGGCATCTGTAGCTTTAAGGCTGTGCACAGCATTGAAATCTTGCTTTTTTTTTTATCCCTCTCACTGCACTTTGGCAACTTGCATTTCTGCTCCACTGGGGCAGTTCATTGTAATGAAGCAGCAGCCACTTGGCTTTTGCAGGGCATCCCAGTCTCAACATACTGTACAATGCCAGCCACTCCTCAGAGCCCTATTTAATGGGGAGCACACTGAGGTTAGGAGGGTCTAGCCTACAAGAACAAGGGTTGGGATGTGGAAGTGGTCTCCTGTGAGCTCACCAGCTAGTGCCAGATGGGGAAGGGCATGTCCAGGCACAGTTGTTATGTGCTTGTGCCAAAAGAAGTGTCCTTATTGCCTTCTCTCCTCAGCTGTCCCCAACCTGTTCATGCTGGAAACAGTTGACTCGGTGAAGCTAGCAGACAGAGTGAACAATTCGTGGCAAAAGAAAGGGTTTACGCACAGGCTAAAAGTCATGGTGCAAGTTAACACCAGTGGAGAAGACAGTAAGTGCCTGGACACCGGGGCTGACTGATGCCATAGGGTTAGGGTGATTGTGGGGCTGAATGCTTGGCCTGGGATAGATGGGTTTGTGTGTTAAGGAGACCCTCTAATACAGAGCTGAAATTCAGCTTTGTCTTGGCGTTTTGAAAGCAAGGCAGGAGTGTCTCTCACCAATCTGAATGGCCCAATTACAGCTATGTTAATGATAATTCAGGGGTTGAGTTAAATGCTTGAGGAGGAACAGGGGTTTGGCTTCCTGTGCTGGCCCCACAATAGTTTATTCTGTTCCTGGGGTTGTCCTGGCTCCAGCCATCCAAGAAACAAGGTACTTTGTTTCGAGCACTGTCAAAACCCGTGAAGCCACGAGGGCAGCTGAGTTGGCCCAGCAGAAATAGAGCCGCTGTCTAGAGCAGGGGTGGGCAGTTATGTTGGGCAGAGGGCTGCTTACTGAGTTTCAGCAAGCCATCAAGAGCCGCATGACAGGCAGCTCAGGGCAGTTTGATTAATTTTCTAAATTTTTTAGGGGCCCCGCGGGCCAGATAGAATGGCCTGGCAGGCCACATCTGACCCCCGGGCCACATTTTGCACACCCCTGGTCTAGAGAGACGGGAACACATGTAGAGTCATATCTTCACTTAAAAGTGTTGTCAGTGCCAGTGTGGTACTTGGGAGGTAGATGCCTCCTTGCCCAACACCCAGGGCAGAAAAGCCCTGGTTTTGGTACAAGTTTCAGTTGGCCCCTTGGGGGCTTTGCCATTATAGACTAACAACTAGATAGTGTTACTATCTGGTATGACAGAAGCCAGCAGAAAAACTAAGTTAAGCAGAAATGCTGCCATTTTCAAACTCATTTTTCTTTAAACATAAGCAGGTCTTATGATGTGGACCTTCTAGGCCAGAGCTTTCCAAACTTTTCATGCTGGTGACACACTTTTTAGACATGCATCATTTCGCGACACAGTAATTCAGTTCCGGGGGAGGGGCCAAGGGAAGCAGACGCGAGTAAGGGAGCTCCGTGGTGCCCTTCCGCAAAATTTTCTGCATTTCGCGCGACACACCTACACACCGCCGCCGACACACTAATGTGTTGCGGCACACAGTTTGGAAAGCTCTGTTCTAGGCACTGCTCCATTAGCTGGGGGGAGCAGCGGGGATTGGCTTGCCTAAGTGCCTTGTGCCAAGGGAGAGACACAAGTGACTTGGTGCTCTGAACATGCCAGAGCTTGCCGCTAGCCAGCCACCTCGTGCTCCACAGCAGTTGTACAGCCATCAAGTGGCCATGCTTGCATGCTACTTTTGCAGGAGTTGTAAAACCTGACACATGACTGCAGGTCTATGAAATCTTAGGGAGGTCAGAGAAGGGGCTGAGCTGAAACAAAAGGAGAAGCCTTCTCTGTGGCCTGGAGAAGAGCAGTGTATAGGCAAAGCCAGCCGTGTGTGCCATCTCACTCCTGGGTGTATGCCTTTTTTTCTAAGGTAAGCATGGCCTTCCACCTGGAGAGACTGTGCCAACTGTGGAGCATGTCATCAAGAAGTGTCCAGGCCTGGAATTCGTGGGTCTGATGACAATTGGCAGCATTGGGCATGACCTCAACAAAGGACCCAATCCTGACTTCCAGGTATGGCTTACTGTGAGCAGTCCTATGGTTAGTTCTCAGATTCGCTGGAAATCTGGCAGGCACCATTGTCTGGGGCAGGGATTTGGCCCTTGATGCACTGATCCAAGCTATTGCTTGTAAGAAATAGAGGTAAATGTGTGCAATCTGTTTTAAAGCAGCCAAGGGAAACTTCAGCTATTAAGAATCAAACTGCTTGGGATTACTGTGTCTTCGGAGTGCATGGTGAATTGGTTGCTGTTCCCTCTGTGATGGGTAAAGGATATTCTTCCCATTCTATAAAGCAAGGGACTTAGAGGTGCTTAAAGCTCCTGAGGGCACTGGTATCAGCAGAGTTTGGCATAAGAGTTTAGAGGTTTCTGTCCACAAGGCCAGGCAACACCAGACTGGGAACGACTGCAAACATTCGCTGCAAACTGACAAGGTACAAAGCCCTGGGTTCGGTCTTTGGGTATGCTGGTACACCATCCTAGAGGTGCAAATGTTTGAGGCTTTTAGTGACCACTGTAGGTGTCTGATTCACTAGTACAGAGGGCTTGTAAGTCATACTTTGTCACAGGGCTTCTGTGTGCTCCCTCCTGTCTTCTGGAGTTTGTAACTAAGAAATACACAGCAACACATCCTGGCCAAGCCTGATGCAGTTCTGCCTTTTGATGACCTTTCATCCACAGCTTTCCTCTGCCTGAGGCTTGGTTAGTATAAGGCTGCCAACCCCTCCTTTGACCCAGCTGGCCTGTCATACTGATGTGACCCTCATTTGAGAGGATATATAGCCTTGTGCATTGTCTGTAGTGTGTCTTGAAGAAGACGGATGTAAACCCCCCTGAAACTATTAAGTAACATAGAACAAACAAAAGCCCTTGAGCAAGGACCATGCAAGGTGGAAGCCTGTGGAAGGAAACTTCAGAGAGGCAAAAAGAGAGGGCTCCGTGAAAACGGGTCAGCTTAGCTATCGTGCAGCCTCTAATCTGCCCCTCTTGCCCGTCTTCTGCCAGGTGCTGCTATCGTTGCGACAGGAAGTGTGTGAGAAGCTAAATATCTCCATTGAAAAAGTTGAGCTGAGCATGGGAATGTCCACAGATTTCCAGCATGCGGTAAGTCTGGGGTCTTCTGGCCTCATCAGATCTAGGTGGCATTCATCCCAGGCACACTGCCCTCACCTGTCTATGAGAGGGACCTGGCAGCACAGCCCAGCGATCAAGCAGCCAGGCTTTGTATACCTGTACCGTAGTCCTGTATTGAGAATTGGCCCTAAATTGACCTTATGGTTGCTTTAATGCCTCATCTTGCTACCTTGTTTGCCACAGCTGGTACAAAACCAAGGATTGCATTAGGGCTTCTGAGTCCTGGATCTGTAAAGGACACAGCTGTTATCCGGTTAGGGTATGTTTATGGCTACTAGTATTGCAGTCTGAACATCAGACACCTAAAAGCAACTACCTCACCTGTCCCAGTGGTGGGCACCTTCATGTTGAGTATTGCTGTAGTAAATGATCAGAGGGATGCTTGAAAAAGCCAACGGGGGTGAGCAGGTGTATGGGGAAGGACGTTTTTCATGGCCCGTACCTGAGCTGTGATACTGACTATGCTAACAGCCTGTGGGAGGGGCAGTGTTGCGCTGAACTGTGTGTGAGGACTGTTCTTCCCTCTCCTCAATACAGATTGAGGTTGGATCTACCAATGTCCGGATTGGAAGCACGATTTTTGGGGAGCGAGACTACTCCAAGAAACCAGCCAAGGACTCGGCCATTGCTGAAACTAAAAATAAAATGGAGACCTTGGCTGTGCAGGATCATTAAGTGGAAAGAAACAATGATCTTGAGCAGTGGACAGTTCCTGGGACACTTAACTATGCACTTTGACCTCCCTCTGTGTTGACAGCTTGTCATGCTGGTGAGAGATCCCTGGTAATAGAACAGAGGTCGTAAAGGCCTCCTAATTGTAACAATTATTGTGTCTTCAGTAGAAACTGGATTTTTACCAGCAAGTAACCAGAAAATTTGTGATTGCAAAGTGACTTTAGTATCGTAGCTACTTCAGGCTCATTAACAACAACGACTTTTGAATATATCAGATAAGCTGCTGATTCACAGCAGTGAGGTATAATCAGCAAGGCACATCTCCTGCGGAATTTGTGATTTTTCTCTTTCTAATATCGGGAGTGGTTCACCACACTGACCACCGTGTTTGCTTTTGGCAAGCATTTAACTTTGTCAGAGGCCTCTCTAAATATGTCTTCACCTTCGGTAAGAAGTTATGCAGCTCCGTAGCTGCTACATATGTAGATTTAACCTACTTTGTGGAGACATCCCTGACACTAGCAGTAGTGAGTGAGGCTGAGGAGAGTACGTCCCCTCTGATTAGAGCGGGTGTAATGAATGGTTGAGGAGGATTAAGGAGCACAGGTGCTAGTGTACGTTAAGTGTACATTAATAGCACAGTGGTTTTGACACACAGATGGAAAGGATGAGCCTCTTGTCTAGTGGGCAAGATGACGTTTGTCCTCTCTTGGCTGACATTTGCTAATTTTGATCCTTGGCGACATATCTCTGTCTTTCAGGATGCTTTCAAGCCTTTGCTGCTTTCCCCCAGTGCAGTGTTATTGTGAGTTATTTGCAAGCTGCCCAGCAATTCTTGGTTAGAGCAGGGGCCAGAATTGGACTCCCCACCCTGCCTTCAACTTGCCCGTGACCCTGGGCAAATGTTCTAACCGCTGGTGCCTCAGTTGTCCCATCTGTAAAATGAGGGTATTGCTAACCTACCTCACATGGAGGGGACTGTGAGGCTTGCTTGTGAAGTCCTAGAAGCCCTCAGAAGAAAGTGGGTGCAGAGATTGCAGTCTTTTCCCATTGTATCCAGACACTACTACATGCAACATTTTTTTATTCTCACTGATACCAGCACCTAATTGTTTTTAAATTGGCCCTGGGCTCTGCTACTTCTGAAATGGCGGAGGAGGCAGCTTTCTCTTCAAAGCAGCTGTTTCCTTGAGGCTTGAATACAAATGGATGGCCTTCTTTCAGCACACTTGCACTGACAGAGTTTACAGCAGTTCTGTTTTTTAACTCACAGTCCAACAGTCTACTTCAGGTCCTTGTCTGCAGCTAGGATGAGGAGACACCAGTCGCCAGTATAAATATGCTTCTGCTCTCCAGGCTTCTGTCTGCGTGCGCATGTCTGGTTCAATCTAGCCATGGGTCTTGTCTTCTGAGTGTAATTCTGAATGTAACTGAAAAAAGCAAGCTCTTTAAACCAACTTATCATGCTACCTAGTTTTAAAATGAAGCGTGATCTGAGCCGCTGTAGTCGGAGCTGCATAGTATGGTGTTTCATAGTATGTTAATAAGTGGTGAATTTGAATGCCATCTGTGCCAACTCCAGAGCTCTATTAAAGATGTTATTTTTATGTTACGGTGTTGTGAATGATTGAGGGAGTGTGACACGGTGCTGGTTTGTTTTGGGAGGAGGTGGTTTGAAGGGCAGCTGAAGCCAAATGGATGCAGGGGGCTTCTGGACCAGAGGGGGAAATAAATGAGGGCTGGCACTGGAGAATATGGAAGCCAACAAAGCAACTTTCCGGCAAGGCCTCTGGATGGCAGTGTCCCCCAGTCCTGGAGAGCTCCACTAGCCAATATCTGGCTCTGGGAGACTGATCCATAATTACTGCCAGACAAATAATTGGCTTTAATTTTAGGTCTGTGGCCACACAGAACAATTAGTTTTATGTCAGGCAAAACATTTTGATGTAAAAACAAAGTGTTTTGAAATGCCTAAAACAAGATGTTTCAGGAAGCTTTTGTTGAGTGTTTTTAAATGAAACGCTCATCCCTTATTTGCAATGGTTTCTTAATGTTTTCCCCTCTTTGGCTAAATGTGACCCAGGCTTGCTAATAGTTGCTGTTATTCTAAAATAGCTTTCCATGGCAAAGCAACGGGTTGTTTTTTCCCTCCAGCCAATGCTTCTTTTTTATCATGCAGCTGAAATATAATTGTGGCTACGCGGGAGTATAGAAGGATGTAACCCTCCAGCAGAAAGACCCTCTTTATGCAACAGAGCTTAAGGGAAACCAAGGGCATGGTAGAGCATTAATGAGTGCCCCTGCTACATGCGATGCGGGGGAAGCATTGCTGTGGCTACCGATGGTCAAGTGAGCCAGCGCAAGTAACTATGAAGTGATTTCCTGCCCCTGCCGATTCACCCTTTTCTACTCTGATCCCTGCGACAATGACAGATGTGGCTTGTTCACACAGTTCATGCACCAAAGTGAGCTGTTGTCTTGGGTCTGCTGTGCAGCACCAGGGAATGGGAGTGTATTATGAGGGGGCTCAGAAAAGTTTTCGCTCTTCATAGCTCAGGTTCCCATAACCCACTTGTCTACTATGCCTGCTTTCCATTTCTCTCTAGCATTCTGCACTTATTGCCTGAATGCTTGCAAGGCTTAAAGAGGCAACGGATGACAGAGTTGGGAAGGTAAGGACACGCTCACGAAATGGCAGGGCAGGGAAAGGGCTGCTTTGTGTGTTAGCATGTGCAGGGCTTTGAGTTCTGGAGAGTCGAGTTTGTAGGACTGGCTGGTGGCAGATGGCGGGTGGGTCTCATAGTTGGTCCAGCAGATGTGCTGTCTGCAGCTCCTTTTCCAGTCGCAGATCTCAGTGTAGTATTGAGGGTAGCCTAGATGGAGGAACTTGGGAAGCATGAGCAGAAGTTAAGGGCCAGCATGACAAAGCCCTATAGGGGAAGTGTTTTGGTGTGTTTCTATTCCCCAGCTGTGCACCCTTGCATTACCTTTGCCCCTAAAGTATTTGTTTCTCGTGTGTGTGTGACCTTTGCATTGGTGTAATGTGTTCCTGACCATCGTAGAGACTTCTGCGCCTCCCAAGTACAGCAGGTAGGACCACTGTGATCCTCTTGCCCCCTCTATGCCTTGATGTAGACAAAAGTTTTCTCTTGGAGGGGATTTTAGTCCCTTGAGCCCTGCCAGTAAAAGTGCCAAGTCTAGGGAAGTGTTGGTAATGTTAGACACCTGTCTGCAGTGATCTGGGCTGGGTCCCACCCACTCCTTTTGCATCGGTCACCCAGCAGACGGGAATTTCTGGACACTGGAGTGGAGCCAGCAACCTGGAGATGAAAAGCTGCCTTTCCTGGTAATGAACCCCCAGGCCCTTTCACCCTCACCCCCAACACAAGCTTTATTTACATCTTTTAAAACAAAAGCACTTGGCCTGTTTGCTGAAGCAGCAGTATTCTCCTTCCCTGCTCCTTGAGTCGGTGTTACTGTCAATGTTTGCCTTGCAAGAACAAACCCATCCCAGTGGACTGAGGTTTAGGCTTGAGGCAAGGTGTATTATCCGAGGTATCCAAGTTGTAGTCATATTGGTCTAGAGGCAAAAGGAATCGGAACTCGTGGTAGAGGTGATATCTTTTATTAGACCAAATTTTTTTTTGCAAAATCTAGTTAGTCTAATAAAAGTTATCACTTCTACCATGACTTCTGATTCCTTTTACCTATCCCAGGCATTGGGCAGGAACTCCTAGCTTAACAGGAAAGTGCATACCATTTCGTGGTGTTCTCTATGACGGTCCTCCTTCATTTCCAAGGTATCTCCAGCTTGCGCATCAGTCTTGGATCCTGTTAGAATTAGCCGTGCAACATTGAAGAATACCTCCATCTCTTGAGAAAGCTGGGCTTTGCTCCTGGTCAGCCTTGCTGTACAAACTGACCCTCTTCCTGCTTTCCAGAGTAGCCCATGAGCTTAGTGCAGCACCAGGATGTAGACCAGGGATGGGCAAAATGCAGCCCAGGGGCTGGATGCGGCCCGCGGGGCCCCTAAAAAAATTAGAAAATTAATATCTGCTCCTGGCTGCCTATCATGCAGCCTTCCATGGCTTGCCAAAACCCAGTAAGCGGCCTTCTGCCCAAAATAATTGCCCATCCCTGATGTAGACCCTGCATCTGCTGAGAGAGAATTATTCGAAGTGGGGATGGGCCACATCTGGAGTGGACTGGGCCCTTTCCAAAAGGAATAAAAATGTGGATAAGCCTAGGCTGGAGCCATGTACTTCTCTCATAGCACTTGGTGAGGAGGGGCTATGTGCTAAGGCAGTGCTCGGATAAACATCAGCACTAACTGAGCCACTTTCTCCCCTAGAGGCAACTTTTGAAACCACAGAATTTGTCAAGCTTTACATTTTTTAGGAAGAACCTAGTCTCTCCAAATATGGCACATGTGTGCGCTTTCTCTCTCTCTCGCCTCCCCCCTTCCCCCCCCACCCCCAACCAAGCCTGACACTTTTTCAGATGCTATCTTGTGTGTTGCAAAGGACTTGGATTCAAGTTTAGCTTCTCTGCCAGTTGGCAAAATAAAATCGGCTCATGATCCTATTCAATTTAGTGCAGCCTTCTTGATTCGAGGATTTCTTCTGTCTTTGTCACAGTGGCGTTTGCATTTGCTCTGTGGTTAGAAACACCTGGGGGTTGTGGAAGCTTGCACAGCCCCTGCCTGTGCACTATCAGGACTTCTGCAAGCATAAAGTCTGTGTCCAGTCCCTCACTGGAGTCCGACTAGTGGCCTCCACAGCCTAGCTGCTGTTTGTTTGCCATCCTGTGATGGGTTTTGCTCTGGCTCTTTGCCTGGGCTAGCATGTGCTAATCTCTGTGTGTGATTCTAGGGTCCAATAAAAACTTGGTCAGAACAAGCCCTGGGTTATTGCACTCCAAAGCTTGGCTCTCAAGGACCAACAGCCTGCAGTCAAGGTGTGCAGTAGGGATCTACAGCTCCGTCCTTTGAGACGGCTTAAAAGATAGCAGGCTTGTGCTTCGGTAAGGGGCTGCGATTTGTCCTTTGTCAGGGCTGAGGGCTGCCCTGCAGGATGTTTCTCCTCTGGAAAGTAGCACGAGCAAGCTGCAGTAGGAGGGAGGGATATTCAATATGGAGGAAGCACTAGCCTTGACGGTTCATTGTGCACGTGCATCAGGATCTGTGCAGAGAGCTCCTAAAACTCAGTTAACCGTAGGATGCTTTTCATTCTGCGTGTCTAGAAGGGTGGTCCTGCAGCTGAGGCCTTCGAGGCTTGGGTTTTGCTTCCTGCTCCACCAAAGACTTCCCTTGTAACCTTGGGCAAGTTCCTCAGTGTCTCTGTACCGGGGGAACCGAGGTCAAAAATGCATTGCTTCGTGTAACTGGTGGATTTGGAGGGTCGATTCAGATATATGTGGCAGGTGGTCAGTGTTGGACAAAGCGCTGTGAATAGACTGAGCTTGTATCCTGCTGGAGGGGAAGTTCCAGAAAAGTTCCTGTTGTCTGGTCTTACTGCAGTTCAAACCCAGTCTGCAAAACCGAGATGCTTGGATGCAGCCCTTCTGGTGGTCCAGTGGGGTGCTAACCTGTGGGCCAACGTAACGCTCTTGCTCCTGACCTGTCTTTTGACCTGTTTTGTGCTCTCAGTGACACCCTGAAAGTGTCTGGCAGGAAGGGGCAGGAGGAAATTCCCACTTGCATAGAAGAGGGCTAGAGCCTATTGCAGATTTCAGAAGTGGGAGACTTGTGTATTTCTTGGCTCTCGGGTTTCTCTTGCAATAGCCAACGTCAAAGCGGCTTTTATTGACCAAAAGCAAGAGGAATTTGGAGTCTCCTGCTCTGACTTTAGCTGATCCCAGAGTGCTTTAGAGAGTTGGGATGGGAGTGGCAGAGAGATTTATGAATCTAGCAATGGCCAGACCCTAATACTACTGTAGCATCAAGTGAATTACCTCGTCCTGCGGGGGAGTAATTAGAATGGATCAGATTTGCTGTTCGTCTGGGGAAAAGGTTAGAGGGGCTTGGAAGTAGATGAAAGAACCTGGGCTAGGTGGAGCTGAATTCATGTGGGAAGTGTCGTTTGACCTGTTCTCATGTAGCGGTGATGGGCCTGGGTGTTTCACATTTGTTGTTGGTTTGGGCAAGGGTTTGCCTGTTTTTAAGGAGGTAATTTTATAGGAGGACCATGTACCGTGGCATGACTGCTCCCCCACTGACACTGCCAGTCCTGACCAACATCCTCCTATCCTGGGCACAAGCACCTTGCCAAGTTCACTCCTGTCGGCTCAGGAGGAATGCACAAGTTAATGCCAGGGTTTTCTAGGGCTGCTTCTAACTATGATTGCAGATGCACCACTTTTAAAAAGAGAAGGAAGAGGGGTACCAATTGTGGCTTGGACTTGGCTCAGAGCAGCTCTCAATAAGTAGAGTGTAGGCTGCCTCTTTCTTCCCCATTGGCTCCCTGGGGGGAGGAGAAGTGAAACGGGTCATTAAGGCAGTGCAGAATAATCAGTGGGTGAGAGTCAACTCCTAAATGGCAAGGCCACCCACAGCTACTCATCAAGCTACAGGCAATGCATAAACCCTCTGTGTTTGTCTCCTTGAGTTTCCTTAACGCTAGCGCGTACATTAATAACCAGGTACTGTACTGAGCCACTTCCCACGGTTGTACCCCAATTCCTGTTTGATGATGGGCACAGTCAGGATTGGCGACGGCTTGTATTTACCAGTATCTTCACAGCAGAAAAAAGGCTGCCTCTCGCACATGCTGCTGCGTGCAGTGCTTAGTGCCACTGATTTCAATGGGATGGCGTGAGGTAGCATCTGGAGGATCAAGCAGTAATTGGACAAGTGTTTGCAGGATATGACTTGGGTTTTTCTGTTCTGGTTTTTTAAATCCTGGGGGTTCCTTTCATCTTCAAGCACATAGCTAAGAAATAAAGGCTCTTCCCTCTGTTACTGACACCACCTCTGATTACTTTGAGTTATATGTTTCTAAACCTATAGGTCTACATTTTCCAAAAATAGGTAGTGATTTTTGTGGAGCCAATTTAACATTTGAAGGGGACTGATTACAGTGCAGAGCACCTGCTCATGGCAAAGGTGGTTCAGGTGGGAATGAAGATCTCTGTTCATTTTGAAAAGGTTGGCCCTGGATTTTGTCATGACTGATGCTCTGTGTTTACTGTCTGGGTCTCATTAGCCTGGATACTGGAATCAAAGGCAATTTCCTGTTGCTCATTTAGTTTTGCTTGCAGGGTCTCTGAGCTGCAACATTTGAGATTCACGCCCCGCAGGGGTGTGTGGCTGTGTTTAAAAACAACTGTTTCTAATGGAGGCTGATAAAAAGATTTGCGGTAACACTTCTGGGGGTCTCAGTGTTTCCGATAAGCGTGCTTTAATCATGTGCATCTGGTCGTGTTCCTCTACAGAAGACACTCCCTGGATAAGACGGCTTAGAGATCTGGGCATGGCTCCCTGCAGCTAGAGGCTCCAGTCCCAGCAGACCAACTTCCCAAGCAGAAAAACCAGGTCCATGCCGTTTCCTGTGCAGGAGTTTTGGAGATGAAACTTTAGAAGTAGAGGTGCTGTCTGAATGCAGTCTGGCTGGTAGAGAGGTTTTTCCAGCAGCAGGCACATTGCAACATGGAATTTGCCCCTGTGCGGTGCAAAATAACCCCTCCTCTGTACTCCAAGTTGTTGGTCTGTTAGTTTCTAAGGAGGGTTGAAGATGCAGGTGGACAACCCCTGCTCTTTGGAGCTAGAATTATTTAGTAGGTGCTGGAAGCAAACCAGAGGAAAGTGTTAGGGGGCCCTTCTGGGGCCCAGGTGCAGCTTACCCTAGGCAGCCCTAAGCACGTGGGGTAACTGGGAACCCTCTTCTAGAGAAGATATTCTCTCCCCAGCTCTGCTTCTCCCTCTGAACAACTTCACCGGAGATGCTGAGTTTCTAGGATTGCCCTTGACCCATTTTGGTCGAGCCAGGTAGGTTTGCTTTCTGTTCCACTTACAGTTCCCAGGAGCAGCTTCGCTCTAGCCATGTTCCTCATAGATGGCTCCTCCTGTCCACGGGCCTCCGTGCCGGTAAGAATTTAGAGTGACAGTCCTCAGTGAGGGAGATTGGCATTGCATCCATTTTACAGATAGGGAAACTAAGGCTGGAGGGGATGAGAGACCAACTGCTTGTGCTCCCAAAGTGACAATGTCTGGAGACTTGTGCTGCTTTCTCTCCTCTCCACTTCTGCAGTGAGCAGCTCTTTATAGGGCTTAGGGCAAAGCTCTATTTATTTAAAGAAAAGAGCACATTTCTCTCCCCTTGGGGAAGTATTTATTGATCCTGGCAGACATGTTCTCTTGTCCTTCCCTGGCCCTCTCCCTCTGCTCCCTCAGGCTGCGGCTCCTCCCAAATTCATCCTGTTCTTTTGATGCCTTTTTATTTGAAAGTCCAGCGAGCCGTGTCTGCAGAGGACAAGCCCCATATGCAGAGAGAGCTGAGGGAGGGGAAATACCAAAGGCAGGGTCCGGCCACCTTTATGAGGGAGGGGGAGCGGAAAACAACATTGAACTTAGTGTGAAAACCACCGAAGCAAACAGAGACCGGAAAGGCAGAAGGGAAGAGCCTCGCAGGCCGCACAGGGACTCAGAGGGAAGTGAAGAGACTGTCCCTGAAATGAAGGATAGAAGTTGGCACAGGGGTGCCCCTCAGCTCTGTCACTTGGTGGCACAGGGTGAGACTGCTGTCCCAGCGCAGAAGGAATGAAGCACTGGCATGGTGATGGGTGCATGGTGTAAACCTTTGTAACTGGCCTGAAATGGTTTAACTGTTAAAAGTGCGTTTTGGTCTAGGATTGCCCCCGACCCATTCCAGTCAAGCCAAGTTGGTTTGCCTTCTGTTCTAGCTACGGTTCCCAGGAGCAACTTCACTCTAGCCACGTTCCTCACAGAGGGCTCCTCCTGTCCGAGGGCCTCTCTGCCAGTAAGAATTTAGAGTGACAGTCCTCAGTGAGGTGGATCCATATTGCGTCCATTTCACAGGTAAGGAAGCTAGGGCTGGAAGGGACCACTGAACCACGGGGGTCACTTGACAGGTTCTTATATATACATACGTACCCACATGTGTATATACACACACATGCATACATATATGTATGTACACACACATGCATGTGTATACACACATTTGTACATACATATAGCTATACACACATACATATATACATGCTCATACATATATATCTATACACACACACATTCATATACATGCTCATGCATACACCCCCCTGTACATATACATACATGCTCAGACACATGCATGTGCACACACACTTGCACATACACATAGATATCTATACACGTGCCTATACATATACATACATGCGTGCGTGCACACACACTTGTACATGCACATACACACACTTAGACACACACACACGCCTATACATATACATACATGCTCAGACACACACAGACATATTTGTAACGAGCAGAAGGAAGCGGAGTCCCGCTGCGGTGGGGCGGTGCCGGGAGGCTCGGGCTCGGGGCAGGGAGGGTACCCCGGGGCGATGCCGTGGCCCGCAGTGGCGCGTCCCCGGGCGGGCGTACACACACACACACACGCGCGCGCGCGCGGGGCGGGCGGTGCGGGGCGGGCGGTGCAGGGCGGGGGCGGG
>NW_005842058.1:1072230-1074512 GCF_000455745.1 Alligator sinensis
GTCTGCAGCGGCCAGGACCTGCCGCAGCCGCCCGACGCCAGCCTGCTGCCCAACGCCACCGCCACGCTGTGAGTACCGCCCGCGCCCGGCCCCGGCCCCGCTCCTGCCGGCCCCGCCGCGCGGCAGAGGCAAGTGCCAGCCTGGCCACCCCTGTCCCGGGGGCTTCCCGCCTGGCACAAGCGCTGTCCTTGTCTGGCACTTCCCAAGAGGGCTGTGGGTTGCCACGGGGGTTGCACTAGAGATGACCTCCTGAGGTCCCTTCCGGCTGTGACTTTCTGTGACTCGGTGGGTGCGGGGCATTGCCAGGTGCGCACGGCTGTCGCCCTCAGGTCTTTATATGGGTCCAGCTCAAAGAAGCGGGTAGACGGAGGCCTGTGGCTTTTGACAGGCGTTGGCTGGGGGCCCGCATCAGGCCTGCTGTGTGACCTCAATAGCCTTTAACTGGACGCTGGCACTGAAGGAAATCCCAGTCCCTCCCTTGCTCGCTGCCCCAGTGCTGCGGCTGAGCTCGTGCGTTCGGGATCCACGCCTGCATCTGGCCCATGGAAAGTGGCCACGGGCATTTTAGCTGGCGCAAGAGCTGTAATGTTTCAGGTTAACAAAGCTGAAAGCAGTGACGTATGTGATTTTCTTGTCACCACGGAGGCTCTGTGTTGACATTTGTCTGATTTCAGTGCACAGACTATGGCCCAGTGCGCTAGAAAAACGTTGTCAGTATTGTAATATATAACGTTCTTCTGCTGGGCATTGCCACATTGAAATGAGGGCCTTGGCCTGCATAGCCATGTCATTAAACAATGCACCCCCTTGCCAGCATTGCTATATCAGCAAAGGCTTCTAGTATGGACCTGGACTGAAAACTCACACAGTCAGTTCCAGTGGTTTATAGACTGAGTTTCCCTCTTGTATTTTCTCACGCCTGTTGAGCTGTCAGCATAATTTAGAGCGGGGGGGGGGGGGGGGTGGGGAACTAAAAAGAAGTGATTCCTCTGGAAATACATGTTGTTTTTAATTATTAAAAAAACGAAACAAAGACTCAGCCCCAGGTTCTAGGATTTATAAAAGCTTCTCACAAAAGTGATCTTTTTTGTCAGATTTGGCTTGATGGCATCCCTCTAAATTAGGGAATGTTTAAAAGTCCTGCACCTTATTTTCTTGCCTGCTTATTTTCTTGCACGTGTGGGGGCTGGGGACGGCAAGGAAAGAGACCTGTGAGCTGAACCCCCGTTTAAAAGGACTTGCAATCCACCGTTTAGTTCAGAGAAAACGTTAGACAATATCTTGGCTGGGTCTAGACTCCAGCCTTGAAATGGCTAATGTGTATGTTTAACTGTATGTGCTGGCTGGGAGTTGTCCCTTTGCCTGGAAGCAGGTAGAAAGCTCCTTTTTTGAGCCGGATGTTTGGAAAAAACTTGGAAGTGCTCTTCTGTGTGTGTTTGTTTTTGACCCTGTTAGTTTTTAGTGCTGTGCTGATGGGTTGGTTTGTTTGCTTGCTTTAATTAAGAAAGAAGCCAGTCATTTTTACTTCCCGGTCTTATGTGCATGGGTTTGGACTGGGGTGTTGGTTATAGCCGTGTTGGTCTAAGGACACGGGCAGCCAAGGTTCTTTGGATATATGTGATATCTTTTATTAGACCAACTAACCAGTTGTAAAAAATTGTTCTTTGCAAGCGTTCGGGCACAATCGCCCTTCTTCAGGCAACCTTGTCTGCCTGCATTTGGACTGGGTGCTCAGGGAGGTGAGAGAGGACCAAGTCAAGCCCTGTTTGCAGAGAGTGGGTGTTGAGCATTTTGTCATCGATCCTTTTGAGATGCATCCAAAACGAGCCGTCCCTTCTGAGTACGTGATCAGGGTGTGTGTAGCCTACATACCTGCAGATGTGTTTGGTGATTGTGAAAACTGTCCCACAGAACAGAAATTAAAGCTGTAAGAGCAGCGGCAATAATAGCATCGTAAGTGCTCGCAAAACACTAAAGCCCAGGAAATGCATCACTGACGCCTACCCCGGCATGTGCTCCCAGATGCAATATTCCTTTCTGTCCTTTTAACTGCATCTGTATAATAACCTATACTACTGTATAAGAGGGTGGCGCCGTGCACTACCATCTCTCTACTAACCTGGATACTCTGTTAGGATGTGGGATAACTTCCCCCACTTATTGGAGATTATCTTTCTCCTCCGTATTTTCTGTTCCAGATTTAAGTGCTTTATACTCCTTTTTCTTCCTGGGTGCAGCACTTTCACTACTTGCCTGCCTTTTCCCAAGGGCCTGGTTCAGCA
>NW_005842058.1:1074543-1134763 GCF_000455745.1 Alligator sinensis
CTGCTCCGCAAAATGTGTAAGCTGGTGATTTAACTTAAGCGTGCGCTTAAGTCTTTTGCTGAAAGTAGATAGATGGACTTAAGCATGTGGTTACATGCTTTGCTGGCCAGGGGCTTGAGTGTGGGGCCACATGGCTTCATTAGCATAGTGTTGAAATGCTTTCAGGGTGGGAGAGGACACTGAGTGGAAGTGACTGCAGAAGCTGAAAGGGCCTTTTTAAAGACATCTGTTGGTGACCTAAAGTTCCCATGGCCGCTAATTTTCCTTCGTTTGGCTGTTTGAGAGACAAGCTTATTGCTGATAAGGTCCGACAGCTGGAGTTCACGATGCAAAGTAGTGAGGCTGGACTGGGGGCGCCGCGCACATTAGAGTACTACAAGACACCACTAAAATGTGACATGAAACCTACAGACGCAGGCAGAAACCTACAAATATGCGGTGACCCCAGACTTTCCTCCCTACGCTCAATGTGATTTATTTTAAACCTTTTCCAGATGGAAAAATCAAAACCAGAGGCTTTTCATCGGTGTGTAGCCTCCTTGGAGACCACTGGGTTGCAAGGACATTTTGGCGTGGTCTTCCATTTGACTTTAATAGCAGAATTGTTTGGGCCCCGCAAGTCACTAGGAAGAGCTGCACATTTCTTGATGAAGTGCACTGCTGAAAAATTACTTCCCCTTCTGAGGAATCTGATGAGTAAGATCCATGAACAAAGGCTTGACTAACTCCTCAGAGAGGGTCTTTAATTCCTAAACAGTAACTGGTTCTTTATGAGAAATGTCTGGGTCTGTTTTGTGCACTCAGCACTTAAACACAGGGCCCAAATGCTGGCCTGAAAATTGGAAAACGTTAGCACTGAATTGGAAAATGCTAGCAGTTCTGCCTGGCATCTGTGCCTGGGTAAGGTATCCTTGCCGGAGGTGATCCCTGTGCTGTGCTGATGAGTTATGTCCATGGGGGTGGGAAGGGTGGTACATGCAGAAACATGTGAACTTGTTCCCTGAGCTCTCAGACCCCCTCTTTGCTGTCTATAGAGAAGCAGCCTGCTTGAGCTGAAGCTGTGGTGGGGAGTCTTATCAGGGGACATTCAGGTGGGTGTTTAGGTAGGACCTACTAGAAGAATGTGGTCTGCTGTGTTGCAAAAGTCCCGATCATTCAGCTCCTCCATTTCTTTTTTTTTTTTTTTTTTTTTAACCACAAGGAAAGTTTTGATGGAGACCAGGCAGAGCCTCCACAGCTGTTGCTATTTATTATCTTCCTAAGTGAGAGTCCTTCTCGCTGGTCACGCAGTTCCCTTGTGCCCCACAGCCAGTTGGTGATGCCAGGAGGCAGGGGATGGGGGAATAAGCAGAAGGAGCAGGTCACCTGCAGTGTATTGACATGCCTGGTAAGAGTTGCCAAGATAAGAAAATGCTGGGCCCAGTGGCAGAGTCCCCTCAGAAGATATTTGGGAGCTGATGTGATGGGGTCCAGCCCAGTGTTTCAGGCTAGACTGGTGCAGGGTCCAGCTTACACTGCCTTAGAGCCCACAGTGTGGATGGAAAGTCCAGGCTCTATGCTTCAACTCTTCCTATGTGGTAATACCATAGTGCTCAGCCGATCCTTGGGGAAAACCCTCTGTTCAGGAAAACTGCAGCTAATTTTCTCTTCCTCCCAGCTCCTCTCCCAGCCCTGCCCCCTTGAGTATTGTTGTTTCACAGTTAGAGCTAAAGCCAATGAGCTGCCAGCAGATGAGGTTTAACTGCAGAAATTAACTCCAGGTGGTGAAACCTCTCTGGCAACAAAAAAAAAATCGAATTGATTTGTTGAGAAAGGCACAGCTCTGGGACCGGGGGAGGCTGAGAGCTGGGAACTGTCTGCTCTGCCACTGGCTAGAAGTTGTCCCTTTCTGTGTGTGACTGGCAGGCAGTCACAGGCAGTGAGACCGCAAGCGTGTCATTGCAGCTGCAGGAAAATGGCAGCACCAAGGGCTTGATCTGCTGAGATGCTCAGCCTGGCCCAAGCCCATCAAAGGCTGCAGGAATCAAGGACGCTCAGGCCTCGACTACCCGCAGCAGTCTCAGCTTCACAGCTTTCTTCATGTCTTGGCTCAGTCCTCTTTCCAAAGAAACCCTGTTCCCTGGAGTCAGACATCTGCAGGTACAGGACACAGGCCTGGTTAGAGCTGTTGTGTGTTACTGCAGTAAAGCTACTGCTGTAGCATCCAGCCATTAGAAACCTGCTTGAACTGATTCTCTTCTTTGGGAGCAGGGACCCAAAGGCGATGGACAGAGGCTGGGGAAAAAGGTGCAGGGAGAGGAGAGGTTTTGCTACTCCCAGGCATAAGCGTGAACGGTGGCTGGCAGATTGCCTGCATAGGGGTTTCTCTCTCTTTGCTTCCCTCCTGCTCCCCCTGTCTCGAACATATTTGCCCCCACCCACATTTAGACCCAAGTTAAATCTTAAGTGTTGTACCCAGAACAGGGCAGGCAGGAAGATGAGGACTTCCCTGTTCAGGAGGAACCTCCCAAGAAGCTGAGTGGCTCATTTTGGATGCATTGCTGCTGCTCTGGGGGGTAAAAACAGCATGGGCAGATCTGCAGTGGCAAGGTTTCTAGATGGAGGAGTGTGGTCCCACCAGGACAGTACATCTCTTCCCCAGAACCAAATGGCTCCCTCCTTCTGAAAGTGGGTTTCCTCTCACTTCTGCAGAGGTAACACGCTCACTCTAGAGGAGCCAGTCTGATAATAGTGCTGGGACTGTCAGTATCTGCTAAAATAAGATACCAGCTGCTGCTCTTGTGCCCATGCGTTAAGTTCTGCCCAACCATGCACAGCAAACCAGAGGTGGTTCCTTTCCTCTCTGTGCGTTTTGGGACTCTGTGGTCGGACGGGTTAAAAAAATCTCGTTGAGCTTTGGCAAATGTTCCTCTGCATGTGTGGAATAATTCATAGATCTGGTGCCTGACTTTTAGAACCAGTAGAAAAAAATCTGCGTTGGTCCCAGGTCTAAACTTCCAGACCAGGGCTGACATTTCTTTACCTGTCTGCCGAAGCCGGGGTGGGGAAGGGCACAATTAGACTTCTAATATAAGGGCGGTTGTGACTGTAATTTATGGATCGAGCACTACCTTGATAGAGTAAGCTGCATTCTTTTGCTGGGGGAAGAAATTACTCGGCTCACTCTAGCATTGCTTCACCCTATCTTCACATAGTTGGCGGGGAGAGAAGGCAGCTGTGGTTGAGCCCCCTGCAAAGTTTATGACATCTGTCCAAAGTCACTGTGAGGTGACAGGACCCTTTCAGACATGTATTAACAAGGTTTTAATTCCCTCCCCCTCTGAATGACCTCTGTGCTAATAGCCTAATGCAAAAAGTACTGAATTCTTAACAAGACACAGATAGCCGTGTTAGGCCATAGCCAACCCCGCTGTCACACACGCAGGAGTCCAAACCTCTTCCAGATGTGGAATTCTAGAGCAGGCCTCATTTATACGCACAGCTTGATTGCACTGAAATTACATATTGTCTGGGGGGAATATAGGGTTTCGTCTTATGACCAATTTCCAGGTCTACTTGAACTCCCCTCTCCAAGGCCTGTTTATCCTGGGCCCCGCAGATGGTTTCTTTCTGAAACCCTTTTCAGCCTTTTATTTGTTATTTATTGGGCTGCAGTTCTGGCAGCTTTTTCTTTCTTCTCCTTCTTTCCCTCTTTGAAAAAATAATTGAGTCTTCCAAGTAGAGGGACCTTTGTGGCTCTTGTGCCGACTTAATCGCAGCCAGGTTGGAGAGCTACAGTTAGAAAAGCGGTAGGTGTGAGTGTGCATAGATGGGAGCATGTGTGTATAGTGCATGGTTCATTCTGTAGGACTCCCAGTTTGCTCTCAGCATCAACAGGGCAAGGTTATGAAGCAGGCCAAAGTGGTGGGAAACCTTGGAGGGAGGTGCAAGGCAGGCTAGTCCGCAGTGACTGGCCATTATAAATGTATTTGAACAAGCTTCCACTTGGTCACAAAATGTTGGGGGCTCTGACTGCCCTGACTCACGCGAGACCAACCAAAGCCCTTTCTGAAGTAGATGTGTTCAACTCAAGATGGGTTTGCTGAAGTTTTCCAGTCTCTAGGACAGCGGGAAGGAGACCAGGGGCTCCTTCCTAAGACGACAGATGTGCCTAATGAGCTTGAGCACAAGCTGATAAAATTGTGCTGGGCTGGAGGTTCTGTCCAGAAATGTCCAGCGAGTCGTGTCCTCTCCTGACTTCCCAGGTTTTTGTTCAGCCCAAGCTGTGGTGGTGCCTGGCAGGGGCAGACGAGTCCTCTCTGCTTGTGCGCAGCCCCTTTGGTGGTCTCATCTTCTCCAAGGTGGGCTAAGCAAGAAGGGGAAGAGACTTGCTGAAGGTGACAAGCCAGCAGCTCCAGCAGCAGTTGAATGGGAGGGAGGAGCAGTCCAGCACTGGGAAGATGCTGCCTTCTCCATCTGCACAAATTTCCTGCCCCATGTGTTTCGGATAAATCCCGGTGTGGGAAGAGGGGCTGGAGGAAGTGGGAGTCTGCAGAGTGTTCTGCGTCAGATGCAGTCCGCGGTCTCCTGGCCCCGGCATTCGCTCCAGGCCCGCGGACCAAGTCCCATTCCCAGTCCTCTCCATCAGCCGGGAGGTGGTTTCCTGGCCTTCTCTGGATGTGGGGATTCCCCCAGAGGGTTGAAAAATGCCCTTGTTCTGCATAAACAAACAGCCCAGCTGGAAGCTGCATTGCTCTGGGAGTTTATTCTCCAGCCCTTTGCTGCTGGGTGGAGCAAGCAGGGGCGTTTTGCTTTGGCACACTGAGTGGATGCAGGATCGGCCTTTTCCCGCGGTGGTCCCCAGCCCCTTGGAGCTGTGCCTTGCTGCTGTGGTTCCAGGAGGACGGGCATGGAGGAGCCACAGCCGTGAGGAGCAGACCACGACTGTTTAGAGAAGAGGAGGAGGTTGAAGGGAGACCATAAGTCTTCTAATCCCTGAGACTGTTCCTAAGGGGGTGGCAATCGATTGCTCTGCCTGGGCACTGGAGAGGGGCAAGGGGAAATTAGACTTGATTTCTGGGAGAGGTGATTTGGATGGGATCCTAGAGAGCACGTTCTTGTTCGGGTGTTGAAGCCCTGCAGCCGGCTGCCTGGGGAGGCAGTGGAGTCTCAGTGCTGGAGGTTTTGAAGACTTGCTTAGATGCTCCTCTGTCCAGGCTGGCAGAGGCGTGTTTGACCCAGCCACAGCTCAAGTTCCTGGAGGTCCCCTTGAGCCCCACTTCCTGCAACTCTGTGCACACTGAGGCTGCTGAGCGTTGCTGGTATCTGGATCAGACGCTGCCTTGGTGGCTGCATGGAGCCTCTTGCTGGGACAGCTGTGGAGGGAGCTGGTGTTGTGGCAGTGCCCATCAGTCCCCTCCCATGAGATGCTGCACCCAGCTCATGAGCTGGCAGCTGAGGCTTCGTGCTCCAGATTCAGGTGGGGAAGGCAGTAGATTAAGGCCAAGTGAGGGGTTTTTGCAACTTGATTCAGCTTCCTATAGCTGGCAACCAGACCTGACAGTCCTCAGCCACCCAGGGCATCAGCCAGCACATTTGGAAAGCACTTGGCTGCGCTCTGTTCCTCGAGAGCTTGGAGCCCTGCCGCCTCTGCTTGCCCGAGCCCCCTCCTCCTTATTCGTGCTTGCAAGCGCCCATCTGCTCAACGTAGGCACAGCAAGGCTTTTCCAGGGCACGTTTCCATGCTGGAGCTCTGGGATAAACCATGGCCATGGCCTCTACGGGCAGGCAGGCAGGCTCTGTATTGAAAGGCATGGGTTGGAAAGCATGAGGGAAATTACCCCTTTTTGCGCAGCGGTCAATGTGGTACTGTTCGGTTCAGGCAGCGCTGCTTTGAGGGGCTGTGTTTGGTGCTCACAACTTTCTGAAATCAGGACATGCATTAACTGGTGTGTGTGTCCATGGCCCTAGAGGGGCTAAGGTCTGTGCTTGAACGTGCTGAGCCGGGAGATGGGAAGACAGAGGAGCAGAGCCATGGTGGGAAGGAGAGAGTGTGGTCACATAGTGAGTCTGTGCCGGAGGAAGAACCCAAGAGTCCTGACTGTGAATCCTCTGCTTTCTAGCAGGCTTTTGTGTCAGACAATACAGATAGGAAAACATCGCAGCACAATTAAAACATCAGTGGTTCCAACCTGGCCTGGAGACCCCATGTTGTCTTGTGTTAACTTGACTTCCATTGTATTTGGTGATTTTTTTTTTCCCCTTAAAACCTCACCTCCAGGAGTCATGGGATTAGAGCTGAATCTCAGGTCTTGTGCAGGAAGTTTCTGGCCCTTACGGTTTTGAAGAAAAGCTGGGCTGAAATACTTTAGTTTTAAAAATACCTCCTGGCTTTCAAGCTGTCCTCCTGAAGTCCTCTTGGTGCTAGCTGGAAGCCTCCCAGCAGTCTGTGGTTCCTCTCCGGCCACTGGAGGCCCTTTCCCCATCTCTGCATCCGGTCCGTCACGAATGTTGTCCTGCCCCGTGCCCCAGCGCCACTGGCCATTTCACACTCTCTCTGGGATTTATTTTTCCTTTTCTAACAAAAGCAAGTGTTGGAACAATCATTTTCAGTCATCCAAAATAACCCAGTTTGACGTGAGCCTCGCGGCAACGCCCTGGGCCGGTCACAGCAACGGGAAGAGCCCCCGCGCATGTGAAAACAAAGCAGGGAGCTGGCTGGGAGGAGAGGTTAGGGGGCCACATACTCCACCGCTGCTGCCTCTCATTGATCACGGTCTGGCTAGTCACCAGCAGGGATCTCTCTGTCTCCAGGGCCAGATCCTGCTCCTGCTGCCATCAGCGAGGTTCTAGCCCTAAGCTGGGTGATGGCAGGGTTGGGAAGTGGGGTGTGGGGTGACTTGTTCCAGTTCAAATCCCAAGGCAGGCAGTGATGGAAAGTAATTGCTGTAGCCTGTTGGCTCCAGGGATTGAGTGAACGGGTCCCCATCTGATAGCAGCAAAGCCTGTCCTTTGCTGCAGAGGGGCCAAGGAGCAGCAGACTCCAGCGCCTGGGCTCCCTCTTGTCTCTTAGGGGCACTGATTCCTTCAGGGCAGGCTCAGGAGGAGAACAGCAGACTTGCAGCCACTACTGCTTTCTGTACTGTTCCCAGTCTCCGGTGATTCATAATCCAGCACCTTCCACCCTCTTTTCAAATCTGCTGCAAACCCTTCAGCTCCCCTCCCGCACAGCCTGTAACGTATCCGCTCCGGAGCATGTGCTTTAAATTAATTCACTTCGAAAGCAAAGCAGGAATCCTCCCCCTCTTTTATTAACCTCCAATCTGCTGCACGTCTCCGTCCCGCCAGCCGCGCTCTGGCCAAGGGGGGCTAGCATCTCTCCCTGTCCTTTTTTGGTCGGACGCAGAGGAAGTTTATTGTTTTAGCAGCCCTGGTCCTGGAGCGGCTATTTATCCAAGTGGATTCCAGCACGCTTGAGAAAACAAGCTTGTTTTTTTTCAATTTTTGGCCTCTCTTTTGTGATTAAAAAAGTATCCCCTACATTGATGCTCTGCCTAGCTGCTGCAGGGACCCAGCACCTAGGAATTAAGTGGCATTTGCTTCAAACGGCTGGGACCTCTCAGTGACTTGAGGCAAGAGTGACGTGACATGATCCCAAGCAGTGACTTGATATGATCCCAAGCATGCTCAGCAGGTGTGGGGGGTACAAAGTGCTAAGCAAAGGCTGAATCCCACTGGGCTCAGGGCCGAGGCACTGTCTCTGTATGTGGCGCATCTTACTGCCTTCTCCCAGGCACCCTGGCCAGCCAAATACTCTGATCCCATCTGCCCCTGGGCGCTCGGTGCTGGAATTCCTAATCCGGCATTATCCAAAGAGACTTTTCCAGCTGTCATTCAATTAGCTGAATTTCTGCACGATCCAGCTGCATGGTGTGCTGAGAGCTAAAGGAGTTTTCACTGGAGTCTTTTCCCAGCCCATTTTGCCCTGCGCTCGACATGGTTGTGATTGATTCCTGTTTCTGGCGCAGTGGCAAAGGCATGGAGAGGGCAAGTGTCCCAGAGTGCATAGCCGCGAATGCGCTGAGCTGGGACTGCAACCAGACTCGGCACCCGTATCACTGGGCTTGTGCTGCCTCATAGTGGAAAACCGACTTGGCGTTTCAGTGCTTCTTTCCGTGGACTCCAAAGGGGTAATGTTTCACGTTTCTATCCTCCCCCAGTCCTGTGCTGGGCCTTTTCCCCACTGGCATCGTTAAGTAAGAATGCACTAAGGAAAAGGCCCCGTCAGGGTGGACCTCGTTGGTTCCCTGCACTGCCTCCTCCGAGTGAGTGTCCCCATCAGGTCCTGAGCCAAAGCAGAGCCCCCACGTTTGCTCCTAGGGAGGAATGTGCCGCTTTCATGGCCTGCCAAGCGCGTGCGTGTGTTGGGACCAGATGCAGCCAGCTGGGATGAGCACTGCCTGGGTGTGGGAGGAAAGCGTCTTCCCTTGGCAGAGCTTCCAGGATGTCTCGGCTTGGTGGATCTGTTCCCTGCTGTCTCCCTCTCCTGTCCCCCAGCTCTCTGGAGCCTGCTGTGAGCCCTATGCCAGTTGGATTATCCACAGCTTGCTTCATCCCCACACCCATCCACTCTGCTGTGGAAGGGAGATGGGACCCAGAAACCTTCCTGCCCTGGCTGTGAAGAAGGAGGCCTTGGACTTAGCAGCCCCTTTCACCCTTAGCCCATGTATGGCATCCTGCAAGCCCCCCCCACCACCCCAAATCTCCTGCTCCTTTCCAAAGCCAGCCCTTGGAAGGAGAGAAGAGTCCTGAGTAAATAAACAGCGGAGCAGTCAATAACAGGAAACTGGCTGGAAAGAGCAGGCAGGAGCCCAACGAAGGGGGCCCCGGCAGCCAGGCCTGCCAGGGGCGGCGCCAAGCTTTCTAGACAGCAGCCTGGCATGGGATCTCTGAGTCTCTTGCCAGGCTTCGAGAGTCCCACCAAGCAGGAGGTTTCGGATTCAGCTCTGGTAGGAGCTCCCCCGAGCAGGGGATCCTTGCACTGCGCGTCACGAGGGCACTGGCCTGATGCGCACAGTCTGGTGGCCAGATGGGCACCTGCAGAAGGGCACGGTGCCTCTCCGGTCACTGCCTGGCAGACACAGCAGGCAGTCGGGGGTCATTCTGCTGAGGTCCCCCTGCCAAGCGTGCATCTGGACTACTTCTTCCTAAGAGTTAGCCTTTCCACCTGGGAGCAGGGGGGCTGTCTTGGGTGAGGGCTTAGGACTTTGGCTGGGAGATTTGGAAGAGGAAGACAGGCGTCTCATGGTCAGGCTCAGAGAGGAAGGTCAATGCAGGGGACTAAAGGGTCCAGCAAAATGCACCAAGCTCGGAGAACTCAGCTCACTGGGAGCTATTTTCATGGGTTCCCGAGGACACTTGGATCCTTCCTTGCAGCTTTTTGCTTTCACAAGAGTCCTGTTTTTTACTAGTGGATCACATGCTAGCAGTCCCTCGGGCCCCCAGATGGGACTCAGCTTGGGTCAGCTGCAGTAGGAAGCTCCCAGCTATTCAGTGCCTGTCATGTGAAATAAGTAGGCTAGTTTCTGTTCCATTCCTGAGGGACCCACGTCCACCTCTGTCCTTTCTGCTGCTCCCGTTGGCACTCATCTGTTGCTCCTTGTGCGCAGTCTACAGAGAGAAGCCCCAGGACCTGCAGGTCCCAAAGTCTGACCTTACCTTTGGTTGGTAGAGCAAGGCCTGCTAGTGTAGAGCGCTGCCCACAGTGTTCCCAGTTTTGTGGGTTAATGGAGCCCGTGTCCTGTGGCAAGCAGCTGTTGGCACCTGTCAGTGGGGCCCTGAGCCTTACTTGTGGGTACTTGGCTCTTTGCTGGAGGCAGAGCTCTGGAGAGACAGGGTGCTACTGCTTATCTGGCTTGCTATGCACCCTGCCTACCAGCACAGAGGCAATTGTGTGGCTTATCTACATGGTGGGACAGGGCATGCAGCTTCTTCCATGAAAAGTGCAATGATGCAATATTAATATCGTCAGTCTAATCAGCAAGCAGCTTGTTTCAGAAAGGCCCAGACGTGCATGGGAGTGGAGACAGTGCCTGGGGAATGTCGAGGTTTCTCAAACCTTATGCATGAGGGCATAAACTGGTTGCGAGCTGTTGGCCCGTCTGTCTGCATTGTCCCTTAACACAGCCGGCAGGGGCTGCTGTCTGAGAGAGATGACTGTGCTGCGATGGCCCGAGTGTCTTGACATGTGCATGGGAAGTCAGGGATGGGCCTCTGGTTCTAGACGCAAGGTGGTGCCTGGGGAAGTGTTGTCTTCCTGATGGGCAGGAACAATAGAGTTTCCACCAGTATTTGCAGAGGTGCTAATCTCCATCCGAAAGGAACCGGATGTCTCGTGATGCAGTTTATAAACACTCAGTGTGCAGCACACAGCTTACCTCCCTGCATGCCTTTCTGGGGCTGTGCATAGTATAAAAATCCTGTGAGCCCATAGCCTTCTCAGCTGAGAAGCCTCTAGCTTAACCAAGATGTGTGAGCAGTTGAGCTAGTAAACATCATCCTGCTGTTTCCTGTAGGGACTAGTGGGTTCCTGTGATAACTTTCCCAGAGAGCAGTGTCCCTTCTCTTGGGTGACAGTATTGATTACTCCAAAAACTGACGTATTTCCAAGTTGTGAGGGCTGCCGGTTAAGCTTGGGCCCAGAGCTCTTATAGCTGGGAGTGCTCACAGCCTCAGCTCTGAGGCTGGACAGTGCAGAAGTACGTGCTTTCCTATAACAAATGAATCAGTGCTTTCCTGAATTGGAGCCTAAATACCTGGCTTGGCCCTTGGGCAAGCAGCTCTCCCATTGACTCGGGTAGGTATTTGCTGGTAAAATGGGATAAAGACCATAGAATTTGGCCCAGCAAAAGTAATAACTTCATCACGTTCCTCGAGCTACCATAATCTTCTTTAAGGTGATAAGCCAGGAGACCCAAAGAGAGTCGACTCTCTGCTACTGAATGAACGCCAGAAAGTGAAATCAATGCAAGCTGTATCTCAGAAAGGACTTAGGACAGGGACAATAAACATCTCAGGCTTAGAAAATTCCTAAGTTTCAATGAGGGAATGATGAGAAGTTTCAATGAGGGGGAAAGTGGGAAGTGTTTTCCCACTTTTTTTTAAAGGCCATACCCCCTCCCATTTTTAGAGGTTGACAAGTAAGAAGGCATTTGATTTTTGGGAAACACAAAATGTTCCACCAGAATGACATGTTCTGGCAAACGTATTCCTTTGGATTGCAGGCCTGGGTTTCTCTGCAGAAATCATAGTATCATAGTACTTAGGGTCGGAAGGGACCTAAACAGATCATCAGGTCCGACCCCCTGCCCCGGGGAGGGACGGTGCCGGGATCATAAATTGCGTGCAAACCATTCTGAATGGCTCTGGAAGTGGCCATGAGCAGGAAGGGAACTTGATTTCTCAGAGCTGCATGAAATAGAAAAGCATTTTGGGGAGTCCATCGGACTTTACCCCTGCTGTGTGGGTTGTGGGTCTCGCTGTGTGCTTGCCTGGAACAGGGATAGCCCGTCATTGTTCTTCATTTTTTGTTTGAGCTGTATTTTTTTTTAATATTGGCAGTTTCCTTTTCAAGCAAATGGGCCAAAGCCCATCAAACTCTGGAAAGCCCGAGCCTGAGCAGCAGAGGTTTGAACCTCTGGTCTGGCTGGAAATTGGAGGATTGTTCTTTGCAGGCACCAAGCGTCTGCCTGCAGCTCTAGGCACTGTTAAGACGTGTCTGGGATGACCTGGTCGCAGCACAGCGAGCCAGATCCTGGTCATTCGTCATCAGGTTTGCTGTCTGGAATATCTTTCACTGCTTAAGTCACTGGCCTCATAAATGCTTCTCTGGCAGATTTAGTTCCTGCTGGAGGACGTGCAGCCAGTGGCAGGAATGTTATGTTGATTGTGACCATGGTGCTTGGCTTAGATCCAGCCTAGTGGGTGCCCAAATGAGAGCACCAGTCAAAATGCATCAAGGAGAGAAGCAGCAGAAGTGGTTTGGGGTTTGCACTCTGTATGCTCCCTCCTCCTAGGTCCCTGCCACCCTCTGTCCCCGGGTGCAGCCAAACCTATGCATGCTGCTGCCCACTCCAGCCTCCTGCCTGCTCTGAGGCAGACCTCCCTGCTTGCAAAGTCCCCCTTTTTTGCTCCAGCTCTGACCCACTGGCCCCAAAGGGCCCTTCCTCAGGGCTGGGAAAGCAGCAGCCTCAGCCAGGCAGAACAGTGGCTGTGTGACTCCATTGTGTAATGAGAAGGTCACTCTGCCTAAGCAGCAAATGCAAAACCTGCCAACACGTCTCCGCTATCACCACAGTCCGCATCGCCCCCTCCCTGCCATGAAACAGTCAGGTTTCACGGCTCCTGCACGTGCCTGTCATGGAGCGCAGCATATCCCACCATCCTTCTTCAGAGGAACTAGTAGATGAAGCTAAACAATTGCTGTGGTCCAGAATGAATTCCTGCAAAAAAATGATGGACAGCGATGCCCAAGCCCCATGAGAGAACACTTTTCACAGGACAGCTGCTCCATCCTTGGGCTCTCAGCCCTGGTGTTTGAGGGAAAACTACACAACCCCTTCTGTAAATGGGCCTAGGAACTTTACTGGACACTAAAACTAGGGACTAAGCTTTATGCCTCATTACTTTCTGCCCACTCTCTTGTCCAGATGCTCTACTTGTTCCCTTTTGAATGCTCCTATTCTTTTACATACTTTGGTTGATCTATTTGAACTTCTCTTTACTTGGTCTGTAGCTACTTCTGATGATCTCCCTTTACTCTGCAAGCTTACTGCCTTCCCCCCGCCACCTTTGAGTGAGTGTTGTCATTTAGCAAAGAAGTTAAGCAGCCATTGTTCTACCTCCTATTTAGCTTAGCTTGTATCTGCTTCTTTCCCAGCCCTGAGGAAGGGCACTTTGTGGCTGAAAGCTTGCCTCTTCCAACTACAGAGCCCATCCAATTACAGATATTACCAAACAAGCCTTGATCTTGCATATTCCCTGGACCATCGAGGTTACAGCATCACTCCACCCTTCTTTTATGGCTGTGCAACAAAAATCGGAGCGAGTAAATGCACATTTTTAAGACCCTGGTGGCCCATCAGCTGCAAGGTGCACTGGAAATGTTGAATGTTCTTGCTAATGACTGGGGAGGGGCTACGAGAGCTAGGTCTATTTTGCTTATCCAAGTGATGGTTCAGGGTGACTTGGATCTTGGCTTAAAAGTGCTACAGTGGGGAGGAGGATCTGTGATAATGGGAGGGCTGTTCAGCCTGGCAGATGAAGGCAGAATGAGAGCTGTTAACTGGAAGCTGATGTTAGCCAAGCTAAGGCTAGGCATAAAGTACAGGTATTTTACAGTAAAAACACATAGCCATTTGCACACACCACATTCCTGGTGTTTCAGATCCAAAGTGCATGTCTCCTGAAGAGCTATGCTCAAGTTCAGCCAAATGTTACAGTCTCAATGCAGGATTTGCTGAGTAAAATTCACTGGCCTGCATTACGAAAGCTTGGCCTTAGATGATCATATCCCTTTTCACTATCTAACAGAGTATCACTAGAGAGGGTGGTAGAGAGGGTCTGGGTCTCTCAGTGAGGGGATCGTTGGGTAAGGGGAAGGGATGAAGGTGGGTGACCTTCCAGGAAATAAACCATGGAATTTCATAGATTTCATAGACATTCAGGCTGGAAAGGACCCCGAAGGATCATTGAGTCCAGCCCCCTGCCCCAGGGGTAGGAAGTCAGCTGGGGTCATAGGATCCCAGCAAGATAAACATCCAACTTTCTCTTGAAGGTGTTCAAAGTAAGTGCTTGAACCACCTCCAGCAGCAGGCTATTCCAGACCTTGGAGGCTCGGACAGTAAAGAAATTCTTCCTTACGTCCAGCCTGAAATGGTCTTGGAGGAGTTTATAACCGTTCGAGCTTGTCATCCCTTGGGGCGCTCTGGTGACCAAACGTTCCCCCAGATTCTGTTGGTCACCCCTGATAAACTTATAGGTGGCCATCAGATCACCCCTGAGCCTGCGCTTTTCCAGGCTGAAAAGTCCCATGGCTCTCAGCCTCTCAGCATAAGGTCTGTTTTCCTGACCTCTGATCATGTGCGTGGCTCTCCTCTGCACCCTCTCAAGCTTCTCCACATCCTTCTTGAATTGTGGAGCCCAAAACTGGACGCAGCACTCCAGCTGCGGCCTCACCAAGGCCAAGTACAATGGGAGAATGACGTCCTGGGATTTGCTTGAGAAGCATCTATGGATGCAAGCCAGCGTTTTGCTCTCTTTACTAGCAGCAGCATCACATTCAAGGCTCATGTTCATCTTGTGGTCAATCATGACCCACAAGTGCCTTTCATCTGTAGTGCTAGCCAGCATAGCACTGCTGAGCCTATAAGCATGCTACAGGTTTTTCTTCCCAAGGTGGAGAACCTTGCATTTTCGGTGTTAAACACCATCAGGTTCTCATCCTCCCATTTCCTGAGCTTGTCGAGGTCAGTCTGGATCACCCTCCTGTGCCCCAAAGTTTGATATCATCGGTGAACTTGGCCAGTCCGCTTCTGATACCAATGTCCACATCATTAATGAAGACGTTGAACAATATAGGTTCACGGGCAGAGCCTTGAGGGACCCCACTGGTCACAGGGCATCACGACGATTGACTTCCTTCAATCACCACCCTCTGGGTCTGACCAATTGCTCTTCCAAAAACTTTGTGAGTGCCTCCATTCAATAACATGCATGTAGCACTGGACAGACACAGTTGCTGTCCAAAGCAGCTTCCATTAGGCTGGGAACTGAAACCCAAACGAACAACAGTGGCACGATGCACCTATGTAAACAGAGCAGCTGGAAGGAGATGAGGGAGGTGGGGAGGCTGCAGCAGGTGTAGAAAATGAGAAGAGCATGGCAAAGGGAGTTGTTGATAGAGGGGACCCTGGGCTCCGAGCAGGTTTGGTTGGGGATACTGTGCTGGGGGACCTGGTGACGCCTGCATGGAGCTGAGTCTTGAGAGGGGGGCTCTGATCATCTAGCCCAGTCTCTTGTGCAGCTCAGGTCAGCACATTCCTGCGTGGGGTCTCCCAGCTCTGAGCAGGCACTGTCCCCTGCTCAGCAGAAGTGTGTATCATTTGCCCTTCCCCAACCCCTTGCTCGGCTGATCTAAAGCACAGCTGGACAGCTGCCAAAGGGTGCTGTGTCCTGGATTCTTGGCTGCAGCTGGAAACTTGCAGGGCTGTTTCATGCCTCATGGAAAGTGCGTGGAGGGCAGGGAGAGGGCGTGAGGCCCTGGGGGCTGCCAGGAAGCTGCTTCCCCACCAAGGAAAACAAACTGGAGCCATTCTGGCTGGTCACAGGGAAGAGGGCCGCATGAGCCCGGGAAGAGGCAGGCTGGGGATCCCACATCTCTTTTCCAGGCTATCGGACCTTGGCCTCCTCCAGCTGCAGCCTGGCTGCAGATCACACGGGATGCTGATTTAATCTTGGAGAGCCAGAGCCTTGCCTTTTAAGGAGGCAACTGTATTTTATGGCAGAGATTCGGAGGGTCCCAGTGGCCAGAACAAAGCTAGCGCCCACTTCATACGTGTGGGAGCTCCAGATCTGGTGGTCATGGGATGGGGGAGATTTTAGGGCTGCTCTTCTCTGACTGGTCTGGCACATCTATGGGCAAGGGAGCTGCCTGCAGCATGCAGTCTCTTCATGTACCAGTGGGTCAGAAGGACAAACCGCCCCCATTGACTTGCTCGCCAGGCCCACGCACTGGCCTTGCCTTCGCCAGAGCGACTCTGGCATTCAACGCAGCTGAACCCCATCTGTGTCCCCTCTTTCAGCATTTGCTTTCCAATTAAGCATGAGAACAGATAGCTATTTGTGTGGTCAGGGGACTTCCAAAGACACATGGAGGAGTTCCAGAGTCCATCCCCTGCCCTTCCTTCCTCCATGCCTCCCCCCGGTCCATGCTGACTGGAATACTTTAGTTCTGCAGAGGAAATAGGCTGTTCTCATAAGGTTATTCTAGGGCGGCCGGGACAGGGACCTCACCAGATCGGTGTTCCAGGCCACGCATTGACCTATTCGCTGAAGCTGGTACCTCTGTTGCAGAACGGCATGCGTGGTCTGTGGATATAGGCAACCTGCCATGTGCATGCACTTCATGCCCATCTATAACATGTGAATAAGTGGTGACATATCTGCACATGTGTGATGCAGAGGGGAAGAACAGTGATGACTTGGAAGGGCTAATGTCTGTCTGTACCATGCCATATGTGATAGGTTTTGCCTGCTGGGTATTTCTGTATCTGCTGAGGCCATACGCAGCATAAATGGCTGCAGTAAAATCCTTTTCAGCCCCTACATTGCTATCTGTCTTACAGCACTCAGTTAATTTGGGCCCTCTTTGTGCCAAGGGCTGTACATAGGCATACAATGAGTCTCTACCCCAAGGAGCTTACAGACAATGTTGACCAGGCAGACAAAGTTCCTGTGGTGCAATGGGAATGCATAAGGTTCCCACACAGATTAAATGACTTGCCCAAAGAGATGCGGGAAGAGGGGCCTGCTTTCATATTCATAATCTGTGGTGTCTCAAACTCACCATAGTAGACATGCTCCTTAAGACAGGATCAACCCTCTGCAAGCTCTTCTGTACCAGGGTTTGTTTCCTGTCTCCCAAACATAGTGTTTATCTCTGCTCGACTGCTCTGCAAATGCAACCGCTCAGAGCTGGTTTTTCGGAGGAAAGGGTGGATGTGAGAGAGAGCGTGATGCTGGGTCTGCTCTCACAGATGGCACTGATTGGAGCTCAGCATCTCCAGGCACCAGCTTGTGCTGGAAGTGAAAATTTGCTCGTGTAGCAAGGGATGTTTAGGTTAGATGTTAGGAGAAACTTTTTCACAAAGAGGGTAGTAAAACACTGGAACAGGTTACCCAGAGAGGCAGTGGACTCTGCATCCTTGGAGGTTTTTAAGGTCCAGCTAGCTGGAATGATGTAGCTGGGGCTGGTCCTGCATTGAGCAGGGGGTTGGACTAGATGACCTTCCAACCCACCATTTCTATGATTCTGTGATCCTGTGAAATGTGAGGGATGAGAAAGAACCACTGTATGTGCGGTGAGCCATTGCCCCGGACCTGCTGCACACATGACCTGCTGCAAACGTCTTCTAGTGAGGGCCTTGTATTGATGTGCGTTTCTCTACATGGTTGCTTGTGCAGCAGGAGGAAGCCCCCTGCGACTGTGTGCTGGGGGTAGGAAGTGGCATTCAAGGAGGGAAGGTCCTTGGATAAAGAACCACTAGGGTTGTGCAAGCAGCTTCCACCAGAATTAAAAGCTCCTGGAATCATTTAGCCTGGGATCCTGAAGCCATGGCCTGTGGGGTTGCTGTCCATGGGGTGGGGGCAGTGTCAGGCTCTGGAGGGTCCTGTTGATGTGCGCTCTGTTTGGGTTGACACTGCTTTTTGACTAAGTATTCCCCTTTGCTGTTTTCATCAGGGCTTGCCTTGGTCTGGATTCATGGACCCAGAGCTCAGAGGGGTGGCATGCGTTGATGAGCAGATAAGATGATGGAGGTCTTGGCTACTTCAGGGAGAGAAAGCAGGCACTGCATTCTGCTAGACCGTGGTCCCCCTGGGATGGGTTAAATGCTGGCTTTGTGGGCAAACTCCCCTGTGAGCTGGGCCCCTATTACAGCTGCAGAGATGGCTCTGCAGTGGGCGGGGGGTCACTGAAGAGGGACAGGGTGCAGTCTGGTGGGTCCAGCTGACCCAAGCCCAGTAAAAGCGGGGCTGCTGCATGTACATATTTATTACTGCTATTTGTGCCTGGGGCCTTCCCAGGACCAGCGTGCTGGGGAGGGAGCGGGGGGACATGGCAGGCCTGCAATCCCAGCCTGCTGTGGTTTCTCAAGCTGTTGACTTGTGGAACCAATTTGAGGGCCAGAAGGGCTGCCCGTCGCTTTCTCTCCCCTCCCTTCCTCCATCGGGGTCCCCAGGCTCCATGGACCTTGCAGGCGGCTGCTCATTAAGACAGGATGCAGTCCAGCCTCTCACTGCAGCTAGGCACTCCCTCACTGCCCCTAGAAGGCAAAGAGGATGTGGGGCTTTGCAAGAGGGCTGCTAATTGCCAGGGTGCTGGGACCAAATGGCTGGTGCTGCTGGGGAGACCAAGACCCATGCTGCCACTTGAGAAGTCTCTCCTGCTTGCAGCTCCTTGGTGTCTAATGCTTAATGTTTGCATGGGGAGCTCTGGCAAGGTCTTGCTGTGCTATAGAGAACCCCTCCATCCCTGGCAGAGGGATTCAAAGTCATACGTCACTCCAGCTGGCTGTTTCTGCATGGCTGTGCCTGCCTGCCCCCTGTGCCCAGCAAGCCACTCCACAGGACAGATGTCTCTGTCTAGCCCTGGGCTTTGAATTCCTCATTCCTAATTTCTTCCTGTTGATTCCTAGCTTCCCAGGGCCTGGTTCCTGCTTGTTCATCTCTATGTGGTTTGACCTTCCAGGTTGCTCCTAAAACATTCCCTTGTGTTGGCATGCATGCTCCCCAGCTCTTCTCTTCATTGTCTTGTATTTTTTAAGGAGTTTTTCCAGCAGGAGAGCTAGTGGGGAGAAAGGACAAGCCCCTGCCTAGTGAACCAGGCTGGCAAACTTGGAGCTGGCTGCAGGCACATTGAGCTTGGGTAGGGGAAGGAAAGGAGTTGGTGCCGTGGTCCCCGCCTCCGGCACACACACAGCAGCCATTCAGTCTGGCTGGAGGAGCAGCATTTATATAAACAGCGCCGGCTTCGAACATCAATAAGCCCTTTTTTCCCCATCCCTCTCGTCAGTAATGGAGCTTTTCCAGGGTGGCTTTGCAGGCTGCAATGAGGCATTTTTCCTTTGGCTTTTAAAGCACATGTGTCCCCATGCCTTCTCTCCCCACGGGGGAACCCGGAGTAGCTGATGGCTGGGGGGGTTGCAAAAGGATGTGAAATGGGTTTGAAGGCAGGGAGGGCCCAGCGCAAGCCAGGGCGGGAAAGAAAGAAGCACTTGAAAAATAACCTTGTCATACCCTGTTCCATCCATGCTCGCTGCCTTTGGGGTGGCTGCAGGTTTGAACAGGGAGGACAAGGGAGGGGGCTGTAGTTGTCATGAAGAGCATGAAAGTCATGGTTTTAGCCCACTGGGGCTGTGCCAGCTGCCATCTCCCCTCCCTCTGGCCAGAAGCCTTTCCCAGAAACCTGACCTCACAGGCTCCAGCTCTGCCCTGGGGCAGTGCAGCCTGCAGCGCCTTTCCTAAACAGCTAATTGTCCCAGCTTCCTCCGCTCCTCTGGAAATGACCTTCTTTTCTGCAAACAAGACAGCAGTTCCTGTTTGGTGGCTTGGACAGGGGAGGGAGGGGGCAGAGTGGGACTCGGGGCAGGCTCGGCTGCGTCTGACACACGGGTTTGGCCCGGTGGAAGAGGTGTTACGCAGCACTGCCTTGGTGCAGCAGGGTGTGCGGTGTTTTGCCCTTCCAGGCTCCCTTGGCCAACCTGCCTGCTGCCCTGTATTTCTGCTGGAGGGGGAGGGCAAAGAAACGTGCCCCGTGTCTGGAGGGGAAGGGGCTTTGCTCCCAGGGAGTTTGTGCTGCAGCCTGTGACACAGTGCTGTCACCTGCGTGGAGTAGGTAAGGCCCTGGCTGGAGCAGAGCCCAGCAAAAAATCAAGCATCCAAGTTACCTGCATAGCAGAATCCATATGAAACCCCAGTGTTGCATGCACCTGAGCTCTGTCCAGCAAAGCTGGGGACCCTCCTAGCCTTTAGCCCAGGGCAGGCCCATGCAGGATTTTCTTCTCCTCTTGTGCTGCGTCCAACCTGCTGTGGAGTGCTTGCCTCTGCAGAGGCTCCAAGGGTTTGTAGGGGCCGCCTGATGGGACGGGAAGAGTGGGAACCCGCCCCTTCAGGGGTCTATTGAGAGCCCTTGGCTTGAAAGGGCAAAGGGAGGCTTGCGAGTGGTTTCTGAGGGGAGGGGGGCCCTCAACGCTGGAGAAATTAAAAGCACGGTGGCTGACTGGTGGCCCTCTGTGAAAGGCCAGGTCTGCAAGTGCTAATTGCTATTAAAGAGCTTTAATGAGCTGCTGGATGAATCGGTGGGTGCCTGTTCCCTTCCTCTCATCTCCTTTTCCCTGTCTTCAGGCAGAGCGTGACTGAGGCCCTCCTTGTGGCCCGCTAAAACTGTTTACTTTGGGATAAAGAGTAGGAGCCAAGCGGTTTGAAAAGCCCTCAGTTCCGGAGTTGTTGAAATCCTGGCTGGGGGCAACTCAGCAGTGACAAGCTGAAGGGGCAGAGATGTCTCCAGGGAAGCAGCCGTGCCTGGCCTCCCCTGCCGCCCATTGCTCCTGGAGTTATTCCAGGCCCCTGTTGCATTGAGGCGGGCAGCGCCTTCCTTGCTGTTGTGGCATGGCAGGTTCCAGCTCTCGCTTCTCTGTGCTGGCTGCGGGCACCGTGGGGCAGGGACAGCCTTCTCAGGATGTATCTACACCAACACAAGCAACGGCAGTCCCTGCCCAGGGGATGAGCTGGCACAAAGGGCCTGCTGGCAGGCATGTGGAAGCTTGTCAGTGTACTCCACAGCCGGGTGAAAGCCTCAGGGGCCTTGGAAATGGCTCGGAGGCTCACCCCAGTCACTGCTAATGTGATGCTTGCAGCACCCCCCAAGCCCACCTTGTCTGCTTGCCCCAAGCCCGCCTTGCCCCACTGCATCTCATCCCTCCCATGCTGCTGCACATTCATACTCCAGCCCCTGCCTTTAGCCTCTTCCTTCGTGCCATCTCCCCATGCCCGCCCTGCATCCGTAAAGCCAGTCATGACATTGCAGTGTTTTGGGGGGGATGTCACCAAGCAGAGCAACGAAGGGGCTTCTGCTGTTATTCTTATTAGCCTGCATTATGCAGGAAACCAGACTAGGAGGTCCCTTAAAACCTATGTCTCTATGAATAATTATTATTATTGCACATAGCATCTCTTTGGTCTCATTCCCCCACATCTGGCTGCGGCTAACGAATCACCCCCCCCTGCCCCAGACCACACACCTAGCTCACGCAGGTCACGTAAGTGTGGGCTGCTTGATTAACTCGGGCTGAATAACCACCATGTCCCCCCTTCTCTTTCCCCCGCAGGCTTTTGAGTAACAACAAGATAACGGTGCTGAAGAATGGCTCTTTCTTCGGACTGCGCGCTCTCGAAAAGCTGTAAGTGCCAATCGGGGCATTGTGAGTGCCGAGCGGCTCCTAGCTCCTAATGAGGGACTTGGGAAATTAGTGACCAAAGTAGAGCAAAAATTAAATGGAAGCTGAGCAGGGAGAGACCTTGGCGGCTGTGGACCGAGGCGAGGGAGGGAGCCTGGTGTGGTCCGAGGGATCTGGGTAATGGAACAAAATGCACATCCAGCACCATTTGCTTTCCATCTCTCCCAGGGGGCTGGCCCTGGGGGTGTCACCCCTTCTCCATGTGGCAATGAAGGACAAAGATTTGCCCTCTAGACTTGGGGCACAGAAGGGAACAGCAGAGATGCAACATGAGTTAAAACTCTTCTAGCCCACATGCTAGTGCCTCTTGCTGCTGGATGTTCCTGAGACAATGTTGTTGCTGCACACTGACCATAAGGGGTTTTGATTGCTGTTGGTATGACCCGGCAGGATCTGGCAGGCATAGCCCAGGCTTTCCACCAGGAAAGGTAATGCCCCTGGATGCATTGTGGGGGCTGGCGTGGTCACTGTCTCCTGGGCTCAATAGTGGGCACTGGAGATGGCAGGTAGTCAAGCTGCCAGGTAATAGTGAACAAGATCATATAGCTTCTGTCTGAAGCAGATCATATAGCTTCTTCCAACCAGGAGATAGCGATACTGTAGCAGAAGGGTATCGAGGTTATAGGAAGGAGTCAGCGACAGAATCAGGGCAGTGGCTCACATCCTCCCAGCCCCGAGCTTGTTGCCTCAGGGGCAGCTGGTCCCTCCGGTAGGGTCCCTATCAGCCATTGCTGACAGCAGGAGTGGCAACTCTGCCTGTCCCTGAGGAGTATTGCTTCAGGGTTCACCTACCCCCCAGGCTGCTGGGACCACCTCATCCTCAGAGGATGAGGAGCCTCTTGGAACTGTGTTGGGCCACAGCCACTTGTCCGTGGAGGCTGAGCTGAGCTGGGACTGTCTAGGCTTCCCCTTGCTCTTAGCAGTAGATTAAGTTGCACTTAAGTTAAGTGTTTTGTGCTGCTGGTCACTAATCCTCTCTGTAAATAGAAGGGAAATTTGTTTATTCTGCTCAAAACTCCACTGCTTTGGGAGCCAAGGGGGACAGCTGGTGACTGTAAGCAGGCAAGAGGCATTTTCTGGGTTCCTGCGTTCTTGTGAAGTCCATGACAGAGGGGTGCCATGCTGCACCATGCCCGTCTCCTCTCTGTCCTTAAAACCACTGGGCAGTGGTTGGCTGCCCACCTTTCATCTCCACCCCGCCAGTCAGCCCTGCAGCCAGTGGGACCAAAGTGATCACCGCCACTGGGTGGCCTGGGGGATGCCCTCTTGGAGAGGAGCTTTTGGTTTTTTGGGGCCAGGGTTCATATTGCAAATATCCCCAGTGCCACTGGCATTCTCAGCAGCAAGGCCAAGGAGGTGGAGTCTCCCTCTGCCCTGGGCAGGGATCTCTCCAAGCTCTGTTAAGGGGTAATGGAAGTCACTTTCCAGTGTGACTGTAGGCACCTGCCATTTGGTACCTGGAAGGGGCCAATTCAGAGAGCAGATGATCAGCACTGATGGGGAACCAGGTGCCTTCAAGGCTTCTCATGTGAGGTGCCCCCAGTCACTGGAGCAGGTGCATGCGTGTGCACATGTGTGTGAGGGCAGGAGCAGGAGAGGAAGCTTGTGCAGCTGCTGCCTGGGCTGATATTGCTGTTGGCAACTCCAACTCCTGCCACCATCCCTGAATTCCCCAGCAGCAGTTTTAACTCCACATGAAGGATGATTGAGGTGCTTGGGTGCAGCATAGAGCATCTTGCGCGGAGCAAAATGTCTCCGTGCCAGGGAGCAAATGGAAAGTACCTCCTGGGAACTTGCCTGGGTCTGTAGTTGGGCCTGGAGTGTCCGTGGGGGGATCACTTTGCAGGGTCCAACATGAAAAGCGACATTGTCCCGTGAACAAAGTCAACTTTCTTATCTCTCCGTGAAAGGCATCTCTATGGTGGGAGCCTTTAATAAGGGCAGATTTATGGCCCCCATATGGATTTGATCTGTAGGTATGTAGCAGAGGGGACCAGCACACTGAGGGCGTTTTGTTCCCAGCCGCGGCCGCTCTGAGCGTCTCACGCATTCCAGAGGCAAATCGGGGACTTGGGCTTGATGTATGGAGTGAGACTGAAAGTGCAGCCTGTGTGCCGTGTCCCGAGGGGTGCTGAGGTGGTGAGGTTCTTGCGGGTTCTGAAGAGATCTTTGCTTTCAGAGCCAAACCAGTGGAAGCAGCTGGTGTGTGGATGCAAATCCCCGCTGGAGAGCTGAGACTCAGGGGTTTGCTGACAGCATTCAAGGGCAGTGGCTCCATCCCCATTAGGAAGTCAGACTAAATAGCACCTCTGAAGGAGCAAGTCAAGCAGGCTGGTGCGTCATGGGGAGAAAATCCCTTGACGATTGCAGACCCTGTTGGGCAATGAAATCCCCAGGCAGGCTCCTGGGACACGTGTGCATGTGCCTAGTGCAAAGCTCTGGGACTGCTGCAGCTCAGCTCTGCAAGCATGTCCCAGTACTTAGAAAAGCCAAGGCTTTTGTCCTACCACATGTGGCCAAGAGTTTTCTTCTGTCCAGTCCCAGGAAGCTTGGTTCACCACCCCAAGGAGAGGTGAACACAGGGATCTTGCAATAGTCTCTTGCCATCCAAGCATGTTTCTTGCTTTAAAAACCCACATGTCAGTCTCCGCTGCTCCTCTGCCCCTGCACATCCACGTTGCAATCCCATGCCCTGCTTGCAGCCCACCCTCCTGCACGTCAGCTGCTAAAACAAAGTCTCCAGCAAGGCCTGCTCCCGGGTCTGTTCTCTGCAGGCTAAACACGGCGTTCAGGTAGTGGGGCCTTGTCTTGGGGGTGCCGGGAAGGGAGAGGGCATGCGGAGGAGGAAGAGGAAGAGGGAGCTGGTGCTGGGCAAAGGGCATAGCGGAGAGCTCTGCTATGCTGTGTCAGGCCAGAATGACAGGCATTGAGCCCCTGCGCAGCTGGCGGGCAGCACACACAAATGGCTCATTCAGGCCGGGCTGCTGAATCCCCTTTGGAGCCCTCGCCAAGGCGTCCTAATGACTTGCAGGCTGGGAAGGAAGCACGCAGCTCCCTTAAAGCTGCATAGCCTTGATAGGCAGAGAAAGTGCTTGGCCAGGGCAGGGTGCCCTGCACAGAAGAGATCCTGTGCAGTACCCATGGTCCCTGCTGGCACTGGGGGAGCTGGGAGAGGAGTGGGGCACTCATCACACCCGCAGCTCCAGCCAGCGTGCAGCCTGGACTGTTGCGGCTCTGGAGTTGAGAAGCACTTGGTTTAACTCTCTGTGATGCAGTGTCCTTCTCGGTCCTGCCTCTCCCTGGCCCTGTAGGTAATGCTGGCCCCTGAAGCTGCTCTTCAGTGTCACGATCCCAAATGTCTGGCCTGAGCTTTCTAGTCGCCTGAGTCCAAAGCCAACCCCTGGGTAAGGAGGAGTGTGCAAACACAGCCTAGTCCCAGTGATGCTGGGCAAGAGGACAAGCAGGGTCACAGGGAGGATGTGGCCAGGGTGGAGGGTGCTTCTGTCCAGGGAGGCAGGGGGCTGAGAGAGGAGAGCAGGGGCAGGGGCATCTCTGCCAGCAGCAAGTGCCTGCTTGGAGCTGGGATACGCAGGGGAGGGCAGATGGAAGAGGTGCAGCAGCCAGCAGGGTTTCTCTGTGGTTTTGTGGAGGAGTGCTTTTGTGGAGGAGCTGCAGTGTGTCCCCCACAGTAGTCTGGCGGTGCTTCCTCAGGGAGTTGGACACAGCACAGCCTAGATTTCATTAGCTTGAACAAGGAGGTGTTTAGGAACATGGGCCCTGGCTCTTGCATGGCATGCCCCTGCCTGAGCCGACTGCTCTGGGGAGGGCAGGGCTGGAGTGCCTAATGCCAAAGGCAGGGGGATGCAGGCATGAAGACATCTCACAAGTATTGCCTTTTCTTGCAGAAGCATGGCAAAGCGGGCCTGGCTGTGGCCTGAGCAGGGGCTTGCTCCCAGGAAACCATTACCACTGGTTTGGGTGTGTGCACTTTGGTCAGGTGTCCTGGTTCTAGGAAACGGCTGGGCCCCCTGAACCGAGATCCTAAATAGGCAGCATGAGAGGAACAAGAGGGGCCTCTTGTAGGAGCCCTGATCTCTTCACAGCAGCCTCCAGCCTGGTTCCAGTCCAGCTCTGAGCTCTGGCTCTCTCAGTCTCTGCTCCCCTCTTCTTTCAGTCCAGGTCTGGAAACTGCACTGTCTAATTGGGTTGGACCCCTGCATGCTGAAAATCTCTTTAAAGTCTCATTCTTCTCATCACCCCGAGCAGACAGGGCATCCCGGCTTGGTGCACGAAACAGGAATAACCTCCCAGTCACCTCGAGAACGCTCCAATTATGCTTAGAGCTCAGAGGCATCAGTCAGGGCTCAGGGGGAGCCCCCTCATTAGCGTCCTGCCCCTCCTCCTCCCCCATCACTGCTCACTCCAGCAAGCAGCCTGGCCTGGCCTGCACTGGGGAAGTTAATTGTACTTGACAAGAGCCGCAATTGTTTTCATCAGCTTGATGCAGAGCTGCAGAGATAAAGCATTTCACCTGCATCTTCCCTGAGCAGGCAGAGGGCTAGGGCTGGAGGTGACCTGTGCTGTATGCACCCTTTGAAGGACAAGGGGATGGGGCTGGGCATCCCTGCCAGAGCAGGATGGCGCCGCGTTGCAGCTCCTTCCCAGGAGAAGTGTTGGGGAGGGCATGAGATGGCTAGGGGGTAGTTGCTCCCTGTTCCCCAAGGTTTGTTTGCTGGAGAAACCACAGGCAGCACGATGCTAGCATCAACTCCTGCGCTGCTACAGAAACTGGGAGCTCTGAGCTCTGAGAGATGGTAAATATGGTGCTCAGTCTACCTGCTTTTGCTCGCAAGTGGTAGCAAGGGAGGGACCCTGCTGCCACCCAGTAGCATTGGGATCCCTGGTGCATGTCCAGTGAGGAGGCTGGATCCCTGGTACTGGTCTCTGTCCAGTGAGGAGGCTGCAGGCCAGCAGTGGGTTAGGGGGCCTGCCCTCTGCTGCAATGATTTCTCTGGCACTGCAGCCCGGCATCTCTTATGATCTGTAGTGGTGTAATGAGATTAATGAGTCTCGGGGGGCTGGTATGTAGCCAGGCTGCAGCGCTCATTAGGAGCCATTAGGCTTGGAGCTGTCCTTTCCTGCCCGTCTGCTCAGGGCTGGGAAGTCCTGGTGTATGGGCCCCACTTGCCTCACTAGCGGCTTGGGGGGTGCGAGTCCAGAAGCCGGGAGGGGGCTGAGTGGCTTGAGAAGGGAGATCAGTGCAGCTAATCCATAGAGGGCAGCACAAGGGACAGACAGGTGAGGGACTGGCTGACCTGGGGTGTTGCCAGGCTGGGCAGTCGGTGCCATAGGTTTGTGGGTGATCCCTTAGCAACACTTGAGCATGCACATTACAGAGGCTCTGATGCCTTCACCCCACAAGTTAAGTTTAAACGTGCGGATGGGCAAAGACTGTATGAATTGGTCCCTGCCACCTTCTGCACAATTTCCCTACCCCATCCTTCATCAGGTCTTGGCTGCAGCCAGCCCAGGCTCAGTGAGTTGTGATACTCAGCTGGCATACTGCAAAAAACAGTTGCACATGCTTTTTACCTGCAAGCCACAAGTGGAGGGCCAGAGACTTGCCCCCTCTGTGCCAATCCAAAGAGGGTTGCATCTGGCTGGCTGTGCAGGGAGCTGAGACTGCGGCCCCCAAGCCAGGCTGTGGATCTGCATGAGTGTATATTTGGTTCGAGTGCAGCCAGCCAACACGAGTCCAAGTGCAGTCCTGGGTGTCGTAGCTGAGAGGCACTGGAGAGGACCAGCTCCCATTCATTTCCATGAGAGCAGACCCTCTCCTGAGAGCTGTCTTGTGCAAAAGAAGCCAGGGAGCTTTGCAGCCTGTGAAAGGGAAATCGAATGGGTGCTAAAGCCTGCGTTGGAAGTGCCCAAGTCAGTAAGTTGCCAGGTTGGGCTTGAGCTGAGACATGGAGACAGGCAGTCTCTGAGTTCTGCCTGCGGTGGCTGTTGGAGGGATGGGAGCCACCCGGGTCTGTAATTGAATGAGACAGGAGCATCGCCCACTCCAGACCGGGAGAGCCAGAGGGGTTGGCCACCATGGGGAGCGGTGGTTAAACGTGCCGGGTGTGGAGGCCGTGCTGTCACTGGTATCAGTTAATGCTCAGCATGCCTCGGTTTCCAGAGGAATGCACTGGTTTAGATTAGCTGGCAGTGGTTTCAATCAGCATGGGCCAGCATTCAGCTGATCAGCGATGCTTCTGGAGGTGGGTGGTGAGCCGTGGAGAGCTCTGACTCTGTCTCAGACACAGAGGGGAGGCCTGGCTGACTGCTGCGATATAGACATGGGAGCCTGGAGGTCAGGTTGCTAGCTCTGCTACGGACTCTCTGAGTCTTGGGTGAGTTGCTGCATCCTCCCCTCTGAGATGGGGACAGTAATACAGATGAGCTGGGTTGCAGGGTAGAGCATAGGAAAGAGAGGAGGAGGCTTCAGGTTGAGCCAGGTGCTTGGAAGAGATGGGCGGAAGGGAAGTAGCTTGTCTCTTGTTCCCCAAGGTGACCAGGTGTGCATAGGCTGGCTCACAGGCCCGCACGCATGCAGCACCCTTTAGGAACACATCGGCGTGTTCTGCACAGACCCCACTCGGTGCCAGTAAGGAAAGCTTGGCCACCTGGCCACCTGGACCCAGATTACAGCAGGGATTGTAGGTGCTGTCAAAACACTAACAAGTGGGTTTCACCCCGCTGGAGTCAACTGCGGAGGGTTTAGTCACTCAAACCTTGGAGCAGCATTGCCTGTTGGCTAATGACCTTTCACACATGTAACCCTCTCACTCAAGCAATTGTCATTTTACGTGTCTGGCCACATTCCAGCTTGAACAGCTACGTTCTGCTGCCCTGAATTCTCCCACCGGTTTCACAAGGCTGCATTGCTCTTGGCTTCCTGTCCCAAAGGGGTGCTCTGTGCTGTTCAGCAGCTGGTGCATTCTTCCAAGCAGGTGGCTCCAATTTGGCACAAAGTGCCACGTTCCCTTTTGCATTTGTCACTGGTAAATCAATTACGGAGCTTTCCCATGTGCTCGGGGCCTGCCGGATGGTCTCTTGCTTCCAGTTGATTGTTACTGGAAAATCCTTCGGTTCATAAACCACTCCTGCTTTTCTCTCTTCTCATAGAAAATTACACCAGAGCTTCCAGGGGTTCCAGCACTAAAGGAAGGAGCTACAATACTTGCTCCTGCAGATGTGTGAAGGATGGATGAGGGTTGTCACAGGGTGCTCAGTTGGAACTCCAAATACTTGAGATCTGTTTCTGGCTTGGCTACAGAATCCCTGTCTGATTTTTAGGTAAACTGAAGGAAGGGTAGATTTGCACCTTAGTGACTAACTCAATCAGAGATGCATAGCATAAACTTTCCCAAGCATCAGGTTTACTATATCAGATGTTGTGTTAGGGCAGTGAAAATGGTTCGGGGCCTGGGGCACATGACTTCTGAGAAGAGGCTGAGGGCACTGAGCTTATTTAGTCTGGAGAGGAGAAGACTGAGGGGGGATTTAATAGCAGCCTTCAACTCCCTGCAGGGTGGTTCCAAAGAGGATGGAGCTGGACCATTCTCGGTGGTGGCAGATGACAGAACAAGGAGCAATCATCTCAAGTTGCAGCAAGGGAGGTTTAGGTTGGATATTAGAAAAAACTTTCTCACTAGGAGGGTAGTAAAGCACTGGAACAGGTTACCCAGAAAGGTGGTGGCATCTCCATCCTTGGAGGGTTTTTTGGGCCCGGAGTGGATAGGGATGTGGGGTGAAGGCTTAGAACAGCTCTGCGTGTCAGGACAGGGTTAAATGCCTGATGGAGGGGGAGGCTGTGAACTCTCACACTGAACTTGTAAAAGCTGTTGGCTGATAGTAACCAGATGTCAGGGAAGATGCACTCTGTGGCAGCCAGGGTGAAGGCAGGGAAGCTGTGAGCTCTTAAGGGAGGACGGGGTGGCAGGAGACGAGTGAAAGGAGCATGCTTGGCCCTGGTTTGCGTCTCTGTCCCAGTCGTGCACGTGCCTGTGTGCCTGGAGATGGAGCCAGGCTGCACTCAGCATGGAGGCCCTGCTATCTCCAGCAGCACGTTGATGTCTCTCCATGTTTGACAATGTGATGGCACAAGGCCCCTCCGCTTTGGCCCTGCATGACACGAGGAGGCCACAGGGCTCACTGCCTCATAAGGCTGAGAACAAATGTCCCTGAGCAGTCAGTCACCTGGAGAGCGAGGGTGCCAAGCAGCTAGCCCAGAGACATTGCTCATAAGTCAGGTTTTTTGGATAGGAGCACCCAGTGTGTCATGGGGGAATGTGTGTCTTGTTGCAGGTGCCGTGGCCAAAATGCTGCATGGGGTAGGTCTGGCATGTCCAGGCAGTGAGGACCTTGCATAGGCGCATTGCATGTGGCTGGGTGAGGGTGTGGGCCCCCGGAGGTTGCTGACGTGGTTCTGTACCTTTTTAAGCTTGTCCAGTGCCTGGCTGGAGGAGTCTGGGGTGACTGGCATGCAGGCCTCCCACCTTGCCTGCAGTGCTGGTTCTCTTGCAGATCTGTAGCTTCCCTTGTGAGATCACAGGCTGGATGAAGCATTGGTGATGCCAGCCACATGCCAGCACAACTCTGCTGCCAGCTGCAGTGCAACCTGCCCAGTCTCCAGCATGCAGGCTGACAGGCTGGACCATGTACAGCAGGCAGCTCAGGTCTGTGCCCTGCAGTTTGGTCCTGGGGCTAGGGCTCTGCAAGAACTGTGCGAGTCTCACGTGGGTCGTCTTCTGCCAGGCTGAAGGTGAGAGGGAAAGATGTGAAGTTGAGACCATTGCTGGAGTGGCTGTCTTCCCTATTCCCTGTGCTGGGAACATGCTGCAGGGGCAGACCCATGGAGGCAGTACTGATGCACTCCATCCCTTCTCTGTTTTCTCTGTGTCCTGGGCTGTGGGGTATGCTGGAGCCTGCAGGAAGTGTGGAAGGAGTCCAGCCTTCTACCTGGCAGGAGTACTGAGAGCCTGTGTTCAGATTACTGCAAAGTCGCTTGATTATTTAAGGCCCCATGAGTGGAAATTTGGAGAGAGAGGGAGGGGCAGGAGACTGCTAAGGAACCAAAACACGTTCATTTACTGCAGCCCTGAAAGGCCCCTGGGTAAAGTCGCCCAGAGCTGGAGAGAAAAGTAGCTTTCATAGTAAATCAATCCCATGCTCTGTAAACACGGGCCGGCAGTTTGCTCCGGCTGAAAGCGGCTATTAACTTTCGTTACATGAAAGCGCCAGGAAGGTCTGAGAAATCCTCTTACAGGAACTCACGTGCCACACAAATACCATTGGGCAGGGGAGGAAAAATATGAACTGGCTTCTCCGTTTGATATCGCTCCGATCGAGAAGCACGGAGCAAGCCAAAGCAGCACCTTGAGGCAGGCTTCCTGCAGCCTGCAGGCAGGTGGGCCCCACAGTGTGGGCATAGACGAGTGTGCACACGTGTGCAGAGCCTGCTTGGCGCTGGAAGGTTGTCTGGGAGCTACTGCCAGCTCCCGTGGTGAAATAAGCTCTTTTGGTCTGACCACATCTGCCCAAGAACTTGTGCCGGTACAGCAAAAAGTCAACTCCTGAACTAGCATAGCCAGCCCAGCAAAACCTATTCATGCCAGGCTGTAGCCTGGCTCTTCTTGCAGCATTATGAGCAAATGGGCAGCTCTGTAGGACATATACCCAGGGACTGGCAACCTCCCTCGCTCTGCATTTTTGGCCCCTTCTTGCCTCATCCTTTCCTTCTCTGGCTAACTGAAATAACCATGGCAGGGTCTGTAACTTGAGAGCTGCTTCCACCCATGCAGGATCATGCTTTGGGTTGCAGGAGGGAAAGAGATGCTCGTGCCTGCATGTGGGGTATGGCAGGAGCAGCGTCAGAGGAGGGAAAAGACAGGTTGCAGCCCAGTCCCTGAAGGAGCTGCTTGATCAGTGCACAAGCCCTTATTTAAGCTCTGCTCATGGCAACAATTCACAGAGAATAAGTTCCAAATTTCAAGCCAACCCCACCTGGTGCCTCTGTCCTTGGGAGCACAAGGAAGTGCCACCCATTCTGCATGGCCAGGCCTGGGCCCTGTCTGCACCTCTGCACTGTGGGGGCCAGCCTGGGTGCTCTGAGCTTGCTTGTGTGGTATGGCTGTGCCTGCCCTGCCCCTTTTGGAAATTGCTCAAGGAGCAAAATAACAGAGCCGGGCTCCAGCATAGGTAACAATTGCAGGCCAGTACGGTTTATCCTGATCCACTGCAGTCCTGCCCTGGATGGCCACACTCCTCTCTTGATGCCACTGAGTGACACCAAGGGCACATTTGGCCTAGGGTGTGGGGGGGTGCTTTGTGTGCATGTTCTGCAGCTATCTCCCTTGCTGATTGCCCATGAGCTTGCCAAGAGCCTTCTGCTGGTGCTGCAATGGCAGGTGAGTGAAGAGGCTGTGCCAGGAGTCAAGCGGGCCCTTTTCCACCTGAAGTTGGATATGGGGGAAGGAGGAGGGGCTGCAGAAGCCATGGGGGAGCATAGGGAGCAGGAGGGACCAACCTGAGGAGCCTCACAAGTGGCTGGGGACCCCTCATTAGCACATGGCCACATGCTGGGAGCTGCCCTCATGTCTGCAGAATGTCAGGGGGGCTGATCTGTGGGGAAGGACAGGGTCCCGGCCCTGGAGGAAACACAAAGCCAAACATCAGGCAAGCAGTGAGAGAGGCTTTATCATAAATCAGCGGCAGCGCGGGGCCCCGGCCAGCCGGCAGAGGAAGTGACTTAATGAAAAATGCATCCTGGCGCTTGAGCTGCACGCTGCACTCGCCAGCGCCCTGCGTGGCCTCCCCCAAGAGCGCCATGCAAACTGCCTGGCAGCCAAGGCCCAGGGGTCGGATGCTGCAGGCAGCAGGGTCTCCTCCGAGCTGAGCAGCAGCACAGACAGGATGCTGCTCATTCCCAGGGAGGGCTTGAGGCTGAGAGCCACTGGGAGCTCTGGGGTGGCAGCTTTCCATGCAAATGCAAACACATTGGCTCCATCTGGGTAGCGTCTCTGCAATGCAGAGGTGTGAGCGAATTCGCCCCTTTAACCTGCGCAGCCAAGGGCAGGGCCTGCTGCCTGAGCTTCAGGAGCGACCCTGAAGTGTGACATCCTGTGCAATTAAACCCCCTGTAAGTGAATTGCATAGATGATCCTTCATACCAAAAGAGAGGCAGCCTGGTGTGGACAGAAGCCCAAAGTACAAAGCCCTGCTGTGAGCAGGGTGCATGGTATCTGCGCATCCTCTCCATCACCCCAGGCCCAGGGTCTCAGGAAAGGTGGTTTCCCTTGGTAGCGATGCATGCCTGGCACGTTACCCAAGCATGCGTGCCCTCATCCTCACCCAGCTAATCTCATCTTCATCAGTGACTTGGCAATCAAATAGCAGGTGACAAACAACTGCTCACATTACATTGCTCACATTACACTGGCACTGGTGGTGTTTGCTTCTCAGCAGGGGGTGAGTTGTTGCAGCCTCAGGGACATGAATTCCCTGCGGCAGGCAGTGCTCAGTCCTTCCCCTAGCTCTTTCTGAAGGCAGCTCGGAGCTGGGCCCGTGCCTTGCTCGTGTCATTCACAATCTGAAGCGCCTGTCCCCATGCTTGTTGTGCCCAGTGGGCAGGAAGCCAGGGCCAAGTCGGATAAAGCCCCGGTATTTGCTGCTGCTGCTATTGTCACTTGTTGATGTGCTGGGTGGAACGTTAGGTTCAAGTCCCAGGGACACAGCTGTCCCGGGGGAACTTCATGAACTTGGAAGGGTGAGCAGGGGAGAGTTTATATTATCTCTGGCTGTTTATGTTCAGGCTTTGCAAGTCTTTGGGCTGCATCCAAAGAACTGTCCCAGAGGAGCCTGTCTGTACTGTGCAACCAGGCTGAGGTTTCTCCTGTGGGGGGTGGAATTGCAGAAGGTTAACCCCGTTGTACTTACCTGCAGCTTCACATCTCACTTGTGATTTTCTAAGAGGTGTCGGGGAAGAGGAGGAGGATGCAGTGTCCCCAGCCAGGACAGGGGAGGCAAGACGAAGCTTCAGAGCTAATGTCTGCTGTTAAGTCACAGCATCACCTGTATGTTCTCTCCCATCACAGAGGGAATGGCAGCCTCTTGGTATATTGGGGTGTTAGCTTCTTGCTGGCTGTCAGAGAGACAGACCACCTCCCTGGGAACAAGGTAGTCCAGAATTGCCCAGGGTTGGGTACTTTGTGCTTTTCCAGGCAGCAGCTGGTAGGAGCTGGTCTCTGAAACAGTTCCAAATCTGAAGGATTCCCTTCCTTTTCTGGGATACTTACAAAAACTTGACAGACCCAAGCAACTTGTATGGCAAGACCCCACCACTTCTGCATCTTCTCCCTGTTTCCTTGTGTTCCCCTCCCTGGCTACTTGCCCAAGTGTTTCCTTTCTTGAAATGGTGTGAGCTGGCTTGCTGTTCTGTGCTTGCCCAGTGCCTAGTGCAGAAGGGTCCTGGCCTGTGTCTGAAGTTCCTCCAGACTTTCACAGCCTAAACAAATGCAGTGCTTTAATTATAGGAGCAGGGCCTCTGCTCTGGCCCATGTGGCAATTCTTGTGACCTATTTGGAGTCACAGGGAGTGGAGGTGGCTGCCTATTCCTGCCTCCGCTGCTGCATATTTCCACAGCAGTTACGCACCTGTGTGCCACAGGGGATGAGTTCCCAGGCTGGCCAGGCCAGGAGGCATTGTACCAGCAGGCAAGCCAATTTCTGGGCAATTCACAGAATGCCCCAGACTCTGGGCATGGGTAGTGGCCACGAGTCCAGCGCCGCTCGCCAGGTCTGGGGTGGTGAAGCTCCCCGGCCTGAACCCAGGTGAGCGGAGCTGTTCTTTCAGCACCACACCTTCACCTGGGTGCTGCATGCACGCAAGCACCTCTCTGACGGCTCCCTCAACACACAAGGGGGTCCTTTGTCTGTGACTTTTTAGGTTAATTCTTTAAAGGATCAAAATGGGCTCGTCAACCGAGAAAATCAGCAGCTCCCCAAGCAGGTGCAGTGAAGGATGCATCTCTTGATGCACCCTAGTAAGGTTGAAGGGAGGAACATGCCTGACTGACACCCTTGGGGCTGGGGAGTCCTGTGGATCCCACTGGGTTTGGGGTAATGGCCATGGGGAGGAAAAAGGCTGACCCAGAGCAGCTGGGAGGCAAAAGGCTTCAGTGTGGTACTGGCCTCCCAGCCTTTTACAGTCATTCACAGTGTTGTCACTCTCAGTTGCTGAAGAGTTGCCGTTCCACGTGCCATGGCAGGGGGTGGGAATGGCCAGTGTGCGTCTCAAGTGTTGGAGCTGCCGTCGGTGGTCTTGAATCCCAGCGTTTCACAGGGCGAGAGGAAATGAGCCTGGATTTAAAGACAGCTGAGGGGAGGCAGCGTCTCTGCGCCCATGACCAGCTGTGACGGGGCCTCTTTTCCACCCTGATAATGTGCAAATCATGGGTTGCGATGCAGCGCGGCACTCCCAGCCTGTAACCCAGAAGGGACAGAGGCTGCCAGTGGGGGAGACGGAAAGCGCTTTGAAGCAGCTTTTGGGGCCTGTCCTTTCCCAAGTTTAGCCAGAGCACCAAGGGAGAACAGCGCTCTTCAAAAGACAAAGATGCAGTTTGTCCAAACAAATGTCTCCAGACGCTGGGGGCTGCCTGCTGGGGGTAACCCACATGTCTGCATGCTCTCTGCCTGCCACACTGGGGTTGTGTGCTCTCTGGGAGGGAGCCAAAGCCAGACGGCAATCCTGCCTGGTGCTGCATATGTTTGGGGAAGGCATTCCCTGGCTCACGTGGGGCTAAGTGTCTGAGAGCGTGGTTCAGTAGGCTGCGTACCCTTCATGCCCCAACCAGCTCTCCCTGGGGCCCTGCCCTAGCCCCAGCTTCTTCCTAGGTCAGCCCATTTCTCTTGAGGCACACAGGGAAACTTGAATTGTAAGTCCTGCAGTAATGCACATCCCACAAAGAGAAATGTTCCAGCTGTTTGCCTAGCTGAGGTGCTTTGCCCTCAGCCTGGTGCCAGGGTGCCTTGTTTTTAGATGAGATGCAAAGCCAAAGTCAGTACCACTCCTCTAGGATGTTATTTTAATAATGGTTGGCAATGTCCTGTATTCTGCATATCCATCCAAACCATGTGGCTGTAAACAGAATGAGGAGTGAGTCTAATTGGAGCTTACCTACACAGCAGGGTCTTCTGGATTAGTTATTCCTGATTAACTCTCAGTGGGGTCACTCCTGTTCTGAGATAAGAGTACTTGATTCTGAATTGGCTATGTTCACTCTTTCTTAATTCATTTTCCAAATTGGATGAAGCTGATTCACAGCAGCCAGAGTACAGAGTGAATCCAGAAGAGCCAGTCCGCTTTAGGCTTGTACTGTACCCGAATGCAAATCAGCTTCCCTGTGTGGACAAGGATAAGGGCTTGGTGAGGCAGAGTGCCTCCCAGCTTCTTTTAATCTGGAACTGATAAACTGGAGCATTTGCTGACTGCACAGCCGGACAAAGAACAATATTTGCAATGCGTTTCTTTCCCCTTCCTGAAGCGCGGTCACTCTGTTTAGGTTGGAAGTTCGGCACTGCGCCGAAAGCCAGGAAGAGTCATTTAGTCGAGGAGTGTTAAATTGCTGCAGAACAAAACCAGCAGGTCGCAGCAGCTGCTAAAAATAAAAGGGAGGAGTGGCGGGGAGATGGCTTTGAAGAGAGAGATGTAAAGGAAACATGAGCTAAATGCCCATGTGAGGACTTGTGCCTCCCCACAGGGGCCTGGTTCGGTTCTGTCCCAGTGCCTAGATGGGGGTGGAGAGTGCGTGTCAGTTTAGGAGTCATGTGCCAGGCTCAGTGTCCCTTATCCCAGAACAGGAGTGACCCTGCGGAGTCCCAGGGCAGGAGGCAGCTTGTAGTGTATCAGTAGGAGCATCCTCTTGAGCAGATTGATGTGTATTTCTGTGGGGGGTGTTCAGGGCACTTGGAGCACAAGGCACTGCTGTGATGTACTGGATCATTGCTCATTCAGTCGGGTCTGCTTCCTTTGTGTCTAGCAGAGGCCACTGCCAAGTGCTTCACAGGAAAGTAAAGGCCGGTATCAAGTCCTTAGCCTGTTTTTGCCATGTGGTGTGTATATTGGTGGGGGGTGGCTCTTTCTGACCTTCTTCTTTTCCACCCTTATGCTGTGATCCACCAGGCAGTGAAGCTCAAAGGCTTGTCCTTCTTCTCGTGCTCTTGTCATAGACTAGATGTTTTTCCAGAATCGCACATAAGCAATGGCTCTTTCCATTCCCCCTTCCTACCGGTCTTACCAAGCATCTCTATGAAAGTGCTCCATGGGTTGCACTTCGCTGCACATGCATATATTCGTGTCATTAGAGTGGTCTCATTTGATCATGTTCATTTTTGATCTTCCTGTTTGCATCTGTGGGTGATTCAGGCATCACCCTGTTGACCCATCTGTATCATCCCCTCTGAGCAGGTCCTTCTGGGGTTCCAGGTCCATTTCCAATTGCATCTGGACTGGTGTTGCTAATTGACTACATTTAAGATCCCAAAGATAGATCTAGAGTAACTGCCGGGTGAGAGCCAATTGCAGTGTAGGCAATATGATTCCCACGTTTCAGGCCTTTAGAAGTTGAGGTTGACTACACAGCCTTTCACTCACTAGCCTTGTAGGAGCTAAGTGCTCAATCCTTATTCCCAGGACATAATGTCTGGAGTGATACTGTCATTCGCCTCTGGTGTATGGAAGTCATTTGTAATTTGTAGCAATATACAAAGAGAGAGTGCCAGCATGCTTAGCAGTAGTCAGCCAAGAGTTAATGTAAAGCTCAGACTTCATGAAGCCATTGCTCTTGACTCTGGCTTCCTCTGGAGAGGACTTGGGAAACTAAACAGTGGTTGGGTTGTTTTTGTTGGCAGGATGGAGCGTGTGCTGAGATGAGGTCACCCTGTGATGCGCCGTGAAATATTTTCATAATCTGAGTTTTGATCCATCATTCCCAGTCCTCTTTAGACCTGAGGAAGTTGGGCCCCTGGGAGGAAAGGGGTTCTGGAGGTTGCATGGAAAACGCCCTGTGTTTGCATCTGTGTGGTCAGCAGTTGAATCACTGCCGAAGATCCCCGGGGACGGGAGTTTGGTGGCCTTAGAGCTGCTCCCGGTGGTTAGCAATGTACACGACAAAACCACCAAACAAAGCCCAACTTTGCCAAGTGCCCGCAGCTTTGAGTTGCCTGGGAATTAACTGCCATAGAAACTGCATTGCTCAGGGGACTGGAAATCTCTGGGGGTAATGGGTGCGGGGAAGAGGACTGCAGGGGTTTAGGTTGTAGCCGTGTTGGTCTAAGGATATAGGCAGACAAGGTTCCTTGGGTGAATTTGATATCTTTTATTAGACCAACCCAAATGGTTGGAGAATAGTTATTAAGCAAGCTTTCGGGTTCAAAAGAGGACTGTACATTTTTACAGCACCCTACGTGCTTAGCCCTGGAGAGCCACTTGGAGATGATATGGGGTGTGCATCAAAGTGGGTCCAGTAGGCACTGAAGTGAACCTGACCTGATAGTGTAGGGGACAAAGCGCCCAAGACACAGGGCCACAGCATGTTCTCCCTTCCTTAGAGATTGGTCCGGACAGGGAAGCAGATGTTTGAATGCTGGCAAAAAAAAACCCTGAAAGGAATGTGACTGACCCCAAAAAACCTGAGCCTCCCTTTCTGCCTCTTAATGCCATGTGGAAGGGGTCTGCCCATGCTTAGGAGGGTTAGCAAAAGGAGAGGCCGCCTAATTTAAATCACTTCCCAGCTCCCTGACTGCTGCTGGCCTTGAATTTAGCAGGAGAAAATGTGGGATACAGATGCGAGGCCACCTAGTCTGTTCTGAAATCCAGAGCAGATAGCTGCCGAAGCACCCGAAGGTTGGCAGTACCCAGAGAATGGAGAGGAGGCACCAACCACTTATGGCTGAAATGATAGACTGGGCATCAGGACACCTGGGTCCTATTCTCAGCTCTGCCACTGATGGGCAGCTTCAGCCATGTCGTTTCTTGCCACCCTATCTGTAAACACAGGGAACAGTTCACTACAGTGGCAGCTAAGCCAAGCCATTGGCACCACATACACTAGTGACCAGTTCCCGTGGAGCTCCTATAAATAAAGAAAAGCATCTCTGTGTTCCCTCTCAGTATGTATGTACTGTTAATTGGGAGTATAAGGGGAGAACAGCTTTGCCAGATTTCAGACAGGAGAAGGAGAAATTCATGCCCACCAACACTCATCTTTCCATGCCATTGTGGGGAATATATTGGTTGGTCAGTCAGTCCGTTGCTGTCTCTCATGTGAGCGTGTGCGAGCGAGACCCGTTCCCCTTAACCAGTGCCTAGTGTTGCTCTGCAGTTGTGATCAGATACAAGCTAATACACCGAATGGGTTTCCTCCAGGCTTCCTTAAGCACAAAGCCCATTTGAGGCCGTGTTGACAATTGCAGCGTGCTGTTATCACATGCCTATGAGATAACCCGGCTTGGATAAGGCAGCTCCAGAAACAACTTTGCCCACAGGCAGGAGCTTTCTGTTGTAGCATTTGCTAATCTCCTGCCACTAGGCTCTGCATAGCCCTTGGCTATGAAATAGACTTAAGGTAATGGGGCGGAAAAATGTTAGTGACACCAGTAGCGGCTCTGCGGTTCATGCGGCAACAGGATTTTCCTTTGAATGGGATCGTTGTAAGCTGGTAGCGCTGCTCAGATGTGACTGTGCGTGGGTAAAGATCACTTCACGTACAGACTTGACTGGACCACGAGTCCTCGGCTAGATGCAGGCACCCCTGGGCAATGATCCCTGGCCTGCATTGAGCTGGAGGTCAGACAGGGTGGCTACAGTGCTCTTTTGGCTTTAAAATGTATGAATCCAGCCAAGAGATGGCAGATCCACCACTTCCCTGGGTAGCTTGCTCTAGTTAGTGTGAATCACTCTCCGTGTTAGGAAAGTGGTTGATTATCTGTTTCTTGGCATCTTTTAACCAGGGGCTGTTGGATGGTGCTGGGAGAGAAACCACTACCTGCCCTACGGGCAAATGGATGCATGGTGATGGGACAGCCTTCAGAGGTGGGTCCAAGCCCACGGAGTGGGGCTGAGGGGTTTCCAGGCTGTCCCAGCACGAGATGGGCTGCACTAGCAAGCCTCCAGAGCTCCCCGACCTCTCCAGAGAGTTAATTACTGCTGGGTTTATTCCGGCTGCTCTCTGACAGGCAGCCAATAGCAGCAGGCCAGGCTTGCAGTTTCCCTCCCAGCTCCCCTCGCTGGGAAAAGCATGTTTTTGCTGGCGCAGGGTCAGCGCGGCTCGCAGTCGAGTTTGCTGGAGTGAATTCTCCAGGCATTAATTTTCTTGTAACGTGAATAAAGCAACCGTCTTTTGTCTCTGGGCTTGGAGGACAGCGATGTGGCTGTGCTCGAGGGCCCACCAGCCACGATCTGCAGCCAGAGCAGGGTGGCTGCAAGCTGGAGCACTCATGTAACAGGATGTGCTGGGTAACGGTAACTGGCCTGGCCTATTTGCTAGAGCCAGTCTCAACTGCCTGGGCAGGTCAGGGCTTGCTGGGGAGTCCTTGATAATTGCCAGTAAAGCTAATTTCCTTCCCCTTGGAGAAGCCAGCAGCCTGCACAGTCTCCTGGAAGTCGGCATGGACATGCTTCAGAGCAGAGCTTAGCCTCTTGTTCAGCTCATTTCCTCTGTAAGAGGAAAACCGCAGAGGGGCAGCTTCAAGCTGCTGTCTCCTCTAGAAATCAGCCCCATCCCTGGCTTGTCAGCAGTAACCACCATCTTGCAACCCTCTGCGTGCCTTTTCCCTCCAGCACTAGCTGCGGAAACCGTGTCCCCCAGCATTAAAATGCGGCCGCTTCTGGAGCAGACTCAGGCAGGGCATGAACCGTGGTGTGGGGGGGAAAGCTGCGGAGGGACGAAGGATCTTGTCTCCAGCTGCCATTGCTGGAGGAAGGGGACTAGAAGAGGATTAGCTCAGTGCAGCCATTTCTAAAACACCCCAAATCCAGCTGAGTCTCTGTCGGGCTGGCAGCCCTGCTCCTGAGGGCTGTGACCTCTAGGATGGGTAAATCAGATGGGTAACTTGCAACCTAGCTTATACTATTAATCCAGGTGGTAGTTAAGCTGTCTGGAAGGTTGCCAATGCGCCCTTGGACGTGAGATGATTTGAGAGCCCAAGAGAGCAGCCCGAGGAGAGAGGAGGGGCAACAGCGAGTGAGAAAGGGCCCTGCGGGCTGTGCACGTGGTCAGTATACTTCAGGCGAGGGGCTGTACCTAGCCCTGAGAGCCCGGCGGTTGTGAGCTTCTGGCAGGGCATAAATCAGACATTTATGGGATCGGCTGCCTGTCAAATAAGATTATGCTGAGGGGCACGGGGCAGGAAGTGGAATTCCTGCAGCAGATGGGCTGCCCCCCTCTCCCCACAACCGTGGCCAATGGATTTGGTGTGAAATCGGTCCTCCTTAGTTGACCCAAGGTGCTTTGTCAGCTGAGGCCCCTGGCCCATCTCGTTGCCTTTGGGGCACAGGGCAGTGCTGATATTGGGAAGGTGAGAGCATCCCCCCAGGTGGCAGGTGGGCAGGCCCCGATCTGAGAATCAGGGATGAAGCCATTTCCTTCTGCTGACGTTCTCTGGCTTGGGCAAGCTTTCTTTTCTCCGAGACCATGTGTGAAGGGAAAGGTGCCAGAAGAGCTGGCTAGCGGAAAGTGGAGGGGAGCAGAGAACTGCCCCAGATGTGGATCGGATGCCAGGAAGAGGGGCTGGCTCTGGAGAAGAGCAGCCCTCGCTGAGTCTCTGTCTTCCCCACATCCCAGCACTGCAGTGGTGGCGGGATCAACTAAGAGGGTGAGCTCCTTGTCCTGAGCCCCACGTCCCACCCCCGTTAGCACCATGCTGAGACGTGGGGATCAGTACCAGCTCTAAGGCAGGACCAGAATCTCTGGGGAAACTTCTTTCTCACAACGGGGCAAGACCACGGTGATGCTGGGCAGCTCTGCAGCTCTGTATACTTGCAGTAGCCAGCACTGCTAAGCTGCTTTCTGCATGGCAGGGAGGTGGCTTCTGGGCAGCTTGGATCTTAGGCAGTTGAGCATGTGCCAGGTGTTGGTACAACGAGTTGTGGACTTGTTCCTCTCAATGGTAACAGGCTTCCAGAAGTGAAGGACTGTCCTCCCATGCCCTCCGTTGGCTGACATGTGGAGGCAGAGGCCACGTGTTGGCTGGGGAGGTAGTGATCTCTGCTGATGTGCCTGGGATCCCTTCCATCTGCATGTACATCCAGGCAGACTTGTGTCAGCAGAGCTCGAGCTCTGTGGATGCAACGTGGTGGCGTAGACCAGGCCTTAGCAGGGGTGCTTAGCTACTCCCTCTCCCAGCTGGTGAACCAAGGGGCCTGCAGATATGGGAGCAGTGAAGCCAGCTCCAACAGGAAGCACACAGGCAGGTGTGAAAGAAACCTGCTTAGATTCAATGAGGCAAGGGCTTGCTTTCAGCTTTGTGCCGTCTGCAGTCCAAGGGAGCCTTCCTTGTTCTTGCAGACAGTGCCAGGTCTGGACAGTGTTAAGCTCCTTCGGGGACAGGTCTGTGGCAGGGTTTCCCTGTGTTACCGCAGTGCTTGGTACCACAGGGTTAAAGTTAGGCTCTGCTTCTTTGTATGCATGCCAGCCGGAGGAGTGAGGCTGAGTTATAATTAAACCTCTCATCCGTTTCCCTGTCTGCAGAAAATGAGCAGATCTTGGGTGAGGACAGAAGGCTGCAGACAGAGAGAGTCCAGGACAGGAAGCAGACGAGCTTTCCGTGATGTTTGCCCCTGGCCAATCCCACTGTCTAAGCCCATCGTCTTCACTGAGTTTTATCTGTGCAAATCCCTTCCCTTGCTGACGCTCTTGAAATCTGGCTTCAGGAGGGAATGGTGGACAACGTGGCATCTGTCCTGGGCCTGTTCAGTCCTGGTGCATGTGTCTCTGGAGCACAGCATGTGCTGAGAGGTTGTAGAAAACTGATCTGCTTGGTGCCATATCCGTGTGTTAAGATCAGAGATTGGCTACGCTGCTTCTGCTGGGAGGGATGGATATTGCGTTTCCTGGTCCTGGATGCAATGCGAACAGAAGATAGAGGAGCATGATCCCGGGGTGTGATCTGGGGCAGGTCACCTCTGGCCAGCTGGATCTGGTGTTGCACAGCACCCCTGGGACATTGAGCCCCAGGTTGTCAGCAGCTGCATGGGTTAGCAACAGCCCTGTGCCGTTGGTTTTCGGGTCTCTAAGGAAAATGCATGCCACAGAATGAAAGCTGCTCCCACTCGGTAAGGATGGAGCAGTCCACGCTGTGGCAAGCCCAGCCGACCTACCTGGGTGGGCTGAAATGTGCCTTTCTCTTCACATGGATGAATTAGACAGCAAGGAGGGCAAGTGGCAGGTTGTGAGTGGGAGGAAGGGAGTCAGAAAGCCCAAGGTTTGTCACCAAGTGCAGCACAGTAACCCACCCCAGGCAGCGCCAAGGACTTTTACGCAAAGTTAGTGGGAAACCAACCTCCTGGACTTTGGGCCCTGACCTTGGTGTCCCCTCCCCTATCACATTTCTGCCTCTCTCATGCTGGGTCCCTGAGGCATGGCACAAGGCTAATCAATCCATCACAGTGTCTGAAAGCAGAGGTGGGGGGCAGGGTTGCCATACGATCAGTCTAGTGATGCAGACAGGAAATCAGAGGCTTGGATTATTGTCCCGGCATGTGATGGAATGGGCTGGAATATGAGGGCAGCTGCTTTGTGTCTTGCAAAAGTCATCTGACGGTGTTGGAGACAGACCTGCTTTCCCCCACCCCCTGGGGCACCGCACAGCAGCTCCTGGGCTGCCCCACATCACCTTGTCATGGGAGATGTGACCAGTCATAGCCATGGGATGCCTTTTTCCTGGGGTTGTCTGAGGGGAGTGTATGTCTCTAGAGCAGCTGTGTAGCTCCCCACCCTTCAGACACACTCCTTTGCAGAGGTGCAGGCTTGCTGGGACAAGGGTGGCAGCCTGGCCTCATTCCACAGGGCCAAAGCAGGCACCCAGCAGGGAGCTGTAACAGTTTCCAGCCTGGCTCCCTGTTTCGCTTTGCAGAGATAATTAGAGGGGAATTGAATTGAAAGCTGCTAATGAGGTTCCTGCGCAGCACTTGGCAGCCCTGCAGCCCCAGGCTTGGATTGGCTGGAGAGTCTGAACCCACGGCACTAACAATAGGGTCCCTCCAGGACCACCCCCCCCTTCCAGTGCTTTGTAAGAGTTGTGAAGTTAACCCCCATGCACCCTGGCCTCAGCAGGCAGCGGTGCCTCGGCTGTGGGAGGGGGCACTGAAGATGCTGGCATGCTCTCAAGCAGGAGATGGGCTCATGAAAGGCAGTGGAGGATCCAGGTGGTACCACCAGTTTTGTAGCACACGCACAGAGAGGCAGAGCCCCTTAACCCTGGATTAGCAAGTGTGGCAGCAACGCAGGAAAAACCCTGTGCTTGGAGGTTCAGAGAGCACAGCGCATCCAGGCTCATGTCTCGAAGCCTCTCCCTGGCCTGGAAAACCACGCTGTGAGCATGATCCAGGAGTGCGGGGGTGTCTGCACAGAGAGGCGCCTGGAGGGGCCCTGGACAGGGTCACACACTTGGATCCAGCCACATTTCAACCCTGTCATCTGCCCTGAGCTGGCACATGCTGTAGCCAAGACAGCTGGCTGGGGATGCCTTCCCTGTGGGGGAGCCGCATGCCAGCCCCACGTGCCACCCCTCCTTCCAGCAGGGGCTTCATCCTCTCAGCTGTGCACAGTGCAGACCAGAGGGCTCAGGCGCAGGCATTGGCTCCCTGCTTCCCCTGCCTGGCAGGAGTGATGGGGCTGCCATCACCCCAGCTGGTAGGCTGACACCCTGCAGATACAGAGCAAACCTCATTCCCACTGGGGGCTGATGGCAAGGGGCGTGCTGAAGGAGAAGGTCTCCTCCCACTGGAGTACCACTGCGAGGGATGCTGAGGGGTGCCCTGCTTCTCAGCAGCCCAGCTTGTTCCCAAAGGGGACAGACTCTTTCAATCATGCACGGGGGTGAGCAGACAAGGCCGAAGGTGGCAGCGGTAGTCCATCCCATTTCCTTCATGCCACAGCAGAAGGGGAGAGAGGCACCTTCAAGGAGCCTGGCCACAGTCCTGGCACCAGCTGGGTGCACTGTATATGAAGGCAGGAGGTGAGCAGCAATCTGCCCAGACCATTGTGCTGCACTGCTCTGCTTCTTCCCCCAGGCTCAGGGCCTTCTGCAAGGAGCTGGCCCCTCTTCTCTTGGGTCTTGATTTCTTTCTCTCTGTCTCTCTTTCTCTCCCTCTCTCCAGGGACCTAAAGAACAACTTGATCAACACAATCCAGCCCGGTGCGTTCCTGGGCCTCTCGGAACTGAAGCGACTGTAAGTGCCCAATTGTGCCCCCCAAGTTGCAGGGTGTGTGGGGCAAAGGGGGGCACACAGACATACAGACTGGAGCCTGTCCTTGAAGTTACCAGCTGGGGCTTTGGGATAGTTGAACTAGGGGCTGGTAGAGGCCTGAAGCACCATAGAGCAAGCAGGGAGTGTGATCTCTCCCCTTCACTCTTCAAGCTCTCCTCACTCTAGCATTTGAGTCTCCCAGTGCCCTGCACCCTGGTGCTCCCTGCGCCTGGTACGGGGGGGCGTGAGCAGGTCTGTGTACAGGGTGGTGCCCAGGTGCTGCTCTGGATGGGGGAAGTCTCAGTACTCACACAGACCTTTTCCCCCCTGCTTGTTTCCAGAGACCTCTCCAATAACCGCATTGGCTGCCTCAGCGCTGGTGTCTTCCTGGGACTCATCAACCTCATGCGGCTGTAAGTAGTAGTGGGGCTCCCACCAAGCAGGCAGGACCCTTGGTAAGGAGCTGGCAGGGGCACTGCAGCCTGGGAGGATGCCTGCTCCAGACTCAGCACTGCCCAGGGTCCTTCTGCCTACCTGTGCTGCTGGCACAGAGCAGGGTCCCCAGGCTTGTGGCACCTGTGTGCAGGGGTTGATACTGGCACTGGGTGTCTGGGTTACAAGCTCCCTGTCCCCACCTCTCTGGAGATCAACTTTAGGTAGCTTGGGAGGGACCTGACTTTGCAGTGGGTGAGGATCTGCTGGCTTCTGAGCTAGGCGGTGCTCACTCAGGCACCCAGTTCCACAGGCTACCCCTTCAGGGAGCCTGGCTCACCTGGACATTCATGCATCAAGCCCAAGAGTATTGGGCAAGTCAGCACTCACCAGGCTTTTGTCTCCTGTCTGCCAGCAATGTGTCAGGGAACATCTTCTCCACCCTCCAGCCGGGTGTCTTTGATGAGCTGCCATCCCTGAAACTCATGTGAGTACCTTCCTGAGACGGGAACACCCTTCCCAAAACCACACGGGCTTGCTGCGCAGGGACTGGGGGGGTGGGTGCAATGGAGGCAAGTGCTGATGGCTACCAGGCATCTGCATGCCTGTGCCCACAGCCTCACGGCATCAGAAGGGCCCACCCCGGCCTGCCCTCCTGCAGCCAGAGTCAGGACCTGTCTCACAAACAGGCGCTCTCCTGGCCATTAGTGCTGCTCCGTGCCCCTGTGACCTCCTGCAGCCAGTGAGCAGCTGGGAGCAGGTCTGTCCCTTGCCTCCAAAGCTTTGTGCCCCTGCCAGCCCCTAGCCCTTGTACCCGTGCTTCCAGTTGCTGCAGCTTGCAGGGACATCCTGGCTGCTCTGATGCCTTCCCCTGGGAGTTCTTCTGTCCCTGACTCCATCCCCCTGGTCTGCCTCTTCCAGTGACTTTGCCACCGAGTACCTGACGTGCGACTGCAACCTGCGATGGGTGCTACCTTGGGCCCAGAACCATTCAGCCCAGATCTCCGACAAGACCCTCTGCATCTACCCCCGCCACCTGCATGCCAAGCCACTGCGGAGCACCAGGGAGGGGCAGCTGCGATGCGGTGAGGCACTGGGGCCATGGGAAGTGGATGGCAGGGTGGGGTTGCATGCCACAGAGCCAGGACCCTGGGCTGCTTAGACAGGGACCCCCTGAGGTCTGGGCAGTCCCAGTTGGGCACAGCCCCTGAGGAGTCCAGCTTGTGCCAGCCATGCTAGTGATGTCTGTGGTGTGGGTGCCAGGCTTCCTTGGGACCCCAGCCTCCCAGCAGGCTGCCCCAGTGCCCTAGGAGGTGACTGAGGCAGGCTGGGGGGCAGCAAGCTGGGGCAGGAGCTCACCCATCTGCCCTTCCCTGCAGCGGGTGCCCCAGAACTGCACACCCACCACCTGATCCCGTCACTGCGCCAGGTGGTGTTCCAGGGCGACCGCCTGCCCTTCCAGTGCACGGCCACCTACCTGGACAACAGCACTCAGATCCTGTGGTACCACAACCGGGTGCTGGTGGAGGAGGATGAGCAGACTGGCATCATCCTGGAGCAGAGCCTCATCCATGACTGTACCTTCATCACCAGGTGGGGGCCCCTGCCAGGGGGTGACCTGGGGGCTCACATGGGCCCACAGCTGCCTTCTGCTCTGGGTGCCAGTTCGAGCACCTCGGGAGGGTGCCCAACTGCAGCCCATGTCAGATGTCCTCCGCAAGGACTGGGACCCAAAGTTCACAGGTTCCTTTGGGAGGAAAGGGGCCTTAGAAGGGTAGGGGGATCGTTAGCCCTTGGGGGTGAACACACAGGCACCCACAGCCTCCCTGTGCAAAGGCTCTTGATTGAACCTTAGGTAGTGACCGACACCACAGGCTGGGTGTGGGTGTGTGGCCCTGCCTGCCGTGGCAGGGGTGCTGTACATTGTGCTGGCCCAGCCCTCGGGCTACCCGCCTGCTCAGGTCCTCCCATCGGATTCCTCCCCCACCTGCAGTGAGCTTATCCTCTCCAACATCCACGTCTCTGCCAACGGGGAGTGGGAATGTGCCGTCTCCACTGCCCAGGGCAACGTCAGCAAGAAGGTGGAGATCGTGGTGCTGGAGACCTCGGCCTCATACTGCCCTGCTGAGCGGGTCACGAACAACCGTGGGGACTTCAGGTGAGACCCAAGGCTGCATGTGACTGGAGGGCAGGACACTATGTGCTGGGGTAGGGCTGATTTTCCTACATCCTTGCAGAATCCTCTCTTGCCTCTCCTGCTGACCAACCCAGAGGCATTGTGGGAAACTCCAGGGTGATGCTGAGCCTGGTTGGCTGGAAGCATTCAAAGGCTTAGGGGTGGATGGGAACACAAGGGAGCACAGCCTGTGGTGCCTGAGTGGAGTGGAAATCATCATGGAGCAGCATCCAGCTGCCTGAGGCTGGGGTGAGGCTGGATGTTCCTCTCTGCTCCCAGCAGGGTCCTGTCATCCTGGGACTCCACTGGTGCAGCTGCAGATGTTTGCACTTCCCCAGCATGAATGTAATGCTGCAAGCACTGTCCCGCCAGCGCAGTGGGTGCCAGTGTGCAGGGACTCCTGGGCCAGCTCTGCGCCCGGCTGGCTGCAGGCAAGGAGGGAAGCTGCTGGCAGGGCAGGCCTGCAGGTGACCTGGCGTCTGGCAATGATTAGGCGGCCCGTGATAGCAAGGCTCCTTTGAAAGGCTTCCCGTGCTGGCAGCACAGACGGGCTCCAGAGGCAGAGGGGTTGGAATTTGTCAGGCAAGAGACTAAAGGCTTTGGGAGCCCACTGTAACCTCGACTGGGCCTTTATGGAATATAAATTACTGGTACAGTAAATATGGCTTAAATTAGCAGCAGCCCCCCTTCCCTCCCCGCCCCACCCCCTCCGCTCCGTGCAGAACAGGATATGGGAGAAGATAGCTGGAGCAATCAGCGGGCTTGTGTGGGAGCTGCCCCTCGCAGGGCTCAGGCGCCTCAAGTCCTAGAGAGGCACCAGCAGGAGGGTACCTGCCCCAGAAACTGCAAGGAAGGGCAGGGAGGAGGTAAAGGGGTGTCCAGGCAAGGGGCAGGGCAGGGATGTTGGGACCTTTGTGCAGTGATTTCCCTGGTTGAGAGAGGTTGCCACTAGGTGTGAACAGGGCATCTTCTGGGACCGAGACCACCAGGGCCTCAGGCAGAGCAAGGCCTGGTAGGCATGCTTGTCCATGCTGCTAGCCCCTGGTGTAGGACAGGGCTGGGGTGCAAGGTAAGCTCCATAGCTATCCTAACTCCCTGAATGGACACTCATACTCCAGGACAGCAACTACCTGCTTTAGCTCGACCTGGTCAGGTTCATTTTGGTACGCCAGGGGCTGCTGGGTCTTGCAGCCCATGCAAAGTCCTGTGGGAAGGAGAAGGAATTGTGGGGCCGGGTGTCTGCTTGGGGGAGACCACGTGACCTCCATGTGCATCTCCTAATCCAGCTGTGGCGTCAGGGGAGCAGGGGGAGTCTCGCAAACCAGATGTTGCAGCAGCTGGGCCGAGCCAAGCTTTCCAGGGAGGGAAATAAATTACCCCATAAAAATCTCAGCTGCTTTCTGGAGCGTCTGAAGTTCTTCCCTTTGTGATGCCCAGCACGCAGCTGGAAACCCTTCTACGCGTGGCACGGTGCCCCCAGCTCCGTGTATAGCTTGGTCCTAGCAGCTCCGCACGCATATGCTGTGCACAGACATGCTGGCTCGCTGCTCTTAGCAGGGCCTCTCCCAGGGGCACCGGTGCCCTCGCTGATGGCTGCAGGGCCAGGGCAGCTGTGTGGAGAGCAGAGCAGAGTAAGCTAAAACAGAGTAGCTATTCAGGGAGGTTTTGGGGACAGCCGTTGGGCTGTAACCGTGCATGCACACTGCGTTCCACTCACTCTTGGCCATGGGCAGATTTTGTTGCTTTAACCATCAGGCTTGCCTGAGAGCCAAAATGCTGGGGCCCATGGACTGCCCTGTTCCCCTGGACCCGATGCTGTTTGTCATAGTGCTTGAGAATCGGGCACATACAGAGAGAGGCTCAGCAAGCTCCTGATGCAGGATTTCAGCAGTAGGCAAGGAAAGGAGTTATTCAGCCAGCTGGGGAAGGCAGTGGGCAGGGCAGGCTAGAGCGGGATGGTGGTAGTATGTCTCTGTACCAGAAGCAGGTTTCCAGGAGGGCCGAGGAATCCTCATTTGGGATCCTTTCCATCTTATGGGGTGGGGAAAGTCTAGAGGAGCCTGTAGGGAGATCAGGCAACAAAGGCTGGTGTCAGGGGCCTGCTCAGGCCTGGGAAACAGCAAAGTGGTGCAGGCTGGCTCCTGTGGCCAGGCACGTGCTCACTGTGCACACGCCTCTCCCCTCTGCTGGCCCGGGGCCCCGCACTTTGGCTGGCATCACTGCCTACCAGTCTTGCCTGCAGTACCCCTTCACCTCAGTGGCCGTGAGCGGGGGTCCGACGGCGGAGAAGCAGGCGTCGCGGCGCTGCGACCGCACGGGCCGCTGGGAGGAGGGCGACTACTCCAACTGCCTGTACACCAACGACATCACCCGTGTGCTTTACACTTTTGTGTTGGTGAGTGGGCACTGCGCCCAGGAGGTCATAGGCCCTGCTTTTCCCCAGGGCAAAGCAGAAGGCTGAAAGCATGGTCCCTCATTGGCAGGTGTGAACAGTCATTGGAGGGGGCGTCGCAGCGTCTGTCCTTGGAGCTGGAACGTGTCTGCCACAATTCAACCGGGGATAGGCATGTGCCATGGCTCTTGGGTTCACACTGACCGCTCATGCTTCACCATGCTAGTAACCCCCCCACTTCTGCTCCGCAGATGCCCATCAACGCCTCCAATGCCCTGACTCTGGCTCACCAGCTGCGTGTGTACACGGCTGAAGCTGCCAACTTCTCTGACATGATGGATGTCATCTACGTGGCCCAGATGATCGAGAAGTTCATCGGCTATGTTGATCAGATAAAGCAGGTGATGCTCCCTCCCCTGCTCCCTGCCCAGGCGCAATCCTGAGGGGTGAGCATGGAGGGGAAGGGGGCCCATCCTGCACTCAGAATGGCCTTGGGGAGTCTTGCCAAGGAGCTGCAAGCTTTCCAGGGTACCATAGCTGCTCTCTTGGCCTCCACCTCCTGCCCTGCCCTTGCCCTGCAGTCTGTCTGAGGCTGTGGCGACCGGAGCCCCCCTGCCCTGTGCTCCCCTGCAGCTCACGGATGTCATTGTGGAGATGGCCAGTAACATGATGCTGGTGGATGACCACATCCTGTGGATGGCACAGATCGAGGACAAGGCCTGCACCAGCATTGTCCACTCCGTGGAGAAGATTGCTGGCTACACGCTCAGCAGCAATGCCCAGCACATGGCCGTGGTAGGGGCCCTCCCATTGCTATTGTGGGGCTGGGAATGGGCAGAGCAGGGGCTGCAGCAGGGATTGGGGCTGGGGTAGGAACAGCGCGGGGCTCAAATGCAAAGTCCTGTAGCTCAGGACTGAGGTCTGTTTGTGGAGGAGAGCATCCCAGGCTGGGGAGGCACAAGGGACTGAGGGTTAGGATTGGAGGGCATTGACGGAGGTGAAGGGTTTGTGGGGGAGGAGTCCAGGACTGGAATAGCGCAGGGTCAGGATGGGGGTGTCTGCATAGCTAGGAGGGGCTGGAATAGCAGGGGCTGCAGGAGTCAGCAGAGCCATGGGGAAAGGACATGGGCCCAGTGCCTGCCTGCAGGCCAGACTGCCCCATGGTGCTGAGCATGCAGGGGCTGTCTGTCATGCGAGGGGCAGTGCCCCTGCTAACGGGCCTTGCCATGGCATGCCCTTGCAGAACTCAAGGAACATTGCCTTTGAGGCTTACCTGATCAAGCCCGAGAGCTTCATGGGGCTGAGCTGCACGGCGTTCCAGAAAAGAGAGGGCAGGCGGGTGCTGCTGCCAGAGCAGGGAGCGGAGCCTCTGGCAGACCAGCAGCTGCAGTTCAGGTGCACCACAGGCCGGCCCAACATCTCCCTGGCCAGCTTCCACATCAAGGTACCGGCAGGGGCAAAGCCGCAGCGTGCGGCAGGGCTGAGCGGTGCGGGGAAAGGTCAGGCAAGGCCTGTGCTGCAGTGTGACTGGCACTTGAAGCCAAGTAAGGGCTCCCTGCAGCATCCCTAGAGTCCCTAGAAGGAGCCTTTTGTCTCCGATTTGGGAAACCCACCCTGAATTAGCTGCCCCCTTGCAAAGGGACCCCACACTTGCATCTGTGGAAAGCCTGCACCCAGAATAATGAGCCCTACTTCTGAGCAGGGCGCGTGGCATGGCTGGGCACCACAGAGACATGCCTCTGGTGCTTCAGGCTTGGAAAGCAACCACTGAGAACCCTGGCTGCAATGTGGGCCCGTTCACACAGCCCCATGCCCAGGAACCAGAGGCAGAAGAGACAACCTGTGGTTGTGCAGGGCATCTGGAACTGTGACCGGAGCTGCAGCAGCCAAATCTGACATGTGGCTCACCTGTGGCCCCCTGTCTCCTCAGAACAGCATCGCTCTAGCCTCCATCCAGCTGCCACCCAGCCTGTTCTCGCCATGGGCCCCGCTCCCACCGCCCACCGACTGCAAGCTCCAGTTCCTGGCGTTCCGCAATGGCAAGCTCTTCTGCAGCACTGGCAACTCCTCCCGCCTGGCGGATGACGGCAAGCGTCGCAGTGTGGCCACACCTGTGATCTACGCTGGCACACGTGAGGTTCCTAGCCTGGGGCGGTATGGTGTGAGGGTTGCCGGTGACTAGGGGTGAATCTGCTGTGACTGTGCCAGCGGCAAGAGCTTGGTGCCCAGTTTGCTGGGATGGTGCCGAGCCCTGCATGGAGTTGTAGTACCCCCTAGTGGCCAAATGCTCCTTCCTGATTTGCTGATAGCACCAGCCTAGCTTGAGTCTCTTGCAGCCCCTGGCAAGGGTCGTGGGGAGAGGCAATGGGCCTGCCTTGTTCGCAGTCCACTCGCAGAGGCAAGCTGGGACCCAGAGGGTGAAAGGGTGAGGAGAGAGCCGCTGAAGAGCCAGGAGTGCACCCCTCAGCCTCTCTCCTCTCCCCCACAGATGGCTGTGGAGCTAGCAACCTCACGGACCCCGTGACGGTCTCGCTGCGGCATTTCGGGGAGGGTGCCGACCCCGTAGCTGCCTACTGGAACTTCGAGGTGCTCGGGGGTTACGGGGGCTGGAGCGTGGAGGGCTGCCAGCTGGCCCGGCAGGAGCCCAACATCACCACCCTGCACTGCAGGCACATGAACAACTTTGCGGTGCTAATGGTAAGGAGAGGGCTGCCGGAGGGCTCAGGTCTGGCCTCGGCGTGGTGTGCACCAGAGGTCACTGCTATGTGTCCCATCAGCTAGGGGAGAGCTGGGAGGTGCAGGGGCTTACTACCCACTTCCAGCATGGGGTCCCTGGAGCACCAGACAGAGCCTACTCCTTGGGTAGTCCCATTTCACCACCCTGCTGCCCCCGGTCTGGACAGCGGTCATGCAGCCAGCTGGTCTGCCCACCAGGGACTTGTACCAGCCCCTGGGCTGTGGTCATGTGCCTCTTGGGGAGGAGGCAGAGCATTGCTCCCAGCCAGCAGCCCCCTGCCCAACATCAGCACCCAGCTTCTTTCCCTGCCCTTCAGAGAGCCCCCTGGTTCCTGCCCCTACCTACCTGCCGGGAGCCTCTGAAAGGCACCCAGGTCTCCAGCAGCCCCCATCACAGCAACGCACAGAGGTCAACGTGCACCAAAATCCAAGGTTTTTTTTCTCTTTCTGAGCAGGAACTTAACACCTTCCCCAGTGAGGCCCAGGGCACACCTGAGGTGCTGCACCCTGTCATCTACACCTGCACGGCCATCCTGCTGCTCTGCTTGTTCACCACCATCATCACCTACATCATCAACCACAGGTGAGCCAACAATGGGCCCCAAGCTGCTTACAGCCACCACAGGGCTGAATGTCGGTGGTGGGTGAGTGTTGCTTTGGGATGGAAAGTGGCTCCTGTTCACTCTTGGAGAGATGGAGCTAGCAGCAGAGCAGGACACAGGCTGGGTCAGATCTGGGATCCAGGCATTGGCTCCTTACTACTTGTCTCCCATCTGGATCCAGTTTTTGTGAAGAAGTGGAGGCCAGAGTCTCTGTAACGACTGGCAAGGTTACTGGTGTTGAACTGGGAATCCTACGGAGGTTTGGGTAAAGGCTGTGTTAATCCCTGAATTTACAGCCTGCATGACTACACCTGCTAGGGCTGCACAGAAGCCTCCAGCTGTAGTGCAAGACCTGCCCAAAGTGAGGCACAGCAGGCAGGGGAGGCAGAGCTAGCATTTACTGCATCTTAGGTAGCTGGAATCTACCCCCACACAAAGCTAGCTCTTTCTCTTTCTCCTTGTCCATCTGTAGCCTCATGGAGCTCACTTCTATGCAGTGGAGCAGCAGGTCCTTTCAGCCTACAATCACACTGAAGTCTCGTTTACTGTATTAACGGATCCCAGAGTCCAGTAGGGTTGCAGAAATGCTGCTCTGCCTTGGGGTGACAACCAGAAAACAAATACAGCAGTTGTTAAGACTTTGCCAAGCAATTTGTCTTCACGTGAGCCCTCTCTCCTCCCCGGCGGCAGGCTCAACACTTAAAAAATCCCAGCGAGCATCTGAGTGTTTCTCTTAGAACAGCTACTCAGGAGTAACAAGAAGTTGCAATTCCCAAATCCTTCTTGTGCTGGGATGGTGTTGGCTGCACTCCTTGGAGAGAGCACCTCTGAAAGTAGCAGGGGTTGCTTCTGTTTCTGCTGAGATCGGTAGAGAGCAAGGCAGAGTAGTAGCATGTCTCTGGTTGCTGGAAGGGACTTCCCAGTGCCCAGCTGGGGATGAATTCTCTGCATGCCAGGAGCTAATCAGCACTGCTGCATGCTTCTCTTGCAGTACCATTCACATCTCCCGGAAGTGCTGGCATATGCTCCTTAACCTCTGTTTCCACATTGCCATGACATCAGCCGTGTTTGCAGGAGGCATCACTCTGACCAACTACCTGATCGTCTGCCAAGCGGTAGGTACAGCCATAACTGCGCCAGCCTCAGGGGAAGCAGTGGCGAGCTTCTCAGCTCAGCAGGCCTCCCAGTTCAGAGTGTGGCCTGTGTCGCAATGGAGGAACCACACTGCTGCTTTGCCCCCAGGACAGAGCACTACACAGTGCGGTGACAGGCAGTGTCCAGAGTACCAGAACAGGAAAAGCAGCTACATCCACCTGTTTGTCTCCTCCAGGCAGGGGCCCTGGACCAGAGATGCGGATCTGGGTGGAGGGGCTCTAGAAAAGATTCCCTATAGCCGTGGGCAGACTAGAAATGTGGATGGAGGAGAGGGCACAACTGCAGCAGATCGGGGGCCTTAGCAAAGCAAGGGTCAGCCCCAGCAGAGGGTCACTGCAGCCAGGGGAGATTCCTAGCCCTTGAATCCAGTGCATCTCATCCTGGATGCATGCACCTCAGTGACCCTCACCCTGGTTGTGTGCCCTGCAGGTTGGCATCATTTTGCACTACTCTTCCTTATCCACCCTGCTATGGATGGCTGTGAAGGCCAGAGTCATCTACAAGGAGGTAACGTGGAAGGCACCCCAGCCACAGGATGGGGATGTGTCGCAGCCTGCCCCTCGGCCAATGTTACGGTACAGTCACTTCCCTCCAGTTCGGTTGCGGGTGCTGGGATGTCAGTGCAGTGAGTGCTCAGGAGAAGGTCTGACTGGCCAAGCAATGTCAGTATTGCACTGTGCTGGGAGTCCAAGGCCCTCTGCTCCCTGAGAAACTGCAGGCTGCAGCCCCCAGGATCATCACACATGGGACAGGAAGTAGCTAGTGCAGTGCCAGAGTGTGATGCATGTATTCAGTAGTCTGTTCTGTATCAGAGCACCTGGTCTTACCCTGCACCAACCTCCTGCTACACCCTCCACAGCCAGGCCCCTTCTTATTGGGAAAACACCATGCCTCTGATTCCCTTGGGCAGGATACATCCTCTGGGTCCCACAGCATTGGAAGTTGCAGCATTTTCTGAATGAGCGAAGTGGTGCATTTCCCCTGCTCTTCTAGCCACATGCATTCACTTTGAAGGCAGGTGGAAGACGTTGGGCTCAAGACAAAGGGTTGGGAAAGCTACAGGCAATTAAAGAAAGGGGGTTAGGATGGAGGTGATAAGGCAGCTGGCATTGCAAGCTGTCATGCCAGGGCTTCCCTACCTGCAGCACCAGACTGGGGCAGCGTTTGCCCATAGGAAGTTGTTGCATGAGCAGCCAGGTAACGCAAGGGTGCTCTCATTGCAGATTCTACCTTATTGCTGGCGGGATCCCTCTCATCATCTGTGGCATCACAGCAGCCGTCAACATCCACAACTACCGGGATAATAACCCATAGTAAGTTCCACGGGCACAGCAAATCACATGCCATTGCCCTCCTGCTAGCTCATTCTTCAGCTGCCAGTGCTTGTGTGAGGGAGGAGTGGGGACAGGTCTTCAGCAGAGCCCCGTTCAAGGAACGGGGATGGATGCAGGGGTGTCTGTGATGTAACAAAGCGGTATGTTCCTGCTGCAGTCCGCTCTGAGCTGTCAGGCACGGGGCTGGACTTGGGAGAGGAGCAGGCTGGGCAGGGGCTGATTCTGTTCTCTTCTGGCTTGCAGCTGCTGGTTGGTGTGGAGGCCAAGCTTGGGGGCTTTCTACGTTCCCGTAGCTTTCATCCTGCTTGTCACCTGGATTTACTTTCTCTGTGCTGGGATCAAGCTGCAGTGCCAGTCTAAGATCCAGAAAGACCTCCCTGAACCCTTGGAGACGGCACCGAGGCTGGGAGGCAGCAGCAACCTCTTGACGGACTCAGGCTCCCTCTCAGTCACGCTCAACACAGGGATGCCCAGCCCGGACGTGGACAGCGTCTACTCCTTGAAGGTGCAGTTCTGGGCGCTGGCAATCACCCATTCCCTGTACATTGCTCTGTGGACATTTGGAGCCATGGCTGTGTCCCAAAGATGGTACCTGAACATCATCTTCAGCTGTCTCTATGGAGTCACAGCCGTGGCTCTGGGGCTTTTTATCTTTGTCCACCACTGTGCACGGCGTCGGGACGTACTGAACTCCTGGTTCGCCTGTTGCCCATCCTATTGCAACGCACTGCCCATGCAGGCCTATGTGCATCCGGGCATGCCCGTGGAGGATGGCTCCCAGGTCTTCATTGGGTGCAACCCTGAGGTGGCCCATTCCATCAAGTCCTCCTCCTCACCCAGCAGCACCAACTCCACGGTGGGCCACTGCAAGCTCACCAACCTGCAGGTGGCTCAGAGCCAGGCTGAGAGCTGCGCGCCACGGCCAGCCAGCTATGAGGAACCTGAGCCTGCCAACAACAAGAATGCCAGCATGGCCCGGTACTCCAACAACATGCACGGGCGCCGCAATCACAAAAGCCGAGCAAAGCAGTATCGGGAGGGCAAGCATCACCGCTTGAAGGCACTGCGGGGACCAGCCCATGACCACCTGTCCAGCGAGAGTGGGAGCCTGCACAACAGCCACTCAGAGAGCTACCACAGCAGCAGGAACAGCCCCCTGAATAACAGCTGCCCTGGGGCCCAGGCAGGAGCAGGGCAGGAAGGGGAAGCTGCCCTGACGCAGTCGGATGGGAGTGATGGGAGTGGTAGCCACCAGGTTCCAGACTTTGACCGGGCTCAGCGGAGAAGCACCAGCCGGGACAACCTCAAGCAAGCCAACACCATGGAGAAGGAGACAAAGCGAAGGTCCTACCCGCTCAACGTGGCCAATCAGAACGGGGGACTGAAGGGCAGCAAATACGATATCAACCTCACCAGTGCAGAGAGCATGGCTGGCATGAAGACTGGCCTCTGGAAGAGTGAAACGACTGTGTAGAGGGCAACGGAGGACCTTGCAGCTACATCACAGTGTTGTGTTACTTCTCAGGCAAGCCCGCTCACTCAGCCCTTGGCAGGGGAAAGGTGGCTGGTGCACCCAGTTAAGGGCATCTGTTAGCAGGTCAAGTGCAGCCTCCTGGGAGTGTGCGTGCTGGAGACAGGCACGGCATGGGCATGGGCATGGGCAGTGCTGTGCAGGATGCTTTGTCTCAGCAGGTGACGCTGGGTCTCATCTTACCTTGGTGCTGGACCTGGGAGCGCGGGGAGCAAGCCAGCCCCTTTTGGAGCACAGCACTCATCCCCATGCAGGACACGGCAGCACCGAGGTCTCCACGCGAGAGACAATCATCGCTGTTCAGCTGCCTGAATGGCAGTTATCACTTAATCCCTTCTGCATGTCCCTTCAGACTGATCCTAAATGCTATTTTATAATATACAGAGGAAACAAAGGTTTATTTTTCAAATCTCTATATTATCGTGCGTGTATATATGTATAGACAGACTGGCAACTGGTGGGAGTGCCTCTGTGTTATGTGAGCGGTGTTCTGTCCACAGCGTGTCTCCCCCTTGGTTTTGGCAATTGCTCACTCTTGCCATGATTGCAATTTCCAGGATGTCAATTGGGAGACAGAAACCAGGGCCCTTTGTGTAAAGATGCCACGGTAGAGGTGCTTGCTTTGTGCTCACCTGAGCATGGTCTTTTCCCGAAGGAGTTCAGCTGAAATGGATCAGTTGGGGATTCTGCTGAAAAGCAAACGCAGCATCCAGAGTTGTATCGTGGCAGTGACGTTCTAGGGATGCGCGAGTAGCCAGATCAGTGCGGTGAAGCAGTATTTCTTGTTGGGAGGCTGGGAGACTGCTACCTTGTGCTGAGCCAGGACTGTGGCAGTTCCCTTCCAAGCCCTGAGGTAGGCACTTGTCTCCCCACAAAATGTGCTGGCCTCACCTCATAGATGTGGCTCCCAGGATCTTCTCTGAGCAGTCTTAGAAGCTATTTAGCCCTATGGGTTAGGAGCTACCAAAGTAAAAGCCATAGCTAAAAGTGAGCAAGAGGTCAGATGAGCAAGAGCTCCAGAAAGAATAAGCTGTCTGCACTGTTTTAGTGATGGACACTAAAATCACTGCAGGACAATTGCCGTTGAATGGGGTTAAAGATCCCCAGAGGCGCACACTATGCAAAATGGTGGAGGTTGGCTGCAATAAACACAGGCCCACGGTGAAGGGGCATTATTTTCTATACATGTTATGCTCTGTGTGGAAGAGTGAAAGTCTTGGGCCTTTCATGGCAGAAGTTGGACTGGGAAGCAACACGTTCCCAGCTACTCCAGAAGGAACCTGAGGATCCAGAGTTGTACAGTGGGCACGACCCAGTGCCCTTCATCCTGGTGATTATGTTGATAAAAGGGTTGGACTACAGCAAAGGCAAAAAAATGTGTGCATTTATTTGTATGAACTGTAATGATTGAACAAAGAGGAAACACCATTTGGCAGAGAGGGGTTGCTTCTCCGAAAGGGAAAAAGGGACTTTGCTGAACTAGTAAGATAATAATCAGTGCCTGAGCTGGTTTCAATGGCATGGAGGACTGAATTGGACGCGTGTTTCTCTACAGCCCCATTCCTGTTTTTAACAGGGCTGGTACTTGGCTAAGCACTTATTTCTTTCGTTGCAAAAACTGGGTGCACCTTTTTTATCTATTGTAAAGCAGAAAGCAGCTATGTACTGTACATTGGCAGGTCCCCGACCTGTTGCCAAAGATTTTTTTTTGTAGTGTTCCTAAAAAGGGAAGTTAGTTTGTACTCAAACAGCCAGGCATTGAGTGCTCTGTACCTCTCTCCCTGCCACTAACTGAGACTGGCTGCCACCTGTGCCTGCTGACAGTTGCCAGCTCTAGGCAGACTCACTGTGCCAACCACTAAAGAAATGTACTGAGAATTGCCGAGGGGCAAATACTGATGTCTGGCCCCTGCGCTGCCTCTTCGTGGTGGCTGCAGTTTCACATATTACCCTCACCAGTAGTATTGTAGCAAGCTGGTTATCTGGACCAAGAATAGCATTCCCTCTCATCTGCACTGCCGCTGTGTGTCCATCCCACGTACAGAGTCTCTGTATCTGCCTTCCAAAAGATATACTGCCTATAAAGCCATAATGGAGGAGCGGTCTGCAGTGCAGAGAGGATAACTGGTCCAGCTGGAAGCAGGAAGAGTGCTCTCCAGCCTTTTTTTGTCCCCCTTGAAATTCAGAGAGAATAGAAGAGGATCTGTTGCCCTGGACACAGGACTTAGAGATCTGGCACCTGCAGCAATGTAAGCCCAGTGCTGCTGAGGACTCACCTCTGTCATACTGGACCAATCACAACCTCTCTGTGCCTCAGTTTGTAAAAGAAATGGGTATAAATACTTGCCTACCTCCCCAAGGGATTGTGATGGTCACTTGTAAACTGAAAATTGCAAGGCATGCATGGAGATTTCAGCTGCAGCCCTGAAGTCTACACCAGTCCAAAGAGAGAAGGGGTGGAAAGAGAAAGATGATTATTTACTAGGTCATAAAGCACTTAAGATGTTTCTCAACCTCAGAAAACTTCCCCTCTTGCCATGCCAACACCACAACGCCTGTATGGCTGGAATACCAGCACAAAGTTTTGCCACCGCCCTCCAGCCTGGTCAGATTTCCCTTGCTGTTACTGGTTTTTACCCACTTTTGTCTGTAGGGCAGGTTGAATCATTATGCTGAAGCAGCCTACCCAATCTTGCCAACGCTGATCTTGTATACGCTTGCTGCACTGTGACAGTATTATAGGAAAAGCTTTGTATTATTACACTTCCTCGTTTACATGACAAGCAAAAGACATATCAAGAGAGAGAGCTTTTTTGCAATATATGTAGGGGAACGAGGGAGGGAGAAAAATGTGCCAAAGAAAATATGTTGAAAGAGGTCTGTTATGCATTTTTTTTATATAAATATAATGTCTCTAGCAGATATGTTTTGTTTAATATATTAAAAACTTGCAAATCCACCACAATGGACTATGGCTTGTCTTACACACCCTGCATTAAGAGCACAGCACGGATTTTGATAAGGCTTGTCAAGTATAGCTGGGAAGTGCTGATGTCCAGGATTCACTAGCAGTCAGCAG
>NW_005842058.1:1134794-1147518 GCF_000455745.1 Alligator sinensis
CATTGGATGCCAAAGACAATGGCTAAGCAGCTAGGGAACACTTAATACCATGGGCACCTATATGGCATAGTGGAGAGCCCTCAAGATGCAATAGCAGGGAACTGCCTGTGCTGCAAGGGATTGGTTGCTATGCACATGTCTTGCCCATCGTCGGTCTGCTTGGCCCCTGCTTCGCTCCTTTTAGTCCAACTGAGCCCCGCTGCCCCATGATCAGCCTTGCTGGGTCGTCTAGCTGGACCCTGTGTCCCCATCCTCAGTTGTCTCATGCCCTGCTGGGTCTAGTTGGTACTCGCCGTCAAGGCTGAGATGGCTGAGGAGTCAGACCCAGGGGAAAGAGCAAGCTCCATGCCGCAGCAGATGAAGTAAAGTAGGGATTAAGGGAAGGGGAAGGGTCCCAAGGGGCTCCCTCCCTGCAGCCTGTGGCAAAAGGGGTAGGACTTTGCTCCCCTTCTTTCCTGCCCCTGGAAGCACAAGGAGCTCTTGGAGCTCAGGGGCTGGAGGAGGCAGCACCCAGGGCCATAGCTGCCTCCTGGCTCCTTTTGCAAAAAAAAATAATTATTTCTATATATATAAATATATATTACTCCACTCCACCTCCAACATTCAAGTGGCCCTTGTGGTTCACTTGGCAGCTTAAAGCACACTAAAAACCTGCTACAGTTTGCACCGTGTAGCCGCACACACCCATCTGCATACGTGTACTCCCACCCACTGCCCTCCTCAGAGGGCGAGCTTCTGAGCTGCTTGGTGAGATGGAGGGCACTGCAGGAGGAGGCCCCTTTTGCAGGCAGGGCCCACGATGGACTTGGACTTGCAGAGTGGGACTCAGCAGGGCACCCCAGACCCCGCAGGCTGAGCAGCAGGCAGTAGGGCTGTGCTGTCCCGGGCTGCCCTTTTGGTGGGTTGTGTGCGCTGTAGAGATGGGGAGGCAGAAGATGGCAGGAAGACAGCCCCTGCCAGCCTGCCGAGGTGCTGCCAGTCAGAGTACTGCAGCATGGTATTACAGGGTATTGAAGCCACAAGTATCCACTGAGCTGCAAGCATGCTCGCCTCTTCCCACAGCCGAGCCAAACTAGGGAACATGACTGCCTCAGGCTACAGCAGTGTATCTCAACCCATGGGCCATGACCCAAAAGTGGGTTGCAAGAATATATGAAAGGGTCACAAACTTTAAATTTTGAAAATGCATCAAGTTTCTGCTGGGACTTACATCCAGATGTTCCTGACTAGAGGGTCGTGCCTCTCTGCTGAGGCTCAGACTAATTGCCATATTTGGGGTCAGGACAGAATTATACCCCATAAATTGGTATGGACTGTGGGTGCTTTTGACTTCAACTGTAGAGGGTAGTGTAGTTCCTCGGATCTCTCGAGCATATTTTAACAACTTTTGCTGCAGCAGGATGCTGGCTGCCATTGTCCCTTCAGCTTTACTTGTGATAGATTAAGGTGTTATGTCTTGCGGTTATGTCAAGGTTGACTATGTAGTTTTGCTAGGAAGTTAGAAAATAGGTGTGTATAAGGATGGTTTGGATAGGGAGAATCCTGCCTGAGGCAGGGGGCTGGACTAGATGACTCTTAGAGGTCCCTTCCAACCCCACTTCTCTACAATTTTGTGGTGTCAGGGTAGGGCCTGGCAGAAGAGTAGTATTGAAATTATGTAAAATATATATTAGAAAAAACGTGTATCAGTAAAAGAATTTATTACTAACAAGTTGCAGATGGTCAGTAAAAACCAACCTTGCGCTGTGGTGATAAACGAGTGCCCTTGTCTCTCCTGCTTTTATCTATGGCATGTTGTAAGACAGGGGAGGGCAAAATGCAGCCCATGGGCCACATGCAACCCACCAGGCCATTCTATCCAGCCCACGGGACCCCTAAAAATTTAGAAAATTAATATTTATCTGCCCTGGGCTGCCTGTCATGCAGCCCTTGATAGCTTGCCAAAACTCAGTAAGCGGCCCTCCACCCGAAATAATTGCCCACCCCTGGTGTAAGATGTTCCTTATGGTTCTGGTATGGAGCCTTATGACCGCGTGTGAGGATCTGAATTGGTGATTTCAGTTTGGAGCGATGATTTGTGGATTTCTTGGGGGGGAAAAAAAGATTTCCTACAAATGTAGGGAGACTAGATGTGATGTCACAGGAAGGCTCTTCCAATCTTTTTGCCCCCAGCACAGGTTGGTATAAGAGTAAGAATACTTATCCTAGCTATGTGCTGTTAACTGTGACTGCTGTTAAGCCAGGTCAGGTGGTTTGAACCTTTCACTGAAATTTATTTTATAGAGATTTAGGAATAACTTAATCTACCTTCATGTCACAAGGGGAGGCTATTCCTTATGTTGCTCTATGTTTTGCTCTTAGCTTATATACTGAGGCAATAGCTGTCAAGGTCAGGCCATGTACTGCACATAAAATAATAATAATAAAATGCCTAGCTCAGCACATGTTTCCTATGTTGGAGGACATTGCAAAAAGGATCAACAGCTCTTATATTGTAATAAAACCAGTAGCAACTCTCTTCTTGAGTTAACTATACTGCTCTTGGGATGGTTGTGACTCCTGCTAACTTGCCAATGAAGCTGAATGTTGCGTGCTAAATATGCATTGTAAATAAATGTTTGAGCTCTTCAGACATTTTGCTCCTGTTTTTCACAAAAAATGTGAATGGTTCCAACATTTTTCCTGAAAAAATTGTCTTTTCTTAATCTGCTTTAAAAATCTGTATAGTACATTATTGCTGTTGTTTGCAAAGATCTACTGTAGGCCTGTATGCTCCTCTCCCCCTCCCCTCGGGAAAGGGGCGTGACTGAACTCCTCTTGCTGCCTCCTGATTGGGGGATGAGCTCCACCAATCAAAACAGCAAGATTTCAAGCCTGGGACTCAACCCAAGCTCCAAGAGGCAAGCTTGCCACATTTTATCCCAGGGCTGGCTTGCAGCACCTGTTATTACATTGGCTTTTGTGGCCTCCTTCTGCACTTGGAGCCTGCAGTCTGAATCATAAATTTTAAGCACTACAGCAATTTATACTTCCCTGCAATCACAGGTAACTAGTGCTTTATGGTAGCCTGGAAGTCAGAGACCCCAAAGACTCCTAAACTCCCCCGCTATTGTTATCAAATTAACCTAATCACTTAAATCATAAGCGAGACTTTATAAAGGGGGATAAGGCAAGGTGCCACATTTATTGATCACATGAGTTAGACATAGAGGTTTGGGCACACCATTCATACAAACACGCACAAATCATCATGCATATCAATACACACAGGCATTCACATACACAAAACAAACCATTTAATTCACACACACACCAGATATAGTTACCAGCAATAGTTGCTCAGTATCAGCCCAGGGTGGTCAACCTGGGCTGATTGAGTACATGATGATGATTTGAAGATAGCAGATTTGAAGATAACAGCTGGAGCGGGATGAACAGATGCATCTGTGCTCCAGTGAATCAGCAGCAGAGAAAGAGACTCGCCCAACTTGGCATTTTCAAAGTGTTCTTTCATAGGGATTAGCATCCTTTCTTTCAGTGCTTTGGGGTTTTTCCATACCCAGCTTCTGTTTTTGTGGTTGTTCCTCTTTTGTCTTCAGCTCATCTCAGCTTTGGAGTGTTTTTGCTGCCCATCTGGCAGGATGGGTGCATTTCTTCTCCTCGTTATCTCCTTTGTGTCCTAGGCCTAAGAGGAATTCTTCAGCCATTTATTAATTAGTTTACTGACTGGTAACTTATATTTGGCACCTTGTCCCTTACATAAACAGTTACATTTTTCCCCCATCTTTATGCCATTCTCTCACCATTTACCCTTTTATGCACACTCATACATAAAGGCTATGCAGAGTTTATTTACTTACATCAAACAGAAGGATACAAAATGGAGTTTTTACGTTTTTTACAGGACAAGACTAACATGGTTACATTTTACTATTATTACACTTTACGTTAACATCAGTTCAGTTTATTCTACACTACTACCTGGGAGCAGCCCACGTGGTGCCCCTTTGCAACCCTCGGGGGGGTCCCTCCCCTGTGGGGACCCTCTCTCTAGAGTAACTTACTACTCCACAGTCCCAGAGGGTTGCCTCCTGTTCTCCAGATCGAATTCTGTTCCCTGCGAGGTTTTCTTGCCACCCAACTCTGCTGCCGCCATCCTGGCTTAGGGCCACACGCACCACTGTGTATAGTGGGCACTTCACCTTGTGCTAGGGATTGGAGACCTGGACAGCCTTGTGCAGCACTGGGGCTTGAGCTGTTCCCAGACCCTCTGGGCTGCGTCATCTGCACTGAGTTGCTGCCCTGTGTTAGCAGCTGTAGACCTGAGCCACCTCAGGCAGCTCCCAGGGTGTGTCACCCTCCAAGCAGCACCTCCTGCACCAAGCTTCCAGCCTCGTTCCAGGAGTTGAAGACCTGAGCCGCCCCAGAGGCTCCAAAGATCCTGCTCCGTGCACCAGCCTGTGTGCCATGTCTCTGGCCGCATGCCAGAGGTTGCAGACCCGAGCCGCCTCATGCAGTTCTCCAGGTCTGGATGCCATGCACCGTGCTGCGTGCCGAGAGCCTAGCTGCTGGAGCCGTGCCACGCTCCCCGCTGATGGAAGTCTTTGGGGGCTCTTCCTGAGCTACTGCTTTGTCCTCTGGACAGCTCTCCTCAGTTCTTCTAAGCCCCGCTCTTCTCCGTCCCCAATGCATCTCCCTCATGCAGGGCACACAGCTCCTTTTATAGCTCCAGGGCTCCGCCCCTGAAGACAGTTTGCAGTCTTCAATCAGGTCAGGGAAAACTCTTCTCCCCCTCCCCTCAGGAAAGGGGCGTGGCGTTATTTCTCTAGCTGCCTCCTGATTGGTGGATAGGCTCCACCAATCAAAACAACAGGATCTCAAGCCTGGGACTCAACCCAAGCTCTGAAAGGTGAGCCTGCGACATTACCGACTTTTGCAAAGTACTTTTGCAACAAACACTGCATGAGGAATGGCGTTTGGAAAGCCTCGTGCTCCAGCATTTGAGCTTCACTGCTAATTCAAACAAACTGCATTAGGAGGATAATAACCACATTAACATCTTTTGCAGATTTTACAGAAAAACTTTGAGCAAGACCCACAGGGGAAGGAGGTTCCTATTGAAGGGTTGATTGTCCTGCCTTGTTGGCCACCAGAGGGAGTGCCTGCGGCTGAGGTAGGATTTTATTTCTTACATCGCAGGCATGACTTAATCCATTTTGAACTGGATAGAAGTATAAGTGAGATGTGGAGAGACTGACCAGTGTCCGTTCCAGGTGCTCTTGAAAATCTAGTGCCTGTTACAGTATTCTGCTCCAGGGCCACTTGAAATATTTATGGTAACTCATTTAACAAAAAGTATTTTTATGCAACATTTTATTTTGCTAATTCCCGCCCCCTGCCATTTTTAATACGTTATGAGCTAAATATTTTTCATGTTATAACCATAAATATTTATGTGTGTGCGTGTATGTGTGTCGTTCCCTCCCTCCCCTCCCCCATATTCATATTCCTAGAGATTACTTTTCTTGTTGAATCATTAAAAAAAGAAAATTCAAGTTTTAGGCAATACTGATGAAGATGATAAAAAGTTCCCTGCAATTTTTTCACCTCTTTATTATCAGCAAATTTTTTACCTAGAGAGGAGAACAAAGGGGAAAACAGGTTAAAGACATCTATAGAACTGGCCTTTGCACCTGGGAGAATCCTAAGTGGATCTGCTCTTTATTATCAAACGCAGAGAATATAGTGGCCTCCATCCGAAATTGTGAAGGAGGAATGTAAAGAACTGATGGAATAATAATGCCCTCTATGTTCAAACTGCTGTGCGAACAGTGACTTATTTAACTGGAAAACTGCTGATGAGAACATTTTGTCTTCTCTCCTTCACCTAACCACCCACTTCCAAACTAGTCATTAGTAATGGCATGACCCACCAAGAGACCCTGTGAGAGAGGGTGGAGTGCAAGAGGCCCCAGTGAGATGGGGGCGGTATGAGTGTATCATCAGGTAAAATAGCACTTTCTCTTATGCATTCTTTCTCTTAATTGCAGTCTATTTTATTTTATAATGTGCCACTGGTTAGGAAAAAAAATTCACATCAGGTGCAGAAGAGGAAAAGTGGCTGTATCACAATACATCATAAATATCAGTTCTGATGTTCCTCCTGCATTGATGAATTGCCAGTTTACACTACAAGACAAAATTTGCCAACTCAGATGTGGCCACAAAACACAATTTGCAATCTGCTGGCCAGCTCTGGGACCTACCTGGATGTTGTTGGTCTTTGGTTAACCACCTAATAGCAATTCAGTGTTGGGGGGCTATATTTAATAAAGAGTTGGACTAGAGAGCTGATTTTCCCAGAACATACGTTGCAAGGCCTGAGTCACAAGATGGATTTCTAACTGGCAGCTCATGAAGGCCCTGAACACTTTGAGTGCATGCTGTGGCACTCCATCCCTCCAGTTCATCACAAAAGCCTTGCCAGTCTCCACAGCATCATACACAATACCCATTGCATTTTAGGAGAGCAGTCAGAGAGAGAGAACAGTCTAAAACCAAAATATTGAGTCTGGGATTGTCTTATGTTAGATCCAAACCAGTTGGGAATTTGTAATGCCATTATCACCTCCTATCTTGACTCTCTTCATGACTGCTCAAGACTTCCTCTATCTGACGGGACCAAGCAAGTATCTCAGGCATTGTTTGATGACTGGAGGAATACAAGTTGCATCAGTGTCTTGGATGGCCTTTTTTCTGCTGCCTATTTTTCAGCAAAGTTTTTAGCCCGGTATTAAAATAATGAAGTAGTAGGAAAGCTTCTTGGTCAGTGATCTGTCTTTGGAAATCATACTGTGATGAATCCAAACAATTTCATTGCATGCTCCCATAAAGAAAAATGCGTGTGTGTTGGCTGGGCAGGGCCCCCTTCTTTTTGCAAGAGAGAGGAACTAAGCTGAATTATCTTTCATTTAGCAGCACACTAAATTATCAAAAGAGCCTTTGCAGGAATGACTGGTTCAGGATGTGGATGTCATTTGCCTTACTCGTTCTCCTGGCTATATGTAAGGGCGTAGCATGCACTGTACACACTTCCCCAGGCATACATGATATCTTTTGAATCAGTCGGCATCATTACAGAAGGATGGATCCAACCTTCATTCCTTCCCCCACCATTAGAAAATTTGAGCCTCATGCATTGTAAGCGTATGCATCATGGACATGTTTCAGAAGCTGTTAATAGGGTTTGAACGTGGCCTTTTCAATTTTGCAGCACAGAACTCTACCATTTAGCTGAAGGAGTTACTCCCTCAACTATGTAGTAATAGTAGGTTCTCACCTGTCCGCGGGAACAGCCGAAGAGTTAAGCAATGCATGCTTGAAAAGAAGTTCTGTTTGGGTTGGGAAGAGTCTGAGATTACAACTCTGAATGGCTTCCATGGTTGCTCATTAAGCTGCTGGCAGATCAGTTGGCTGCACTGAATCATTCTCTGCATTTGACTCCCCTAGCACCTCAAGGCCTGGGAATTATCATATCTATCTTCCCCCCAAACATCTTGTATGATGGCATTTATAGCCTACCCAGTCTTGGGTCCTCAGTTTCCTTGCAAGTAGCTGTTTTGCTGCTTTTATATATTACAATTGAAGCTACTGAATACATCCTAGCCACTGCATGTGAAACTTTGGTTTGAAAAATCCTTGGGTTTGATCCCCTTGATACCAGTACACTTTCAGGAAGGGTATGCAAGCAAGTTAATATTATACTGCTGTTCCCCCTAGCAGAGACAGCTTGGTTTTACTTCTGAGCTTTGATTTGCACTAAGCGAGCCCATACATAACGGTTCTGTGAAGGTCACAAAGTAGAAATGCTGAAGCAAAACACAGTCCTGTTGAATGGGTTTCCTGACAGAGATGGAACCTCTTGGCTCCAGTCTGACTCGATACCTCCTGGTATCTCTTTTTGGGATCCGTCTCCCCTCCAGTCTTGCAGTGACCTATATGTATGTGTCTGCTGTTTTTATATGAATAAGTGTTCTCAATTCTGAATCCTGAAGCCTTGTGAAGATGAGACAGAAGGTCCTAAATAACCAAGGCAATGATATGAAATAATCCTATAAGAATTTAAGAAAGATTTCTGTGTACATCCATACATACAAGGAAACACTATTGAAGGTCTTATCTAGAGCCCATCTTCTGGTCAAAGACGGAAGGAGAGGAAGCAGGGAAATTGCTAATTATTGTGTTCTTTCGACAAACCTTTGTCTGCCTATGTCCTTAGAGCAACACGGCTATAACCTACACCCCTGTAATTATTGTGTTAGCTCCTTTCTGCTGGAGCTCAGTCTGTGTACCCTGAGGTTTAGACATTCAAGATATGGCGTTTTTAACTGCCCTTCTGAAAGCTAGCACTTGCTGGCAGAATAATTGTTCTGTCTTTCTGATGCTACAAAGGAGCATCTGGCTATCTTGCTTGATTTTTTTTTCATGCAGAACTACTTTAATGTTTCCTTGAACAGGTTTTGAGTGAGATTTGTACACCTGCAGGTCTAGCCTCAGCCTCTCCAGTTAAAGATGCCTCTGAATCAGACTAGCTTCAACACAGTGAAACAGCGCAATTAGCTATCAAGTATCTTGTGATAAAGTGTCATCTGGGTGCATCTACTAATCGAAATGTCTTCGTTTGGTAGCTGTTTCTGATGCTCTTGTCTACTCTTTATCCTCCTCTTATTTTTGTGACTCCTGCATAAGTTGGTTCTCTTGCTGCCTTGAACACTGCTCTCTAATGACATTACCTCTCTCCCTCTGTATACTGACAGTGACTCGGGGTGCAGCCCTTTTGCTACCTGCCTTCATTGCTTAACACTTTTTAGGTGACCTTTATCATGTTCGTTTACTTAAGTCCTGCTTTAAAAGACATCCTTCCTATGTGTATGTCCATGTTTTGTTTTGTTGGTTTTTTTTTTGGGGGGGGGGGCCAGGGGGGGGCAAGGGGGGGGGTGTTTGAAATCATGAGTTTCCAAAGATAGCACTTCTGACTCTCCGGTCACCACCCTTGACTTAGTAGGATACTTGTGTACATAGTTCACATTGGTGCAACTGTAAAAATAACATCATTTTTACTGTTACAGTACAACACAATAGAATTAACCGCAGAGCCTGTTTCAATGGGACCTAAAGAAATTGGTGTGTTTTAATGACTTGTGATGCCATATTTTCTTTAGGGCATTGGGAGTTCCAACTTTAAAAATGGGCTCTTAAGATAAGTACCTTTTCTGGATAGCATGACAGTCATAAACTCATAGATTTCTCTTGCAGAAGGCTATACTCCTTAAATCTACAGCACCTAACATGATCACAAATCTGCCAAGCAGAACTGCAGCTTCCTTTTAGACTAGTACAGGGGGGAAGAGGGGAGCTGAGATCTCAGCATTGGTTACAAAACCAGTATTTGGTGTTTATCAACCTAACCAGAGAACATAAGCAAGGAAGGCATTGCACGGCAGCTAAAACACAGGGCATGTTGCAGTCTGGACATTGGAGTTCTGTTCTAGTACATGTTCTCAAACAAGTTACTTAATTTGTCTGTCTCTCTTTTTGTTTCTCCATCCATAAAACAGGGATATATTGAGACCTACCTCTGGTGGTATTGAACCTAATTCTCCATATGTTTGCACAATAATATCTCTTGGCAGTTATGTAGTGCTCATCTCCAGCCAACCATTCCTGTGTTGTTAAAAGAAAGGGTGAAGTGTTTCCTTACCCTGTGCCTAACAGTCTGCATTGGGGTCTCTTGATAGGGACTCTGTTCTTTTCACAATGTGTACCAAAGGGACAGAGCACAATAGACATATTCGGCAAAAAGAGTAGCCTGTGCGTTGTACATGTTCAGACAATAACTCTCCAGGTTTCTGTATCTGAAACAGTGCAAGCCTTTCCTAACTATTTTGAGCACTTTAAGTCAGAAGGGGAAATAGTGATTTTATGTAATCTGATCAATTTTAAGTTTACAGCTGAAATGTGATAAAGAGAAAGTAATAAGTTGCAAGAAGAACAAAAGGCTTTCTCTGGAAAAAAAAATCTCATTTCTGCTCCAGCACCTTTTGTCAGGTCCAAGAAGGATGTCCTAAGCGTTCAGGATAACTTTTTCCTCCTTTGTGGTTGCAAGAGGTCAGCAGATGTTCAAGCAAGAAGTAAGAGCACGTGAATGAGCATGCCTCAGGGACTCAGAATATAACGCCTCCAGTTTTCTCCCAAGGATCCAGACAGATGAAGCGGCTGAATTTCTAGCATCCATAGGTAGCCTCTTACAAGATGTGAGACTCAGGATATTTCTTGTCTTGATTTTTATCAGAATCATCATTACACTGGTCTTTCCATCTCATTTTAGGTAGGGAATTTCCAGAGTTTCTGGAGTGTTCCAGATGCCCAGTTCCCACTAAATTGAAAATCTGAGGCTTTGTAGTATTTAAATGGAATGGTATCATGGATACTGCCCTGATATCAATAGCAAAATTCCAGTTTAACTAGAAAGAGGCCAGGATGTAAAGAACCTTATTTTAAAATGGGCTCAAGCAGCTTCTGCATCCATGGAATTCATTCGGACTTTAATATGCTGAATATTTTGCTGTATTAGAACCACGATTTTAACATCTCCAGATGAGTCGGCAAATACTGCTTCATCGGCCTCAGCCTCCTTCCCACCCCCCCAACAAACATGCAAAAAACTCTCAAGGCTTTTTGTATTTCCAATTATGGAACATAACCGTGTTCTGAATGGAAAATTGTCATTTGTTGGGAATCTTTCACTACAACTGGAATTGTATTCCTAGCTAATTAAGTTAAAAAAGGAGCAAAACCAAGGGATTTTTTTCCTTCATTGTTATATACTATTTCTAATGTAAAATATGATCCCACGATATCTAATTTTCTAAAAGGTGGACGGATAGGCACCCAATAACCGCTGCTTTATCTGACCGTAAAGCATTATGGTCCATCTTAATCCTAAACGGCGCCAGAAGCAAACTAACAAGCTACGCACGCATTGCACAAAACTTCGGGCAGCCCCTCCAGATTTATACTTAAGAGCTTCACCTGGACATATGCTATAGGTCTGTTGATCATGACAACTCTTCAGAGTCGCAGACCCCCCAAATTTATAGACAATTGAGATCAGCAAGGACAGAAGCATTATTACCACTTTCTGGGAAAAGCGAGCAGATGGCCCCTTAGACAGGCTGTTTCTTCATTCAAAACATTAGCTGGATATTGGACAGTTAGCAGGTATGATCAGCAATGTCTTGTTTTATGATGGCCTTTGAGCAGTCAAGCCTTCAATGGTAATAACCGAAGAGTGGTGTTTGTTTGAGGATATGGTGTTTAAAGTCTGTGAAAGTAATCCAACTGCAGGTCCAAGCATACAAGACTGTTGCAGCCTGCAGAGTTGAGATTCAGTGTGTCATTTTTGGGAACAGCCTTACTCCAAAGATGGGTTTGGAGGCAGCTCAAGTTGCAAAAATATTTCTCAGTCTGCTAGGTTTTGTCTTATCGAAATGGAGGGAAGCATCTTAATTTTGGGCTTTGACACAAAGAGATTGAGAGTGGTGGTAAATCAATCTTCATCTGTAAGGAAATCCTCCTCTCCTATTAAGGAAACCGCTGTAGAGTACATTTCAGAGATTTTGGAAGGTGGCATTTACACATTTTCCACTTGGTGCAGGAAAACAAAGCAAGAACAGATTGGCAGATCTTGGCCTGTTCCCAGAATACTAAATGAGGTGACATTTCTCAAGGGGTAGGATGCTGGACCTCAACTCAAGAGATGTAAGTGATATTCCAAACTCTTCCCCTGGTCTGCTGTGTGATCCTTGGCAGGTTGGTCACCTTTTGTCTTGCTCAATTTTCCCATGTGCAAAATTGGGAAAATGGCATTTTGTTGCCTTTGTAGAGTGCTTTGAGCATCTGAATGGAAAAGCTGTACACGAGAGAGTGGGTATAAGAATGCCAGCTGACCATCCCTGCTTCACCTGCCCTGTTAAAATTCATCAAAACCCTAGGTGCCGGTGAGGCTAGAGGATACGCGGTCCCTGAGATCCACCAATGAAACTTAACCAAACCAACAGACAAAAGTGGAGCTAGAGTCTTGTTCATCCAAAAGACTAAATCATTGAAGCTGACACAATATAGTCTAAAGAACTTAGGGAAGACCCCACACGAGGATTCACTCTGGATCTACAAAATATCATCCAATCCTTCCCCTGCCAGCTTCAGGAAAAGCATCTACTTCCACTTATGCCTCACTCTCTCACCCCAGGAACTCTCTCTTTGCTCCCAAAGATACACAGACAAGATAACCCTGGAAGACCCAAGGTACCCAACTGTACTCCCCTCACAGAAGAGCTATCAGAATTCATAAAAACTATTATAAAACCAATGGTCACTGAAAGAGCAAGTTTTCTACAAGATGCCACAGACTTCCTTAACAGAATCCAGAATATTGACCGCCTCCCTGAGAAGACCATACTTGCAACCATGGATGTCACCAGGGTTGGGCAAAAATATTGCGGGTGGGATCTGGCCTTGCGGGCTGGATCTGGCCTGCCAAGTGATTCAATTCAGCCTGTGGCAGGCTCCTTGGCCCTGCCTGGCCCAGGCACAGGGAGCAGCCCGGGCCCTGGCATGTGTGGCCAGTCCTGCCATCCTCAGGTGCAGAAGCACCGCCTGCTGC
>NW_005842058.1:1147537-1159429 GCF_000455745.1 Alligator sinensis
CCCTACACGTGCCTCCCTAGCATGCTGGGAGTTGTCGTACACAGGGGCGGGTGACAGGAGCGGCACGGAAGCCAGATTTCGCTTCCTGGCAGCCCCCAACACCACTGCCTGGGAGCAGGTGTATGCCCTGCCACCACTGCTGGACCCCAGCCTCATGGCTCGGGCACCCCAGGCCCATCTGCCCAGCAGCCACCATCAGGGGCTCCAGAAGGAGCAGGCAGCTAGGGTCACAGGACCCCCATGGGCAGTGCACACACAGCCAGGTGGATGAGCTGGGGCTGGGATTATGGGGCAGTGACAGTGCAGAGGCAGAGGTGTGATCTGCTCCCTGTACATCCCTGCTCATGGAAACAGGCCCATTGCATGGACGTGTGGGGAGTGGATCATAGCTCTGCCCTGGGCCCCAACCCTGCAACCCTAGCCCCGGCCACCCATCCTGCTTCTGGGAGCTGCTCCCTGCCCCCCCACGGCCCCATGCCATCTGCCCAGCTGAGTGCACCCTGCCCACTGGGCACCTGGGGCTGGTCTCCATAAAGACCCTGCCTGCCCCCTCCATCCAGCAAAGATACGTTGGAAAATTGGGATCTCCCTGGGCCTCCACCCGCTCCCACCCACTGCATGGTGTTGGCAGGGGCTCAAGGCCAGGTCAGCACCCCCTCCCCTCCCTGCTCTCCTGCCCTCAAGAGCAGAAGAATTGCCAAACTACAACTTGGATTCAACCAAGATTAGACCCTGAGAAAAATATTCCCAGCCCCTTTTTTGGACATCTACATCATCTAAAGTTGTACAACTAAAACTGCTGATTTATGGTAAAAAATTAAGACGGCAGTATTCCTGTTTGCAGCCAGTTATTTTTGTTCCATCTTCCTGTAAAGTTTAGCAGGGCCAGCAATTCCTAATAACAGTGCTTTTTGATCTAATAGCTACAGATAAAATACTAATATTACTCTTCTTTCTGCATTAATAATACATTAGCTCCATTTAAGTTCATATATATTAGAACTTGGTCCTGTAAATTGCAGTTACTGTAACCAGAATTCAAGCAGCTCTGTAGTCGTTTATTACTATTGTATATTCATCTGGTTACTAGGATGCTTTTTGTAAGATTATATTGGTTTAATTTAATTGGGGAGGGCAGGAGAAAATGGCTCAATATAAGCTACTTCTGATTGAACACTTTAAGGATTTAAAGAGAAAAATGCCTGGATGATTAGCTCTGAACTTTCTTACCCACTTCGTATAGAGCCATGATGAACAAGGACATGGCCTGGAAATCAAAAGACGAAAAGCCACTTGGACAGATTAAAAAATAAAAGGGATACTTTGAAGAGAGAGAGGCATCTCTTCAGCTGGACCAATGATACACAAGATCTTTTGGGCTGACGGGGGAAAAAATCAGGGGATGACGAACATCTAGGTTAGAGGGATTTGCATAAAGATAGTTTTAAAACCTTGCATTTTTTTCCATACTGCAAAACAAATATGAGGTTTGTTTAAGAAGGCTTTCTGGTCACTCAAATTACTGCTAGCCATAGACGACAGAAGGGAAATACCAGAGATGCCACCTTCCTAGGGCCTACTGAGTAACCATGGGTGATGCCCATGGTGCTGTAGGTCAGGGCCTGGGCCTAAAAGTGATTGTGGCATTATCACAGCTGAAGTAAAGGCATCAGGTAGAAGACCTGAAAACATACACTTAAAGGGACCCCAGGTGGAGTAAAATCACAGCTAACCCTGAGCATTTCTGTTAAAATCAATAATGTTCAAAGGTGTATCCTGGTCAAGACTGGATCATATGTGATCTAAACCTTCCTCCTGGTAACATTTGTTCACAAGACTGGGCCTTTACTCTCGAAAGAAAACCTGTAGTAAAGGTATACTGCTTTTTCCCCACTTAATACCATGGAATAATGTTTGATAAAAAAAAAAAAACCAAACCAACAGATAAAAATGAAGGAGCAATGATTTCTTTGTTTATGTGTGTTTTGGTTTCAATGACTGTGTGTGTTCTGGGATGATTTTCTTATCTCAACATTTTTGGTATATGATTTTGCATATCAGGACGACATCTTCTAAAAACAAAAGAAAGGACACCCCCAAGAATCTTCACTAGTCATGTGTGGATTTTGTTTTGTGGGTTGTTTTTTTTTTTATCAGTTGTATTAATAATTGCTCTGCAAATGCCTGTGTATTGGAAAACAGATCAAGCCTGAACCGTAGCACCATGGACAGCAGCTCTGGAACCTTCAGCTGTTGGTTTAATTTCCAAACAGTCTTGATCAAGAAGTACCAAGAAATACAGTGCACATGCCCACTTTATAGAATAAGCTTGGTGCATCACTACAAATTGATTAGTTGTCGGTTATCTATCTAGAAAAGGTTCATCTAATTTGCTACTCTATTTTACTGAGCAACAGCCAAGGGACCTGGGGTTTCAGCTCTAGCCACGTCATTTATTTCCTGCTCACCAGAAAATAATTGAAGTCAAGTGATCCATGAGCACTGCCTTGCTGGAAAATGTACCATATAGATCCACATAATAATCTTTGCTTCTATTAGTGATGAGTCCGTTGTCAACATTTGCATGAAGGAAAGGCATGCCTTTCCAATTAAAGTCAGATTTTTACTCTGCAGGAAGGGAAATGTTTCAGTAAAAACAAACTTGTTTTCAGACATGATTATCTCAAAAACAAGCTAACTAGGTCTTAAGTGGCATGATTTCCTGAACATTGCAACCAGAGAGGCACTAGCAGGTTCCAGCTTTTGTGGGCACATTTATCTGACATCTTATATGATTGTCTTCCCCTCCCCTCTCCTTCCCACCCCCACCCAATTTCCCAAATCAGCCTAGTTTCCCCATTTGGATTATTCTGTGTGAATCTTTTTTTTAATGGTAGGTGTCAGAGCCTAGAATAAAAAAAATGTCATTGCTACAAGCACGCAATACAGTTTCTGGGATGGGGAACAAAGGGCAGTATTGTCATATGCTGTGCCAGAACATCATCATCCCCACCCCTTCTGTTTAATATACTTATAGGAAGTGCAGCTTCTTAAAAGGAAGACAAGCACAACTTAGCTGAAGAAAATGCCTACTGGTTGATGTACTTGCCTTTTAGAGTGATCCATTTTGCAACAACTGTGTGCGTCTTTCCAGGGATACGATTCCAACCCCACCCCCTGCATTAAGCAACAAAAGCCCAGTCTGATTTATGATTCAGTGCATCCAATTTCTACAATGAGGTGATCTATTCAATCTAATGAAGGATTTGGCCTCCTCGGCCATTTCTCCAGTAAAATGGAAATAAGGATGCTTACCCATCTACCATCCATGAGTATGATGAGACTTGCTCAATAGTTGTCTGGTGCTTTGAACATTTAAAACGCTATGGGCCAAGAGTCGTATCTTGTAAGACTTTAGTTTGTGTTGACATCTCCTTTTCCCTTTCTTCCTTTGGAATTAGGGCTTGGAGTTTCTTTGTGTTGTCTGTGTATGACTCCAAGTCTTGTCAAGCTAAGTTGCTAAGGAACTGTTGCTTCCACCCGTCCCTTGGCAAATGAAAACAGGAGGAGTTACTGTGCCTGTTCAGCCCCTGGGCAGCAGTAATTCCTACTGCTTCCATCCTCGTGATGAGCATTACTAAACTTTGATACCAAGGGTGGGCAAAATGGCAGATCTGGCCAGTGCCCAGACTCCGTTTCCCATCAGCCCTTGCCTGCATCACTCTGGCAGGTTTCCAAGGGGACCCAGGAGCAGAGGTTCCATAATAGCACGGGGCCAGGGTCTCCATGGAAACCGGCCCAAGCAGCACTGGCAGGGCACGTGGTCGGGCGGGGAGCTGTGCCAGGGTTGGGGCCGGGATTTGTGACGGAAACAGCATGGGCTGGAGTCAGGTCCAGGATCCGCTGTGCAGGCAGCAGATCGCAGCTTTGCCCTGGCTCTGCATAGTGCTGTCACTGCCACAAGATCCTGGCCCATGAAAGCTCCCTGCCCATGTTAGCACTGCTGGGACCAGTTTCCATGGAGACCCTGGCCCCATGCTGTCAGAGCCCTGCCACTCCTAGGGTCTCCATGGAAACTGGCTGGAGCTATGCGGGCAGGGGCTGCTGGGAAATGGAGTCCGCTGTGGTCCCAGTCTGGTCTGTGGGCTGGACTTTGTCCGTCCCTGATTTACACCATTTTCTGGCTCTTCACTGAAGTCCAAGTCAGTCATTTCCACCAGATCCTCTTCATTAGTCCAAGTGAATCCTTCTCTGCTTTGCAGAATGGCTCAAGGAGCCAAGGATTCCCACAAGAGCTTTGGTTCCCAACTCTCTAGGGCAGAGAAGGGGGCTCTGCTTTCTGGACGATCAGAATAATTTCATATTTTGTAGCTTATGATTTTGTTTTATTTTATTCCACTTTCCAAGGGAAGCCAGAGCAGAGAGCACGCCTATAGATGACCATAACTGAAGGAATTACCATATTTATTTGAATATAATATGGCACCCCAATAATTAAACTCTACAAATGGAAAATGTATAGATGTGTTGTAATTTTCCAGGTATAAATCTAGATATTGGACATTTGCCTTGAATTTGTCCCCCTCCCACTGTTACAGCAGGGAAAATATATCTGAAGGGTCATGTAGCCCCGTTGCCCTCTCTGCCCCCAGCTTCTTCCACTTGTAGCCTGTTTTGCCCTTTCTTACTGTCGGACCCTACTCTTCCTGAAGCAAAGAGCAAATCTGAAAACAGTAACCTCAAAATGAAGAGACCTGTAGTAACTGCATATAGAAACCATAGACTTTATTCATGTAGAAATGATGCATCATACCTGCTGCAAGTTTTATTATAGGTATTCTGTAAGCGCACTTTTAAGCAATACTTTTATGTACCTACTTATATAAATTGTGCATGATATTTACCTAAAGCCAAAATCTCATGATTTACCATACAGTTCTTTGGACTGGGCCTCAGCAAAGTCAACAGCGTTTCAAGCCATAATAACCCCATAGCTGAGCATTGCTCAGGATGTGCGCTTACTCCAAATACTCCCCACAAAGGATCCATCTGTTAATTAGCCCCCCACTCATGACTGGAACCAGGTGTGCTTGTCATGAGTCCTGGGATCCTCCAAAAATGTATATGCAGGTAAGGCACGGGGCAGCCGGGTCTGGCTCCATCTCACAGAGGGCAGGGCCACAGTAATCATATACACCAGGTAGGGAGATGGGGTGAGAGGGGGCTTGTGGGCAAACTGTTTGGGGCTCCCCCATCTCAGTCAACTTTGGGCAAACGGGGTATTGTGAATTCAATCTAATTCGCGTGGTGTATCCAGCGGGCAGCTGGAAAGCCAGGTCCCAGCTCTGCTGCTGGCCTGCTTGGTGACCTGCAAGTATGACAACACTAAGCTTTCTTCAGGAAGCACTTAGAGGTTTATGGCTCTATTGCTATTAGTATGCACCGACTATTATAACTGTGTTAATGACGCTAGGAATTTGAACTTGCCTTTCTTTCACTGTAGCCCATACTCAAATCTAGCTTGGTCCTTGGCAGGTCTACAGATTTCACACACAACTGGCACTCACTCTTGTGGCTGTCTGTGACTGAGCAGTTGCAGTTTATCATTTGCTGCATTACTTCAGTAGTAGCCAAAACCTTGTTCCTGCTGCCTGCTTTGCTGTTTCCAGCAGGAAGGCATTTGACTTCACTGTCTTCTTCCTTGCATTGCACCACCCCTCCACCCTATGCACACAGAGACTTCACCAAAACGTCCAGTAAATAAATATGCATTTCCTCTTTGTCAGCTGCCAGCTGCATGAGAGTAGGCCATTCTGATCCAGTATGGCAGATCTTGCAAGTTTGGTATCTTGCCTCCAGTGCTGCCTAATACTATACTTGGCAATCTAAGGGAAAAATTAAAGGGAAAAAATATGCCTAGAAAATTGTCCAAAAGCTGTACGTATGGTAAGAGGAGGAAATGTTCTTCACACCATGAACTGTGGAATTGCATCACTTTTAGCATGAGATTTGATTAACTTTCACTTAAGCTGTTAGTAATATAAGGAGTCACTATAGCCTAGAACATTTGTATATTGAGGCTGGGATTTAAAATGTACCTAACTTCCCTACTATTCAAGTCCCAGTTGGCTTTTTAAAAATGTAGTTATATTTACATATACAGCTACAACTGTTGTGTCTGTCCCTTTTTAAGTGGAAGCAAAAGCTGTGTAACCAGAAAGAAGCAGGTTTTAAAAAGCCGGTTACCGTGGGTTAGATCCACTAGTAGAGGTGTGGACAAATGGAATAATGGCATTGATTTAGCTGCCACCACTTGCAAATGGAGCCCCTACCTCCAATAAAACAGCTACTAGAATTGTCCCCAGCCTTAGCCTCTGTCTTGTCCCATTTGAGAGTGGCTTTTGTAAGAATTTTACAAAATATTTTGGTTTCTAGGACTGGATCTGTCAAACGTTGGTGGTCTGTTGCAGTGTTTTATACCTATCTTGAAACATGCTTTGCAAGTGATTCAGGTTTCTCTTAATGGCCAGCCTTTAGTCCTGATAAAGGGCTGCTGCAAAAAGAGCTGCTGCTGAACCCTGAATGTGGCATTCATTACAAAATCGGCATGGCCAGTACCCATAGAGAAGGGTTTTGGCATAAATCTCATCAGTAGAAAAAGAAGATGCTTGGGCCAGGCTGAATAACACAGTTTACTCCATCTCAGGAAAAGGAGAGTTTGGCTTTCTCCACTTGTTCCAGCAGATACAAACCCAGTAGCTTTGCCTCCTGATGATAAAAGCAGATTTCCTTCAGAAAGTATTTAGTGCCTTGTGTTGCGCAGAGCTCCAAGCTAAGGGAAAACCACTGGGAGTTGAAGACAAACAACTTTTGGCTGTAAAGAACCCATTGTCAAGTTATTTTCCTTGTAAGAAAACCAACAGAAAAGTGACTTATGGCCAAAGACACAGATACTGCCGGTGAGACATTTGAGGAGCATGCAGACAGTGGCAGTATGCTTCTTTATATTAAATGTTATTAATGCCAGTGAAAGATACAGTTTTGACAGCCTTAGAGACAGAAGCCCTCTGGTTATCCAGCATAGTTTTCAGCACACAGCAGAGCTTTCACTGTTGGTACACAACTAACGTGCCTCGATACACCCCATTGGGGACCTCCAGTTCGAAGAGGTAGAAGAAAGTTTCTCTCTCTCACCCATTCAGCCTCCAGGAAAGGGCATCCATTGTCGTCACTGTTGGTGGCCTTCAACTAGAAAGGTCATAAGGCCCATTCACATGGGCCACCTCATGGCTGTGGCTGACCTGGCAACATCACGCATTCAGACATTATTTGGTTGTGTTTGTTTGGGGGTTTTTTAGATAATGGGGGCAAGGTCTAGGTAAAATATATATCAACTGTCTGTCATGTGTCTGTAGCATACAGCCTGATTGTCCGTGACTAGAACTGATTGATGCTACTGCAGTACAAATAATACTTTAAGACCTACTACCTCATTTGGCTCACAGCATTGTAGTAAACATGAGAAAAGGCATGGACCGAATCCTTTTGCAGAGAATTTCTCGTGGTGCTGGTCATCCTTTTCCCCACAGACCATTCATTCTTCTATGTTGCTTCCATTGAATGCCGTTACTTTTTGAATAACTGTATTTGGGGACACTATCTAACACACTTTCAAGCAGCGATTAAGGCAACAGATCAAGTCTGGGAACAGACTGTTTTTCTTAAACCTGGCCTCTTAGGCTAGGAAAAGATGCCAGCAAATGAAGTGGATCAACTGTACTGTGGTATGCAGTGGTACAGCTAACCCACCTCTTTGGGTGAAACACTCATCGGCCCCTGTCCTACCCACTGATAGGGCAGGGCGAGGGGCAATATATTCTTCCCTGGAGATCCCAGGAGTGGGTCTAAGTAAAGGGGAAAGTTCTGCTTTGCCAGATCTGCTTCAGGGAGACCCTGGGGTGTGTCTGGGTTAGTGAGCAAAGCCCTACTTTTCCTGCATACCCAGATGGGTCCCCAGAGACCCTGAGGATGGGTCTGGCTGAGTGGGAAAAGGCAGACGGGTGATCTCAGGGCTCGAGAGGCTTGATGCCCTGAGATTCCTCAGGTTGCCCCTGGGGGAGCTGGGCAGGTGCTCCAGGGGCTTGAGAGTGCTGCCCACCCTGTCCTGAACGGGTACTCTCCAGAGACTTGTAAAGGTGGCGCCTATCAAACTATCTTTTGTCATTTTGTTACACGCCGTTGTTGTCTGTTGCTGTCTCTAGTGGGTTATGGAATAGAGAAGATCCCACACAACTTACTGATTCGTTTGATGCACCTGGATGGGGGAGTATTTAGTTGATTGCACGATTTCACAATGATTGCACACTTAATTCATACAACACAATTTTATTTTAAAATTCTTTGCTACGCATATAACACTGCTTAGCTTTAAGAAATACCACAAATGTTAAGAACACAATAACTACATATATCAGAAACAATGCTCCAAATCTACTTCCTTAAAACAATTACAATTACAACGAAAAGTTAAATTTGAATCAATACTATTATTTTTCATGATATACTCACAATCCTAGAATTCCAAGAAGCCAAACACCTAAATATGCTTTCATTCCTCAGTAGTACAATTTAATGGGTTGGCCTCAGTAGTACGGTTCAATGGGCTCGCCTCAGCAGTACGGTTCAACAGCGTGAACTAAGAGATTCGGGTTCACGGAGGGGGTGGTTCAGGTGATCAGTCTGATCCAGCCTACACTTGCGATTCTTCCTTCGTTGCTCTGCAAGTGAGGTTACCTCCAAATTGGGACAGTAGGTTACAGTTTTTATTGAGTGAGTTGCAGTCTTGGGCCCCTCCTACCCAAACCTGTCACTACTCCCAAATTTGGGCTCGGATTTTACTCAACAGGTTTCTGCTGGGTTCAGTTTCTTTTGTTGATCATTTAATTATTTTGGGGAATTTCTACACCACTGCAGTGACCTTTTCTTTCCAATCTTTTCAAAGGCTCCTAGGGTTTGATTTCTCAGAATGTGGGATGTTTGCTTAAGGGTCATTTTTAGGTTAACTTTGTTAAAGGCCTCTAAAGATAAAATTCAAGAGTTAGGACTGAGCAAAGCCCGAACCTTCCGCACGTAGGCCAAAACAATGGCCTAGATAAGATGAATCTTGTCTTCTTCCTGAACTGGCTAATGGGCAACTATTACAAACATTCAAACTATTACATTCAATATGGCAGTTGTGTGCCAGTATTTGAGATGTAGCAAAGGACTGAAGGCTCAACCTGTCTCCAGCAATGCAGTGTAATGCTAGACTTAGGAAAGCTTGCTCAGGTTTCTGCCTGCTATTAGGTTTCTGCAGGCTTGCTGCAGGTATGGCTACCCAATGTTTGTTAGAGCTACATATCTAACCCGTATGCTGTCTGTTTCTCTGTCTAATTTTTATTCCTTTCCTTTAATCCTACTGAGCTCCAGCAGTGAGATATCAAACAGTAGTGTGGGTCTCATGCTGCCTGTATATGTATGTGCGCGTATGGGGGAGAGCAGAATATTCAAAACACATGGTTCAATTTACAACTTCCACCAGTGCAAGATAGATAGCCTTTCAATTCTTGAGAAATAATGTTTAGCCGTTGGCTAGAATAGACAGAAGGTTCCCTGCTATTTCCTAGTGAAGCTCACCGATGTTACTGAGGTTTCTACGGGGAAGTTGGGTATTTCCAATGGGAAATATACATTCCTGGTTATTTCTGAGGAATACCAGCAAATACAGATACTTCCAATCCAAAGCAATCCAAGACATTCCCACTCAATCCCTGTGAATACTAACAAATGACGAGTGACATTTGTATACCCCAGGTGTCCCCCAGGAATGATTCCCTGGGAATGCCACGAGGTCCCCACGAATGCTGAGCTTTCCTGGATATTCCCCTCACATTCTTCCACGTACTTTGGATTGTTTTGGATTACTGGGAGTTCAGGTGCTTGATTCAGATTGCTTTGGTTTCTTTCATGTTCATTTATATTGCTTTGGATAGGTTTGTGTTGCTTGGGACAAGTTTATATCACTTTTGGTTGGTTTGGATTTCTTCGGGATGCCTGCGCATTCCTGGCCATTTCATGGCGCTCAAGATTTCTAGCCCATGAGTGAGCAGTGTCCTCAGGCCTCTGTAAAGCTATCCTAGTGGGGTGACGGCTGGCTCTCTGGCCAGGGGCTGGTAGCAGAAGCACTCCAGGTGCTGCAAGGGCTGAATCTGTTCTTGAGAGGAGCAGCTACGTTGACCCTGGCCTGCAGTCATTTTACACAGATTCTTTTCCCAAAATAAGATATTCCTGAGTTCATCCATCACCTGCAAAATCTCTGCCTACTTTAACCCCATTGCTATCGCATTTCTGTGGAACAGAAAAGTCCCAAAGTCAAGTTTCAACTCCTCTGCACCAACAGAACTGTCTCAAAAACAGGCCTTTGGCCTTCCAAACGAGAACTCAAGATGTTGGTCTATTGTAGAGTGAGGCGCTGGCTGCTGAGAGTGAGCCTAGCCCCCTTAGAAGAATAAACAGGGCCTAGATCTGCTCCAGCAAGGCCACCAGAGCCGCGGGGGGGTGGAAAACCCTAGACGGCTTCTGTAGTACCGCTAGGCATGCAGGCCTGAGCTTCACCAGGACCATACTGAAGGTAGCTGCCTTGCCCATGTTGCTGCTCTCTTATTCTGCCGTTAGAGTGGGAGCCTGGCCATGCAGACCCAATTGGGAAATGCCAATGCAGGTAGAGACAAGCACCACTGAAAATACGCCTAGGAAAGGAGAATCTGTGTCCCAGGGCTTAATCTTGGCCCTCTCCTCAGCTTTCCACCACTCTGCTGGAAAGACCGCACACAGCAAAAGGGGCAAGACCTGGAGGTTTTAGCTACTGTGAACTGACAGCTGCATAGTGGATCTACTGTCCCCAGACTTTGATGCGGGCTGCAGAAGTGGCTCCCCTTTGGCTGCAAGAGGATCACCATAGGCCCTGGCTCTGGGTGAGTGCCACACGGGGAAGTAAGGGTACAATCCTTAGAGGAGTTGGGAATGCCGCCCCCATTATAGGTGGTGTCATTAGCAGCACCCAGCATGCAACAAAGCTTCTGGGAACCGGAGAGGAGCCAAGAGATGCCCCTCGCCCAGGTGTGTGCCAGCAGGCATTGCCAGTGCAGTGTGTGGGAAGGACACTGCCCAAGAGGCTGTTGGCCCAGGGTTTGATGTGCTGACCAGCTGTATCAGGCACGGTTCCCTGTGGGTGCTCCTGCGATGCTGTTCTCAGCTGCTGAGTGCTCAGCTTGCTGGGTCTCTGTGACATCGGGAAGGGCCTGGTGGGCTGGGGGACAGGACCCCGGCAGAACAGGCTGAGACATGCTCTGCAGCTGCACTTGGCCAGCTGTGACCCGGCAGCACAGCAGGGGTAGTGCACGCCAGGGCACCGGTGCCAGCCGGCAGCAAGGGGCTCCGCCGCTACCTGGAGCAGTGGGCAGGCTTCCACCACCCCTGGCCTGAGACCCCTGCGAGGCCAGCAGCCTCAGGGGAGGTCTTGGGATCCTTTGCTGCAGCGTGGCTGTATCTGTGATCCATGCAGTGGGATCCAGGTCCCTGTGCAGACAGCTCCAGTGGGAGACCTGTAGGCTGGTCCCCACAGCAGGCCCAGTGTGACGAGCGATGCCAGGCAACAGCTACACAACAGCTGGCTCCTGGCTGATGCCCAGGGTTACCTTGCTGTCCTGCTGGAGGGTGAACAAAAGCCCCAGGCCTTGCCCTGTGGACCGGCCAGGCAGGGAGCAGCCCACCTCATGCCCAGGCAGTGCTGGGGGGAGCTTTGCTTCTCGCACAGGTGTCACAGGGACCTGAGAAAATTCCCCGGTCCCCTGT
>NW_005842058.1:1159506-1176624 GCF_000455745.1 Alligator sinensis
GGCCCCCCTCCCCTTCTAGTCCCCCATGCAGCCTGGTTGGGTCCGTTGTGCCCCAGTACCCTGATGTAGCTGGCATCTGCTGTGCAGCACGGAGGCAGGCTCCTGCTGAGCTTAACTGGCCCAGCCGCACGCAGCAGGGCCACTCAGCACGGTGACGGTCAGCACCAGGCCTGCAATTCAAATGTGATTTATCAGCTGTGTGGAGAAATCCATCAGGTGGCGGCTGCAGGGGATGCAGTGGCATGCAGCTCAGAAATGATCACTTGTGCTGCTTTGTGGGGAATCACCTGCCTTGGAGCCCATTAGCCATCTGCACAGGGCCCCAGCACTTGTGCCTGGACCTCAGGGGGGGTCATGTACTCACCGTTCAAAATCTGTATCGCTGAGAGCGGGAGAGGCAGCCAGGGCTGGCATGCACATTTTATTGAACTTTTCCTCTGTCAAAGAAGTTTAAATGTGTAATGGAGAAGCAGCAGACAGGCTTTGACCTGCGGATGTCTGCTGGCTGGATCCGAAATGCTGGAGGCTGGCGGCAAGAGAGTAATAGTGCGGAAAAATCCCTGGTCATGCCCTATTCGCTCTCCCTTTCAGCAGCCGATCCCTGGGCACATCTAAGTGAAAAGCTCTGTCGCAGTAGCAATGAGCTATGGCAGCATAGTGTGGGGGGCACTAACCGTGATGCTGCTGTGCAGGAGCTCATAGGTGGCCCTTGATAGCCCTGACCTCCCAAGGGTGTGCAGGGGTCAGGGACACCAGCAGGTCCTCAGTCCTGGGTGTTTGCTCCCCTCAGGCAGCTGTGCCATGCTGCTCTTCTGCTTACAAAGCTTGGGTTAAACCCGCGGCACTGTAGCTAAAGACTCAGACAACTGTTCCCTGCACTGGCGCGGAGAAGGACGGGTCAGCACTTCTGATTTCAGGGGCCGCCTGATGACCCAGTGATTGCAGGGGGAGAATCTGCCCTCTCCAAATGGCATTGTCTGCTGGCTTTAATCCCTCACCCTCGCTAGGTGGCACCTCCATGTTATCTCAAGGAGTGCTCTGGCCCTTTGTGGCATGACCAGCTGGTTGGCCTGGCTCCTGACCTCTGTCTCCAACTCTCTGCCAGTGGCACAGCCACCCACTTGGGAGGGCACCTTAACTCCTGAATAACGCATCCTGAAAGGAGCCTCCTAACTACATGAGAATGAAGCTTCAAACTCTCACAAAGTACAATTAGCAGCCTCCACCAGACCCCATTTTTTCCCAAACACTTTATTTTTCCTAATACAAATTTAAGATGTGGTATAATCTCAGGTGCGATTTTCCAAAATTTCCTCTCGTGCGGTATGCAATGTGACACGAGAGAGTGCGCTCTGGCCAGAGCTTTTGGTATCTTTTTAAAGAAGGAAGATTGTTTTTTTGGCATGCTGACACTAGCTGCTGTGGAAAAAAGAGAGCAGTCACTTAATATAGAAGAATAAAGCAAGGGTGTCTGCAAAGGTCACATCACCTAACTTAGGCAGTGTCACTTCCCCATGCATACCTGTGTTGACCCTCATGTCGTCTGGTATAGGAGGTGCAGCATCATCAGACAGCATCTCAAACTGTTCCACAGAAAGAGGGGAAAAAAAGAAAAGTCAGACCGGGTGCTGTTTGATCTGCACTCCTCAGGACTACACAGCCACAGAATGAGGGGCGCGTGAGGGGCAGGAGAGGGACAATTCATCGTGCCCCTGAGGAAGCTGTTCCTGTAGTTAATAACCTGTTGTGTAACAAGAAAATAGTGTGCACCTTTTTCCTCGAATGAATCTCTCCAGTTACATCTTCCAGCCACTGCGTTCTCTGGAAGATTTAAGAGCCTTTACCAATTAGAAACTTTCTGTATATAGAGGTGCTAATGGCCCACGATCAAATTGCTGCTACGCCCTCTCTCTTTTTCAGTTGAATAGATAGTTTCTTTAGTCTCTCACACTGAGGAAGGATTTCTGGACCAAAGTTCAATCTCATGTTTCTTTTATGTACCTCTTTTAGTTTATCAGCATTCATTTAGTGTGAACATGAGAATTGGATACAGCATCCAGTAATGAGCTCACTAATGCCGTAGTCAGTAGCAATGATGCTGTCCTATTCGTGACCTACATTCCAGTGCATCCAAAGATTTCAAACCCTTCTTCGATGATGATTCCTAAGGTAACGTCTTAGTTTATGTAAAGTCCGTGATTTATTTTATGGACATGCTTAAGAATGCAAGAGAGGGGCTTCCAAAGACTACGTGCATCACAGGCAACAACTAGTTTTTAAGGCCATAATACACATGGTGGGCTGGAATAAAAGAAGCAATAGTTAGGATAGAGATTAGGAAAAGGCATTCGGCCCTACTCCTATTGAAACCAGTGGAAAAATACCCCTTGACTTCAGGGATAGCAAGATTGGAGCCAACGATCTTAAGAGGTAGAGCAACCTGGCTGGAGAACAGACTCCACTGCGTTGGCTAGAGGCAACCTCTGCATAGAGATGACAGAAAAGATATCAGCACTGAATGAAAGAGTGACAAGCCTGCAAAACGTAAGGGGTCAGCTGGGGGAGCCGAGAGACCTTTTGCGGGCCAACTTTCCAGCGTTGTGTTACCCGAGGTTTTACAGGATATTTTCCATAGGCAAGTCCAATGAGTCTTCTCTGTCCCAGGCCGGGCACACGTCAGCAGAAATCCCTGTAAACCAAAACACATCCACAGTCAGCTCACCTGGGACTCATTTCCACTTTTATGACTGATGTTTCTAGTGTTGTTTTAGCATCACTGCAAAGCAGTGTCCTGCGAGCTTTGGTGCCAATGGGCCTGTCTCGGCTGCTTGTGCCCCAGCAGGGAGTGGTGCAGTGAGGTGCACCATGCCTGCTTCTGTGCACGCTGCCTTCCCAACCTCATGCCATGTAACCACCTAGCGGTGTGCTGAGCCTACTGATGAACGCACGCCACCCAATTTCCATTTCAGGGGAGGGACAGCTTATGCAGAGCTCATGCCGCAGTCCTCATTGCAGCGATCCCTGGTGCAGTACTGAAGCACACAGACATGCCCAGTGCTTAGGAAGAACCAGTACATACTCTCCTTTTTTTCTGGAGCGGGTATGTCTATGTTTTCATGTGTTTTGGTGCTACCCCTGGGGCATGCTTGTATACTGCCTAGTGCCTGGAAGCACGGGCCCCATTGTCCTGTCCTAACTGTGCACATAGAGGATGCCATATGAACGAGCTGGTTCTTCCAAACCCACAGACCAGGTACAACTTCAGATTCATTGTGCAGGCTGTTAGTGGGGAAGTTTGTGCTGGGAATTGCCAGACAAAATGAAAACCATGTGGAAGGTGTGACGAGCTTCCCTTTAAAACATGACTCCCTTTGCCAGAACAAGTCTGTTCTGGAGAAATCCCCCACACTGGTAGCATAACTATCCAGAGGTTCTGGTTTTATGACTTCTAAATCATCAGACCCCAAACCTGGAGCAATGGGCACACGTTGGATCCTAACATAAGGGATTATTTGCACAAGCAACTCCTCTGTCCCTGTTGGGGTCTTGTTTGCACTTGTACCTGGGATTGCCTCGTCAGAGCTCCATGTCTTAGGATCTGCACTACTGAACAACTGGGAAAGAGCCTCGTTGGCAATTCTCTCTGGGTCCATGGTACTTTGGCTCAGTTGGTCACTAACCACCCGTGAAAGGGGGCGATCGGAGAGTTCCTCAATTATGACGGTAACCACGTCTTGAGGAAAATGTGCGTTGAAACCCGTTACGTCATCATACGGGTCTTGCTCAGATCCAGATCTTTGTAACACCTTTCTGGGAGTCGAAAGAACAACTTGATGAAGTGTTTCTTCCTGTTCTGGACGTAGCAGTGCTTCTTGCCCTGCAGCTGTCACGAGGCTCATTCGATGTCTGGACAGGCCTTCTTCCATGGCCTGTTTCAGGTTCTCAGCAAGTGCGTTCACTTCAGCCCTTGATAAACCTCTCTGGTACTGCGGGCTTGTGCCGTCAGTTGAAATTAAGACTTTTGACAGGAATCTAGTTAATATTTCCTCCACAAATGTCATGGGTACTGCGGGAATACATGAGTTTAGAGTTGGTTTTGGAATCTCCTTTATCTTGCCAACATCACTAGGGCATTTGTCAGCAATCTTTACGCCTTCAGGTGTTGAAGATGAAGTATCCTCTGACCTGGCTTGAAATTGAGGTTTGGCAACTTCTTTTGCTATTGTAGCTGCTATCCTACGAGCTAAAATATCTTTGTGATTTGTTAGGTCTCTGCCAACAAAAATACCAGAATCAGCCGGTTCTGCAGTGCTTGTGCAAGCTGAATCGAACAGGTCTCCCATGGCCTGGCTGTCTTCAGTGTGTAAAGATCTTCTTCACTGATATGTTCATTCATGTTCCTCTGCTGTTTTGAGAGGAGTACTTGCAAAGCCTGTAGAATACTTTTAGTTGCATCCTTCAGCAACAAAGTCTTTTCTGCATCTAAATCCTCGATGGAAAAGAGGGAAGAAACCATGGACAGAAGATTTCCTGCTAGTTTTTCAATGATACGAGGAACTATTTTACCAAGGTCAGATGGGAAGCTGTTTGGGTTCTCCAGAGGCTCAGTAACATCTCTGGGTGTATCTCCAACAATACTGACAGCTTCGGCATGGTGGTGAAGTGGTGATTCTCCAGAAAGAGAGCTCTGCAGTGGAGTCCCAGAAATCTCTTGGAAGACCAAGTCACAAAGAGCTTCGGAAATAACCAGACACCCATTTCTTAAGCAGTTCTGCAAGTTGACTTCAGACTGAAACTGTGCCAAAAGCTTGTCGTAAACCAAATCAGCAATGGTTTGCATCATAGCATGCTCTGTGGCATGTGGATGGTCAGCGTGCTGGCTACAAGTGTCATCTTCTTCTGAGATTTTTGCCATCCCTCTACTGATTACCTTCAGGTGAAGCAAGTCATATCCTGCAAGCTCCATTTTCTTTTCCTTAGAGGAAGATGTGCAGGCAGCGGGAGGCAGAGTATCAGATAAAAGCTTGCTGATTATATTTTCCGAATACATGTTGCAGACCTCCGGAGTAGATGGTGTGGGACTTTGGCACTGGGAGGTGCTTTTAGGAGCATCTTCGCAAAGCTTCTCATCAGTTTTCCCAGGATGTAGAAGTTTATACAGAGCTGAAGGGGGTGCTTTTGCTAAGGGTTGGTGATCAGTAATTTCTCTCCTTCACAAAACACTTAACCCCTCTGCTGACCCACTCTTGTTGCTTTTCATGTTTTCATACAGTGCGACTTTAGAAGCACTTTTGTGCAGAAGATCAGATAAACTGGAGTGAATAATTTTGTCTGTCAAGGTATCTATGTCAGGGAAGAGACCCTGATCTTCTGAAGGCTGCTGGGCTGTGGCCTGACATCCGGAAAGCTCACTTAACACCAAATCAACCAGATCTGTACTGAACCATGAAGGATCGCTTCCACGGATCGCGCTGTCCCAAGCAAGTAAGTTTTGGGAAGGTACACATTTGTTCATTAGTTCATCATATGAGTCTTTCAAAAAGGTGTCAGCATAAATACCAGCAGGTGACTGCAAGGACTGAGGCTCAGTGGTGTATGTTGGCAGTGGTGCTTCCCCTTCAGGGAATATTTTTCTGTATGATGACAAGAAGGGCTTTCTCACAAGGTATCTGCCAATCTGGGGTAGAGTTATGCTGGAGCTGACTGCCCTTGGCTTGATGAGTATATCCTGGGGGGATGCAGAAGGTTTGAGCCCCACAGCTCCTGCGTGGTAACGCACTTTTCTGATGCCCCCTGAGGGGAGTTGTGCAAGCTTAGGGACCTGGAGCTGTCGTAGCATTTGCCCTTCCCTTTGGACCTCTTTCCCAGAACTGAGCATTCTTTCCTGGGCATTGATCGGTGAAAATAATTTTCTAAGCATGCCTGTTTTAGGGCGATCATGTGTGACATCAGAAGAAATATCTTCCCTAAAGCCATGGGTTTCTAATTGGCCATTTTTTTGTGATTTGTGTTGAAAGTAACTTTGGCCACGGGGAAATTGCTCGGCTTGTTAAATTCTGCCTGGGATGCTCAAGCAAAGCTGCCATGCACGTACTCTCCTTGCACAAATGAGTGATTTTATTAGCCGGATGAGGTAGTACTGCTGCCGGTTCAGTCTCAGGAAGATTGTGTTCCCAAAACTTTCTGCCAAGAGTTGGAGATAGGCCAGGTGACTGTTGAGAAGCCAGTGAGGTTAGTTTTCCTCTACTCCCTTTCTTCCCACGTCTTGGAGATCTCCTGGGTGTTATCTTTCTGCCTGCGTAGACAAACTTTTGGGAATTGGCCTCCTCGTCTGTCAGATCTCTTGCGGTTATTTTTCTCTCTTTGTATTCTATCATTGCTGGATAGATGATATCTGTTATCTCATCCACAGCCCATGTCATCATATTTGTAACTGCATCGGTCATTTCTTTGGTCTTGTTTCTCTGTAGCAGGAACAAATGAGAAAGGACAGTAAAGGTGTTAATTAATTCCTCCATTCTCCCTTCTACACATGGCACCTGCCATCTACTGAGTGCAATTCAAACTTTTAGGATAAATAATAATAGCCCCCCAGGAAATGTGACATAAATTCACAGATGCTGGGGTCGGAAGGGACCTCAACAGGTCATCGAGTCCAACCTCCTGCCTGGGCAGGAAAGACTGCTGCCCCAGCCAGATGCCTATCCAGGGAAGGGAGAAGTAAGGGAGGGTGGAAAGGCCCCTGTGGACATCAGAGGAGTGGTGGGGGGAGCTCTTGTTAAATGTGCACCCGTCTGACTTGGGTGCTGCTGCACTGAAAACTAAAGGGTTGCTCCATGTCTCAGCCACTGGGGATCAAGCACAGAGTGACAGACAGCTGGACAGATGGACAGGGCTGCAGGGGAATATGGGGATCAAAGCTCCCACCCATTAAAAGGGCACAACTAGGTATTTCATCCCAAGTCCAAATATTTCAGGGGGCCTGAACTGGCAGAGATCACAACTGGCTTTTACACCAAAGTTACTCCCATGTTGTGCATGCCAGGGCCCTGTGACCTGGGCCTGAATTACAGCCTGTGACTGAGAAGGGCCACAGCCCTGAGCTCATTAACCATGAGGAAGGGTTGGGGACCAAGAAGAGAGAGGGGCCCAACTGCGCCACTTGGCCCAAACCCAAGAGCTTCTGGGGGTGGCACCTGAAGGGCAGGAGGGTTGGACAGAGGAATAGGAATCAGATTCTCCCTCACCTGTATCAGCCTCAGCCAGAGAGACCTGCCACCACAAAGGTGTGTTCAGGCCTGAGCCACTGGCCTGGGGCTCTGGACCTGGCCCTGCAGGCTGGTGTCAGCCCTCTATGAGGTCACTGACTCAATGGCCCAGTGCCTGATATCCTACCAACACATCTCTATGAGCTCACGGTCTGCCCTGCCCTCCCCACCCAGCCAGGCTCATCCCCTACCCATAGCAGCCACTTCACCATATAGTCTAGCATATCCTGTAACCCATCCCTAATAGTCCCCAGTGCCCGAGGCTGGAGACCCCTGTCCTGGACAATGCGGGGGCTAGCCTGGCCAGAGGGGGGGACAGTTCTGCCAAAGCCCATGTAGTGCATACAACATGCCCAGCAGCATGAGAGAAAACCAAGGGTGTTTAACTCAAGCTCTACCCCGCCCCGAAGCACATTTATGGAGTGGCTTCAAGAGCCACTCTGATGCACGTGATGCTCTGGGAGTGTTATTTCATGTCCCCATGCTGAAAAATGGCAGTGGGGGTGCTTTAACTATAGCTCATTGAAAGAGCTTTAGTTAAAGCACCCCGACCACCATTTTTTACCCCTCTGTCTTTGATTTTTCAGTGCAGGGACACTGCTAGAGCTTGTCCAATACCATGCTCCAACAGACTCTGGCCTCATGTGTATCACACTTAAGTCTGCTCCCATATGCCTTGTTGCATGTCTATAGGTGCCCAAGTGACAAAACTAAGTGGAAGACATGGGAGTTAGGGGTACAGCCTCTGAATTAGAACTACCTAGACCTTAAGCCTAGGGACAGGCATTCAAAAAGCCAGAGCCTGAATTGAAGCAACCTTTGCAGGATAGTTTAACCTGCCTAGGTTGAACTGGTTTGTAAGAGCACAGACATTCTCCCTGGACTGAGGCAATGTGGACAGGGAGCTGGAGGGCACTAGAGCAGGCCCTCAGCTGCAGGGAAGCTGTGCTGGTAGGGCATGGCCAGTCTGGGATGAACTGGTCTAGCTCAGGTCCCTGCTGGTTGGGCAGGGAGTGGGGAATTAAACCGCTCTCAGGCCAGACCCCCGCTCCTGCCTGGCCTTGATGTGGCTGGGGAGCAGAGGTGCACAGCCAGCCCTGCTGGGCTGGAGCAGAGAGCCCAGGCCAAAGAGCATGCCAGGATGTTGGAGGAGTCTGGTTTAACTTAAACCTGGTTGAATGTAGTTTCAGACTCAACTGATTTGGCTCAAACCGGTTTATGCCATGTCTGTCCCAGACTCCTTCCTGGTTTATCTCAAACTGGTTTGGGACATTTTGAAATTGATTTATGTGCACTGAATTCTGTTCTGGATGTGGGGAAAGAAGCTTATTTCAGTAAAACATCCAGGTGAGACTCTTCTTGGAGGGAGTTGACAATGAATTCCTGCCTTTAAATCCTTGTATTAGCTAATACAATAATTACTTGGCAAAACCTAACTGGCATTTCTCTTCCCTTCCCCCATCTTCAGAATGGCACACCAGTCTACCCCGCCCCGCCCTCTCTTGAAATGGTACTTTGGGCTCCGAAGGATGCTGCGAGGGCTTCCCTTGTGGTTGTATACGGCTTCCCATCAATGTGGTACCTGGAGCCATGCACAACCAGACACTGTCCACATCTTTCAGAAGGTAATGATTATATTGCACCCCCCCCTCTTGAAACAATCTCAGCTCCGGACTTGATTCAGTGATTGGTAAGGGACATTTGTGTTCTTGTCCATTAATAATCAAGCTATAAGGTATCACTTCTGTGATTTGTGTTTGCAAATTGCTGTTTAAAAGTACTATGGTTCATTGTGCCAAACGTGGACTCAGTACCCCTCTGTCTTTGATTCTGCTAGTTAAAATGTATTTGACAGTGCTATGCATTGTTTGCAGTAGCACTGGTTCCATGCTGATTAAATAAATCGCCCCAGCCCAGCCCAGCCCAGGGCTGGAAAGCATGCTGGGATGCTGGGGCACTGTGATTTAACTTGAACCAGGAAGGGGTCTGAGACAAATGATTTGGGTAAAACTGGTTTATGAAACTTCTAAGTCTGGTACTACATTCAACCAGGTGTATCTTAAACCAGGTTCAGCCATTTTGAAACTGATTTATGTGCCACTGAGCTTATGTTCTGTTACAGGTTTAAACCAGTTTCTGATCACTTAAACTGGTTTATCTGTGTACATTTGGCCCTAGCATTAGAGGGTATAATTGGGGGTGTTAAGCATTTGGGAAAAGAACACGTAGGTGATATTTTTGTTGTTGGGAGGGCAGTGGAATCAAGTGGTTACAACAGGTGGGACTTGCGCAGATAACTCCTTATTCTCCTCCAGCAACTGGCAAACAGAAATATCTCCTTTTCCCTTTCTGAACAGGGAAACTCATATATCTCTCTCTCTTAGAAAAGGAACTTTGGAGTCATGACTCTAGGGCATTTTTCCTGACCATGCTACTGACCCTTGTGCAGTGTTAAATCATTTTTTTCTCTCTTTACCCTTTTTCCTAATTTGAAACTGCTATGGACTATACTCCAATTAGTAAATGGCAGTACATTTCCAATTTTTTTGTTCTGGTTGTTATTGCTTTCAATTATTGGATTGCAACTCTTGTGTGAATATGGTTCAATTAGTCTGAGGCAGAATTTTTCTTACCCAGAGGACTAGTACAGGAGGGTTACATTAGAGATGATGTCAGAAGGTAAAGAAAGGTTGCTTTTTCAAACACCTTAGTGCCTTTTAAATTAAGGAGGAAACCTACTGAAGTAATCAAAGTAGTTAATGAATGAATGACACAAGTCACCTTCTTCAACAGAGTTCCTCAGAGAACAGGCTGGAGAATGTATTTCTAATCTCAAATGTTGCATGCAGGGATTCAGAACATAGAGGTGTTCAACACTGTTTGTGTGACTGTGAGGCTGTGTGGTCTTTTGTGTCTGTCCCAAAGATTTTCTGAACCTTCCTGTCTAGTTCAGTGCAACAGATTAAAATTAAATACTAGGTAATGATTTTTAAATTAGCTGCTTTCATATTTCCTGTGTTTCTGTGTTCTCTCTCTCTGTCTGTCTATTTCTCTATCCCCAGCTCTCTCTATCTCTCTCTCTTCATCTCTATCCCTCTGTCTGTCTCTCTACTATCCCCATCTCTCTCTCTCTCTCTCTCTCTCTCTCTCTCTCTTTCTGTCTCTAAACCTTCCACTGGAATACCCACTGTCCACCCACTCTGATTCAGTCAGAAGATCATTGGGCTGTGACTTAGGGGGATGGAGATTTGGGGCCTGAGAGAGGATCTCTTGGTTGTTTGGATACAGATTTTATTTGGGCTAGTGCAGTGCAGCCTGCAATGGTCAGAAGAAGTGTAGAGACTTAAGGGTTATGAGTGCATTGGGTGCTTAGCTTTTGGGGAAAGGAGAGCTGGTTTGGTTTAATGCAGCCAGGAGATTGGGTGGTAGGTGAGAGAGGTGTGTGCGCTTGGGGAGAGGTGTGTGGCTTGGTCTGGTGGCTGTATTCTGGGGCTTGGGATGGGTAGGGTACCCTGGCTGGGTGGGGTGCAGCTGGGGCCATCAGGGAGAGGATGCTCAGGCTTGGGGTTGGGCTGGTGAGTGATCTGAGGATCAAAGGGAAGCTTGATGACAGCGACCATGAACTGATCTCTTTCTCTGTCCAACAGAGGGCAGGCAAATCCCTCAGTAAAACAGAAATCTTCAACTTTGGGAAGGCTGACTTGCACAAACTCAGGAGACTGGTCAGTCAGACACTCAGAGACCACGGCCCCTCAGAAAGGGGGGTCCGTGGGGAATGGTTGTTCTTTAAGAATGCAATCCTCAAAGCTGATGGAAAGTCCATTTTGTCCCGCAGGAAGTGCAGTCAACGGGCTGGGGAATCCCCTTGGCTCAATAAGGAACTTTTGGACCTCCTGAAACTAAAAATAGAAGACTACACTAGATGGAAAACATGAATCATCACCAAGGAGGACTGCACAGCACTAGCCCACACCTGTAGAGAGCAGACCAGAAAAACCAAGGCAGAAACCGAACTCAGGCTAGCCACGAGAATCTAGGACAACAAAAAGTCCTTCTTCAGAGATGTATGAAGTTGGAGAAAGAAGAAAGGCAACATTGAACCTCTGCTAAATGAAATGGGGCAGCTGACGTATGATGCTCAGGAAAAGGCCAGTCCCTAAATGATTACTTTGTGTCCTGTCCAACAGGGTGACCCCCTTGGGAAAGTGGACGACTGACGCAAAGCATCCAGGGTGCGGGAGATGGGCCCACAATTGACATAGATTATGAGGGAACATCTTGAGAGGCTCAACATCCATGAGCCCGCAGGCCTGGATGGTATGCACCCGAGAGTCCTGAAGGAGCTGGCGGACATCGTAGCACGCCCTATGGCAAAGTTATTTGAGAACTTGTGGAACTTGGGAGAGGTGGAAGACTGGAAAAGAGCCAATGTGGTCCCAATCTTCAAGAAAGGAAGGAAGGAAGATCCAGGGAATTACAGGCCAATCAGTCTAACATCCATCCCAGGAAAGATCCTGCAGAAAATCATCAAAGGGTCTATCAGCAATAGGCAAATGGAAGGCAACTTTCTGAGTGCCGGCCAACATGGCGTTGTTGCTCGAAGGTGTTGTCTGATCAACCTAGTCTCCTATGACCAGGTGATGCACTGCCTGGACAAGGAAGACGAGGTTGATGTCATACATCTGGATTTCAGGAAAGCATTTGACTTTGTCTCCCATGATGTCCTCATGGTTAAGCTGGGAAACTGCGGCCTCAACCATCTCAGTCCCAGTATGATTTAGTTGTGTGAAAAACAGCAGAAATATTACAGCTAAGCTTTCAAAATCACTGCTTGATTTAAACACCCTTGGTTTTGTCTCACACTGCTGGGCATGTTGTACGCACTAGATGGGCTTTGGCAGAACTGTTCCCCCCCTCTGGCCAGGCTAGCCCCCGCATTGTCCAGGACAGGGGTCTCATGTGCTGTTCTCTCCAGCCTCTGGCACTGGGCACTATCAGGGATGTGCTAGACTATATGTTGAAGGGGCTGCTATGGGTAGGGGATGAGCCCAGCTCAGTGGGGAGGGCAGGGCAGACTGTGATCTCATAAAGATGTGTTGGTAGGATACCAGGCACTGGGCCACTGAGTCAGTGACCTCATAGAGGGCTGACATCAGCCTGCAGGGCCAGGTCCAGAGCCCCAGGCCAGTGGCTCAGACCTGAACACACCTTTGTGGTGGCAGGTCTCTCTGGCTGAGGCTGATACAGGTGAGGGTGAATCTGATTTTTATTTCTCTGTCCATCCCTCCTGCCCCGCAGGTGCCACCCCAAGAAGCTCTTGGGTTTGGGCTAAGTGGCGCAGTTGGGCCCCTCTCTCTTCTTGGTCCCCAACCCTTCCTCATGGTTAATGAGTTCAGGGCTGTGGCCCTTCTCAGTCACAGGCTGTAATTCAGGATATGAAAGGATACCAAGCTTGAGAGTACAATAAGCATTGTGAGCTACGTTGTTTTATATTTTTAGTGGGGTGTGCAATTCATTGCCAGTCAACTTCCCTTCTGTTTTGTGTACTGTTGCAGGTCCCTGAAGGGCAGCTGGAGAAGAACAAACGGAAGCAGGAAAAGGAACTCGGGAACAAAAGGTGTGGGTTGGGGAGGGCAGGAGGGAGGGAGGCCAGGGAATTGTTAATGTATGCTTAGATGAACCCTGATGGAGACTGTGTGCATCTCTACACTTTCAAACACCCATTAGGAGCAAGCAGCCCCACGCTTCAAGTTGCACCATGCATTCAATCTTGGGTTTGCCCCGATTGCGTGTGACAAGGTTGAGGCATTGTGCTGGTTGTGTATATTGATATGCGGCAGTCAAGGGTTTTGCGGGTTGTTTGGCTTTGCTGGTTAAGCGGTTGATCCAAATAGATGCGATTGGAGGCAGTGCGTAGGTTTTTCTCGGTTGGGTTGTTAAGCGGTTCTCAGTGTTAGCGTAGAAATGCAGGTTTGTTCTCGGTTCTGTTGGTGGCTTGGCTGGAGGTTGCGGGGCCAGTTTGAGGCTGTTTGTGGTGCAATTTGTTTGCGTCTGGAAGTGAAGGCTCTGAGGGTGCTTGAAAGTGTTAATCTCCAACTCCACAGGGACAAAGATCTCATCCTGTGTCCAAACGATCGTAAAGGTAGTTGGCTTGGTCATTGTCAAACTATTTGGAACGAGCGGGTCTAAGAAGTACACAGTCGAACAATAAATGGTATAAAAAACTTTTCACCTTGCGGCTGGTGCTTTTCTGAACTGAGAAGATTCGGTCATTATCCTTCCTACTGAGAGCTGGCTGAAGGAATAAACTTTTTCATTGTATCTGCCGATCCGATCTGTGTTCATACTTGTTTAATGCAGATATTTCCTGTTGTGATTTACAAGGGGTAAAAGACTGTGTAACAGATGGCTCCTGGTCATCAATTTACAATTGTTAATGCACTGTAGGAAAGCAGTCCTGATGCTTTGAGGAACGAAAAATAAGGTACAGTGAAGTTGTGATGCTTTGGTATGATCTGTTGAAGTTCAGCTGATCCTTGTCTAAAAAGAAACAATGCTCCCAATAAAAGTAAAATACTCAGGAAACTTGTGAGCTGCTTGGTGTTTTTTTCGTTCCAGTTTTTCAGACCTTATTCTCTGAATGCCTCTGGTACGAGTCTTGCTACTTCTAATAGCACGGTGGGTGCTTTTTCTGTACGGCAGTGGGAAGATGCACTTGTCAACTTGCAAGAAGGAGAATGCCTGTGTCAATCCCCAGTCACCTCAAGGTTTTCGCGACTCCCTGAAGTCTAGCCGTGGTCCCCCTTTGCCTGTTCAATGTCATGTCCACAGGCTTTCAGCCATCTCTGCCTAGTTCATCCCTACTGAGTTGTGAGGGAGTCAGACCCATTTTCTCACTGCCATTTATATTTTGAAAATTAAAAATAAATTAAAGAATTACATAATTTATGTTCAGACATATTACTTATTTTAATTATTGGGGAAATGCTAAGTCAGTGACAGTCAGCACATTTGGCTGGAGGGAGGGAATGAATACTTTTTAACCAATGAAACAAAAATGCATTTGACTAAGTAGAGGCTTCTGATTAACACAGGGTATAAGATACAAATCTGTTCTTGCTTTTGGCTGATCCACATCAAAAAACAAAAAAAGTACTGAGGGGATAAAAACCCCGCTCAGTGCTGCCATCTGGTAGCGTCGGCTCCACTTTGCAGCCTGCAGGTGAAGCTAGGGAAAGCAAACCCTGCTTGGGGCAGGGCTGAGCCGCAGGGCTTGGCGGAGGTGGTGAGCCTGGCCTGCGGGACGTGGTGTTTGCAGGGCCAGAGAAGAGTTGTGGGGCGGCCTGAGCCGGTGCTGCTCTGGGGTGGGGGGGCTGGCTGGGGGAATAGGCTCATATTCTGAATGCTGACGGGTTTAGGGGAGTTCAACGCCTAGCTGCTAATCAAGTAAGATTGGGAAACTTTTCAGCCTTTACTGAGATGCAGTTCTTGCCATCGTGGAAGCCTTAAGGTCAGAGACAGAGGTGGTTCTGATGTCTGGTCACATCCCGAGGTGGGGCAGCAGCTGAGTCAGGGTTTTCAGGTAACAGTATTGGATTCAGGCTCCTGGTTTCCAACCTAAGCCCCATTTTACATGCCCAAGGTCTCTTTCTTTTGGCTCTGCCCCTGAGTTTTTCAATCTGCACCTCATTTCCACGCACTAAGTGTTCCATGCAACAGGTCCCCGCTTCACAAGGGTGCAGTGATGATGATCCCTTTGTTAAATACTGGATTGTGTTACTGTATTAATGCAGACCATAGAAGCATCTTAGACTTCTCTCAGACTTTCCTCAGTTTACTTAACCAACTCCCTGTCAGGGCAGGGGCTCAAGACCTGTGGAGCACCCTTGGTCTCTCCTGCTGTCTCTCTCCTATATCACACTGCAGATTTTTTTGCTTTCTCTGTATATCTCTATATTGCTCTATCTCTATATTTCCATCTCTGCCTGATTTGGCTGCACTTGCACCCCTATGCCAGCCCTACCAACTGGGCATCACGAGTGCTGAAGTGCAGCTAACCTGAGCTGGGCCTGCAGAAATTGCTGTGGTTCATAGATTCATAGATGTTAGGGTCGGAAGGGACCTCAATAGATCATCGAGTCTGACCCCCTGCCTAGGCAGGAAAGTGTGCTGGGTTCAGATGACCCCAGCCAGATGCCTATCTAACCTCCTCTTGAAGACCCCCAGGGCAGGGGAGAGCACCACCTCCCTTGGGAGGCTATTCCAGACCTTGGCCACTCTGATTGTGAAGAAGTTCTTCCTAATGTCCAGTCTAAATCTGCTCTCTGCTAGCTTGTGGCCATTATTTCTTGTGACCCCCAGGGGCGCCTTGGTGAGTAGAGCCTCACCAATTCCTTTCTGCGCCCCCAGGATGAATTTATAGGCAGCCACAAGGTCGCCTCTCAACCTTTTCTTGTGGAGGCTGAAGAGGTCTGTCCCAGCCGCCTGCGGGGGGTTCGGGATTGAGAGTATGGTCGGGGGTAGAAAGGTAAGAAAGATTTATTGACTTAACAAAAACACAGCTACACGTAGTAACAAAACAAACAATGACAGACAAAAGCAATTAGCATCGGCAACTTATTGGCAGTCCCCTCTGATGCCTGATATACAGCAAGCTTCTTTTCCTCCAAGTTCAGCGGAGTCAGGCATCCCTGAACGACACTGTCCAAAAGGGTACCGAAAAGGACCCTGGGATGCAGTTCTTGGGCTCCTCGATGTCCACGGGCCTACTGATCCAGGCAACAGCTAACTAATCCTTTTACAGAGCTGTCTCTTCCTTCCTGAATGGTTTCCAGCTATTCCAGCTCATTTAAAGCTTCTGAATGGTTCTGATAACGTACAACCACTCAGATTCCTTTTACTTCAACTGTCCTTAGACTGACCAATTAGCAGTACAAGCCTTGCATTTCTTTGATAAGGTAATTTTAACTACGCCATAGGGCCTTACTACTTTTAGGCTTTGCTCAATTTACTAGGCCTTACTTTATACAAGGCCTCACTACATCCTAAACTTTAATTAGGCTTTTAGCAACAACATATAGCTTAATATCTAAACAAATACAGAAAAACACTTGATATAATCTTCATAGAGCCTTCAGCAAGCACCTTTATCACACAGACATAATTTTGGCTGTCAGAGGTCCAGGTGCCCTAGTCTCTCTTCGTAGGGCTTGGCCTGCAAGCCCTTAACCATAGGAGTGGCCCTTCTCTGGACCCTCTCCAGGTTATCCACATCCCTCTTGAAGCACAGTGCCCAAACCTGGATGCGGTACTCCAACTGCGGTGTGACCAGTGCCCGATAGAAGGGAAGTATCACCTCCTTGGTTCTGTTTGTCATGCATCTGCTGATGCACAATAAAGTGAAGTTAGCTTTGCTGATGACTTCATCACGCTGACGACTCATGTTCATCTTGGAGTCCGCTAGGACTCCGAGATCCCTTTCCGCTTCTGTGCTACCGAGCAGGTCATTTCCTAAGCAGTAGGTGTGCTGGACATTTTTCCTCCCTAGGTGCAGCACTTTGCATTTCTCCTTGTTAAATTGCATTCTCTTGTTTTCTGCCCATATGTCCAACCTGTCCAGGTCTGCCTGTAGTGGTTCCCTGCCCTCCGGCATGTCCACTTCTCCCCACAGTTTTGTGCCATCCGCAGACTTGGACAGAGTACACTTCACTCCCTCGTCCAAGTCACTGATGAAGACATTGAAGAGTATCGGTCCGAGGACCAAGCCCTGCGGGACCCCACTACCCACACCCTTCCAGGTCAATACCGACCCGTCCACCACTGCTCTCTGGGCACGACCCTCTCGCCAATT
>NW_005842058.1:1176891-1177735 GCF_000455745.1 Alligator sinensis
GGGCCCGGTGCGCAAAAGGTTTCAAAATTTCCCCGCCAGTGGCTGTGCAATGACATCAGCCAGTGCCTTCAGTACCCTCGGATGGAGCTCATCTGGGTCTGCTGGTTTAAACGCATCCAGTCCTTCCAAGTGACTCTGCAACATCTCAGGGTCAACGCTTGGTGGTGTGGTGCCCTGCTGTTGCCTGTACGATCCCGGTGTGAGACTTGTCTTGCCCCTCGTTTAGGAACACTGAGGCAAAGAACTCATTGAGGAGTTCAGCCTTGTCCCCCCTGTCTGTCACCAAGTGTTTTTGCCCATTCCGTAGTGGTCCTATACCGCCCTAGGCCTTCCCTTTTACTCCCTATATATCTGAAAAACAATTTTTTGTTATCCTTGACTTGGGATGCCATCCTCGGCTCCACGGTAGCTTTGGCCTTTCTAACTGCCTCCCTACAACTGCGAGCTGAGGAGGCATACTCCTCTTTAGTAATCTCTCCCTGTTTCCACTGCTTATATGCCCCCCTTTTTGCCCTTAGGGTGTTCTGGATTTCTCTGGTCAGCCAGGGAAGCTTCTTCGCCCCTTTCCCCCCCCGCACTGGGATCGTCTCCCTCTGTGCCCGAAGGATCGCTTCCTTAAGGCACAGCCACCCTTCCTGGGCTCCCATCTCGCCAAATCTCTTACCCTGCAGTGCGTCGTTGACTAAATGCTCGCTAAAGTCAGTCTTCCTAACGTCTAGCACTTCCACCCTACTAGCTACCTTTCCCACTCGACGCCTTATGGTGAATTATGTTATTTGGTGGTCACTGTCCCCCAGGTGCCCACTGATCTGTAGGTCCCCTACCATGTCATCCCCCGTTGCCA
>NW_005842058.1:1177874-1182427 GCF_000455745.1 Alligator sinensis
CCCAAATCTAGTTCTTCCCCTTGGTGTGGGGGTCTGTAGCAGACCCCTACCACCAAATCCCTTTCCCCTTGACCTCCATGTATCCTAACCCACAATCCTACTTTCTCCTCCTCCGATTCCATTTTGATAAGGGTCAATGTATAACCCTCCTTGACATAAAGTGCAACACCCCCCCCCATCTCTCCTCCCCACTCTATCCTTTGTGTACAGCTTATATCCCTCAATGTGTACCGCCCAGTCATGGGTAGAGTCCCACCAGGTTTCTGTTAACCCCACAAAGTCATAGGTGTTTTCTGCAAGCAGGAGTGCTAGTTCATCCTGCTTGCTCCCCATGCTCCTAGCATTAGTGTATAGGCACTTGAGCCCTGTGACTGGTGCCTTTGTTGCCCCCCAGCTCTGATGCCCAATGGGCCCTTTATTGCTTACCTGTGCTGTACTGCTAGACGTCCCATGGATTGCAGGTTCCTGATGTTCTCCTTCTTCTGCCTCCCTATCCCCCATCTGAGCTAGTTTAAAGCCTGATGTAGGAGATCAACCAATCTGTTGGAGAAAAGATTTTTCTGGTTGGGAAGCCCTGGCTCCAAGTGGGAAGACTGAGAGCTTTTTTGCAGCCTCCCTCTTGCCCCTGCCAGGTGGGAGAAGGACATGGCGCTGCTCACTTCCTGGCAGGTGCCGAGGGGTCTGCTGAATGGGAGCACCTCCAGCGTCTGCCAGCTCCAGGCTTGGGCTCTGGGCCGGAGAGGGAAAGAACCGCTGGAGGAGCGGTGGGCACTTTTCCCTCGGGAAGAGCTGATCCTCACCCCAAACAGCCGGGCTTGGCAGTGAAATTCGTCTTGGGATGGGGAACTTGGTGCTTTTGCTGATGTCACTGGCAGGTAGCAGGTCTGTTCTGCGGAGCCACTGAATGGCCTTTCATGCAGGCAGGGCAGGCGTAGGTGAAGAAATGCAGTGGCCTCTGATTTAGACTGCTGCCCCAGGAACACAAGGTTGGGGGGTTGAGTCCTGCACCTGGCAAAAGCAGCGTTTCATCTGTTTTTGTTCCTGTAGCTCAGTGACTGTGTCCTGTTGCATGAGGTGGAGGTGTGGTACAGGGAGAAGCAGCAGACGGGCTTTGACCTGCGGATGTCTGCTGGCTAGCGCACTGGCTGGAGAGCAAATGGCTTGGGTTTAAATCCTGGCTTGAGGAAAGCAAGTGGGTGTGTCAGGATCACTCCCCCACCCCCGTGAGCTCTTTCTTGCTGTTATTTCATTGCTCTGGCCAGAAGCACTGCGTCACGGTGGGCTTTTCCTCCAGGAGTGCATGCTAGTCTTGGGGGGAAAGTGTTGACTTAAAGACCCAGTGGCATGGGGTCAAAACCCACTTTGGCATGGCAAGCAGGTGCCCTAGGTAAGCTGGTCTCCTGGGCAAGCTCTTTGCTCTTGTGGCCTGCTGCCTCTTTTGTTGCTGTGGCCAGAGGTGCCGAGTCAAGAGGAGCAGCCAACAGCACTTCTTCTAGAAGTGCTTGCTAGCCTTGTGGGGAGAAGAGCTGGCTTAGAGGCTTGGTCTCCTGGGTTCAAATCCCAGCCTAGCATGATGAGCAGGTGCCCTTGGTAAGCTGCTCTCTAGGCAAGTTCTTTACTCCCCAGGCCCCCTGACTCTTTTAGTGCTGTGGCCAGAGGCGCCGAGTCAAGAGGCGCAGCCGACAGGTCCCCAGGAAGGAGAGCTTGCTGGCCTTGTGGGTGAGGTGCTGCCTTGAGACACTGGTGGCATGGGTTCTGGGCCTGTGTGTGTCTGGGCCTGGTGAGTGATCCTGCGTGAGCCAAAGACCCATGGCCTGGGTGCCCCCCTAGCTGTGCTGTTTGAGCGCACAGCAGTTGGGGTTGGCTCCATGCTGCTTCTCAGCATGACTTAGGCTGCTGTGCAGGTGCCCATGTGTACTGTTGTTGCAGGACCTTTTGGAGGTCACGGAGAGGTCGCCCGGGGTCTGGGAGCATCCGGTTTTGGCACTCCCGGTGTATGTGTACAGTGTATGTAGAAGTACTACTAGTCTGGTTTTGAGACTCCCAGTGACTAAAAGGTGTATACATAATCAGTAACACAAGTGGATGACTGTACACTGGACATGTACACCGGGAGTGCCAAAACCGGATGCCCCCAGACCCCCCCCGGGCGACCTCTCCGTGACCTCCAAAAGGTCCTGCAACAACAGTACACATGGGCACCTGCACAGCAGCCTAAGTCATGCTGAGAAGCAGCATGGAGCCAACCCCAACTGCTGTGCGCTCAAACAGCACAGCTAGGGGGGCACCCAGGCCATGGGTCTTTGGCTCACTCAGGGTCACTCACCAGGCCCAGACACACACAGGACTAGAACCCATGCCACCAGTGTCTCAAGGCAGCGCCTCACCCACAAGGCCAGCAAGCTCTCCTTCCTGGGGACCTGTCGGCTGCGCCTCTTGACTCGGCGCCTCTGGCCACAGCACTGAAAGAGTCAGGGGGCCTGGGGAGTAAAGAACTTGCCCAGAGAGCAGCTTACCAAGGGCACCTGCTCATCATGCTAGGCTGGGATTTGAACCCAGGAGACCAAGCCTCTAAGCCAGCTCTTCTCCCCACAAGGCTAGCAAGCACTTCTAGAAGAAGTGCTGTTGGCTGCTCCTCTTGACTCGGCACCTCTGGCCACAGCAACAAAAGAGGCAGCAGGCCACAAGAGCAAAGAGCTTGCCCAGGAGACCAGCTTACCTAGGGCACCTGCTTGCCATGCCAAAGTGGGTTTTGACCCCATGCCACTGGGTCTTTAAGTCAGCACTTTCTCCCCAAGACTAGCACGCACTCCTGGAGGAAAAGCTGTGGGAAAAGCCCACCGTGATGCAGTGCTTCTGGCCAGAGCAATGAAATAACAGCAAGAAAGGGCTCTGGGGGGGGGAGGTTCCTGACACACCCACTTGCTTTCCTCAAGCCAGGATTTAAGCCCAAGCCATCTGCTCTCCAGCCAGTGCGCTAGCCACCCAGCCAGCAGACATCTGCAGGTCAAAGCCCGTCTGCTGCTTCCTTTTTCAGGCAGTGGGGCACACTGCTTAAGAAACGTGGGTACAGCCAGCGCATTACTGACTGGCTGGAAAAGAAAAGCGAGCTGCAGTGATGCATCAACATGAGCCCCAGGCACGCTGTCTCACACAACAGCCATCCTGCTTCTTGGACCTAGTAAAAGGTACTATCTACCAAAATATGCCATTTGCCCTATATGCTAAATATCACCCTCCCTAAGTACCATATCCTCATTAGACTCCCAGCATAATGCAACCCTGCACTGAAATAACTAGGGCTGGACACAAAACTTGACAGTTTTGTGAAAAACAGCAGAAATCTTACAGCTAAGCTTTCGTAGATTGTAGAGTCGGAAGGGACCACAATGGCTCATCGTGTCCGATCCCCTGCCCCTGGCAGGAAAGAGGACTGAGGTCAGATGACCCCAGCCAGGTGACTGTCTAGCCTCCTCTTGAAGACCTCCAAGCTAGGTGATAGTACCACCTCTCTTGGAAGCCCATTTCAGATCCTGGCCACCCTTACTGTGAAAAATTTCTTCCTAATATCTAACCTAAATCCACTCTCAACTAGTTTACACCTGTTATTCCTAGTCACTCCCTGGGGCGCCTTAGAAAACAGCGCTTCCCCTATTCCCCGATGACCTCCCCTAATAAATTTATAGGTGGCCACAAGATCTCCCCTCAGCCGTCTCTTGTGAAGGCTGAAAAGATTCAGCTCTCTCAACCTCCCCCCATAGGGTCTATCACGAAGGCCACTAATCATGCGAGTGGCCCTCCTCTGGACCCTCTCGAGATTCCCCGCGTCCCTCTTGAAGTGTGGCGCCCAAAACTGGACACAATACTCCAACTGCGACCTGACCAATGCCGCCTAGAGGTGGAGCATCACCTCCTTTGATCTATTAGTCATGCACCTGCTAATGCACGACAAGGTGCGGTTGGCCTTGTTGATGGCCTCGTTACACTGCCGGCTCATGTTCATCTTGGAGTCAATTATGACTCCAAGATCCCTCTCTGCCTCCGAGCTGCTGAGAAGGACACTCCCCAACCTATAGGTATGCTGGGGGTTCCTCCGCCCCAGGTGGAGTACCTTACGTTTATCTTTATTAAATTGCATCCTATTTCTCTCTGCCCATTGATCCAACCTGTCCAGGTCAGCCTGAATCTGCTCCCTGCCCTCCGGTGTACTAACTTTGCCCCATAACTTGGTATCATCAGCGAACTTGGAGAGGGTGCTCTCCACACCCTCGTCCAAATCGCCGATGAAGATATTGAATAATATTGGTCCGAGGACCGAACACTGCGAGACCCCACTGCCCACCTCCCTCCAGGCCGAGAAGGAACCATCCACCACCGCTCTCTGGGTGCGGTCCCTAAGCCAGTTGGCCACCCACCTGACCGTGTAGGCATCCACTCCGCAGTCTGCTAGCTTCCCAATGAAGATAGGGTGCGAAACTGTGTCGAAGGCCTTCCTAAAGTCCAGGAAGATGACATCAGCCTCGGCTCCCATGTCCAGGCAGTGTGTGACCTGG
>NW_005842058.1:1182742-1183099 GCF_000455745.1 Alligator sinensis
AATTCCAGAACTAACCGTAGGCGGACTGGTGCCATGTGGACATCTGTCAATGATCGAGGTGGGGGAATTGGCTCGGTCGGTATATTGAAATTCTGAAGCGAACTCATTGAAGAGCTCTGCTTTTTTCCCCGCATCAACCACCAACTGTCCTCATTTGTCCTGCAGGGGCCCTATGTTGCTCTGAGCTTTCCTTTTGCCCGCTATATACCTGAAGAAGGACTTTTGATTATCCTTGATTATTGAAGCCAGCCTGAGCTCAAGCCCCACCTTGGCCTGTCTAACTGATTCCCTGCAATAGCACGCCAGGGAGATATATTCCTCCTTGGTGGCTGCTCCCTGCTTCCATTGCCTATACAT
>NW_005842058.1:1183519-1185930 GCF_000455745.1 Alligator sinensis
AAAACCCGCCATGAGCGGCTTGTTTTGGCTGTCTGCTCCTCCCAGCAGATATCTGGGTAGTTTAGATCTCCCATAACCACCGCCTCCCTCACCTGTGTGGCGTCTGCTAGCTGCCCGTACAATACATCGTCTAGGTCTTGATCCTGATGAGGAGACCTGTAGTAGACCCCCACAACCAAGTCCTTTTCCTCTGGCCCCCCCTGGATCCTGACCCACAATGCCTAGGTGTTCCCCTCCTCCACCCCCGCCTTAATGGGGGAAGACGTATACTGCTCCTTAACATTGAGTGCTACCTCGCACCTTTTTTCCCCACTCTGTCGCACCTATACAACCTATACCCCTCAATGCCCACCGCCCAGTCACGTGTAGAATCCCACCATGTCTCGGTTAGTCCGACTAGGTCATACTGGGTGCTAGCAAGCAGGAGTGCGAGCTCCTCCTGCTTGTTCCCCATACTCCTGGCATTTGTATAAAGACATTTTAGTCCCCCAAAGGGGACTCTCGGTGCCCCTGTGCCTTGATGGCGTGTGTTCCCTTTATTACTTACCTGGTGTGGTCTGGTGCCTTGTTTATGGCTTCCCAACCCCTTAATACTTACCTGGTGCGATCTGGAATCTTGTTTGTGGTTTACCAACCCTGGGCTCTCTTCGACCACCAGTTCCCTGACCCCCGTCGAGCCTAGTTTAAAGCCATACTCCTCACTTTCCAATACCAGAGCAAGGCATGTCTCTGTCTCCCCACAATAAATGCCGCTAATGACCATACCATGTTTCAACTGCTCAAGTAGACCCAATTATAACCCCCTCCCAGACCTGCTGCCAACAGCAGTTAAGTCTGGTGCTCCAATACATGAGGATTTTTTTAAGGAAATACAAATCAAGGGAGAGATGTTCAGGCCATAGTTTCAGGGCTACCCATGAAACTATAAGTGTTGCGAGGAGTAGGGGGTACAAGAAGGCTGTTCCAGAGGACAGGCTGTACGTGGCCAAAGGGTGCCCTTTAAGGCTCAGAAGCAAAACTGTCAAGACAAACTGCCACGTCCAGCCTCCAATAACCTGACTGTCAGAAAGGCTGAACTCCTTTGGGGAAAAAACACCACCATCCCACCAATCCATTCTCCAGTCTTCCTCGCAAACAATGAGAATGAAAACCAAACCTGGTGTTTTCGTTCTTCAGCAGTGCAAGGGCAAGTAGACTTTTTCAGACATTGGATCCCCACTGCTCAGCACTAGTGTTCATACAAGTTGAACAGGAGCTCGCACGGGCAGTAGTGAGGAAACTGGAACGGACAAAAAAAACTCCTTCTCTCGGAAACACTAGCTACTATGACAGGTACATCTATGGGGCCTACCAGAAAGGGGCCCTGATCTTTGGCCCTCTAATGATACAATACAATCCGTACATGAAAATGGAAGCAGGAAGCCAAAAGGTGTGAGGACATACCCTCCAAGGGCAAGGGAATCAGCAGAACAGAATCCTAGAAAAAAGTAACAGCTTAAAGATCAAGCAAGTATACTGCATGGTATAAAGAACAATGCTCACAAGTTTTACATAACACCACAAATGGTTTGGACAAACAAACCAACCCAAATTCAGTCCACTACACTGATAGCCTGAGCTTCCAGTGATGGTGGCATTTCAACATAGCCCCAAGTGCCTCCTAAATACAGACTTGGGAGGAACATCCGGCATCATGCAAAGTGGCAAGATTTTCTACTCCTAATGCATAAGAGGGGTGTCCACCCCACTGCTTTTTGGCAGACCCCGATGGACATAAGGATCACAGCTATCTTTCTCTTTCTGGATTAACTTGGGTTCAGAAGCAGGATGGAGCCACCATACAGTATATTGCTGTGAGTAAATGGTCGAACCTGCACAACTTGACTATAGTGAGCTATCAGTACTTTGCCGTGAAAGAAGGGTTATTAGGAATACCACACAGGACACCTCCTTCCAGAGCTTTACCAATGAACCCCTGGGGGGCACACAGTAGCAGCTGAATAAAGCTCCCACTCCCAAGGGCAGCAGCACTGAGCAAAGGCCAAACCATCCAAGCCCTTAAGTGAGTGCCACTCCCTTGTCTTGATTCTCCACCCGCAGCCTTGCCTCCTATCCTGCCTCTACTGTACAGCCCTTGCACCTGTCTTTATTCCAATCCTGGCTTCTTTTTCCCTCTTCTTTCTTTTTGTCCTTTGGGTAGAGACTGGCCTTTTCATGATGCTGTAGTTGGTAGAAGCTTGGGGACATGCAGGAGCCTCATTTAGAGGGTGAAGCATATGGTGGCATTAGCTTGGTTGCATATAGTGTGGAGGCTTGGAGAGGGCAGGGTTCATAGATTCATAGATGTTAGGGTCAGAAGGGACCTCAATAGATCATTGAGTCCGACCCCCTGCATAAGCAGGAAAGAGCGC
>NW_005842058.1:1186688-1200100 GCF_000455745.1 Alligator sinensis
GGTCCAAGGACTGAGCCCTGCGGGACCCCACTGCCCACACCGTTCCAGATCGAGACCGACCCATCCACCACGACTCTCTGGGTGCGACCCTCCAGCCAATTCGCCACCCACCGGACTGGGTAGTCATCCAAGTCACAGCCTCTTAACTTGTTCACCAGTATGGGGTGGGATACCGTATCCAAGACCTTCCTGAAGTCTAAGTATACGACATCCACCCCTCCTCCTGTGTCCAGGAGTTTTGTAACCTGGTCATAAAAAGAAACTAGATTGGTCAGGCACGATCTGCCTGCCACAAACCTGTGCTGGTTTCCCCTCATCATAATTTGTCCTGCCGGGCTCTCACAAATGTGAGCCTTGATAATTTTTTCAAAGACTTTGCCAAGGATGGAGGTGAGACTGACTGGCCTATAGTTGCCCGGGTCCTCCTTCCTCCCCTTCTTGAAAATGGGGACCACGTTGGCCCTTTTCCAGTCCTCCGGGACTTGGCCCGTGCGCCACGAGCTTTCAAATATTCCCGCCAGTGACTCTGCAATGATGTCGGCCAGTGCCTTCAGCACCCTCGGATGGAGCTCATCCGGGCCTGCCAACTTAAACGCATCCAGTTCTTCCAGATGACTCTGCACCATCTCAGGGTCTACGCATGGTCATCTGGCGCCTTGCTGCTGCCTCTCTACAACCCCAGTGAGAGACTTGTCGTGCCCCTCACTTAGGAACACTGAGGCAAAGAACTCGTTGAGGAGTTCAGCCTTGTCAGGGTGTTGGGCTTTGATGGCTACAGGGCAGGGGGTTGAATAGTAGTCAGCTTGGATGGCTGCTGCTAGGAGGTAGCATGGTATATGTCTGGTGGGACTAGTGGATGTGACAGCACAGGCTGTGTAGGTTGGTGCAGCCTTGGTGCTTGGGTAGACAGGACTGCTTGGAAAGGGTGGTGATGGATAATTGAGGGCAGTGCAAATTCTGAGCTTTATTGAAGAGGTTTGAATTGACTGTGTGTAACCCTGATGTTAGGGCCGATTAGAACAGAGTAGGGACCCCTGGGCATTGTGCTGTGCTGCTAGCTTTCACTGGTGAAGGGTAGCTTTCACTTTCTGCTCAAAGTTGACACACGGAGCATGAATAACACGCATCATACCTCCAGCCTTTGGTCAAGAGCTTTCTGGCTTGTTTCATGTGAAAGCAGGCTCTGAAATGCAAGCCGACGCATATGTGAAAGCTTCGGCAACAGGCTGCAAGCAAAGGAAGAGTAAAGCTCACTCAACTCTGTTGATGCCTCCTTTCCCCTCCTCCTCCTCCTCCCTCCCTTCTTTCTCTCTTTGTGAGAGAGAAATCCACCTCTACATTGTACCCACTAAAATATAAACCAGATAGACAAATATTTTCTTATTGTAAAAAGAAAAGTGACACGTACTGTGTGTTATATAACAAATATGTGGGCTAAATCCTTACACAAGTGTCCAACAGAAGCCATTAAAAAGTCTATGGCCAGCTCACTCTTCTGTGCTGCATTCAGTATATCTCAGTGCCGTAAGGGCACATGTTCAGCCCAGGCACGTGTCTCCGCAGCATTTGCATTCCTGAAGGCGGAACGTGTTCTTTGCACATACCGTTACAAGCTTTGTCCCAAGGTGCACAATTAGTTTGTGTGAAACAGGCTGAACAGAAAAGTTTCCATGAACAGGGTAAAAGTTAAGTCATACATTTTAGGTGTAAAATGTACACGTAAAATGCTAGCTGCAAGGTAGCTGGAGATGCTACTATATGTAGCTTCCTGCCATGGTTTAGCAATGTGGGGAGCTGGCTGCATCCCGGGCCCTGCTCTCCCCAACCCAGAGCCAGGCGCAGTCACCAAGGGGCTGGCAGTCCTTCTTGCTGTCCTGGAACCAACAGTCCTTGAAGGCGGGCTGTGGCTGCGCTCGCGTGTCAGGTCCCTGGGGCCATGGCACGTGCAGTGCTCAAAGCACTCCTCCTCAAATCGGGCGTCTCCCACCTGTTGGTGGGGGAGGAGTGGGAAAACAGGAAGGAACAAGCAGCAACACTCATGCAGATCCCACTCTGGGTCCAGGACAACATGGTATACTCAGCCACTCTTCCCAGGCCAGAGGCAGTTGCATCTCAGCTCCCTGCTACACTTGGTGTTGCCCCACTCCATAGCTGGCTGCAATGGGGCTGTGCTATACGCAGCTGTGCCCCACCCCATATCTGGGTGCCTCCAGGCCCCTTTCTACCCCACCATGCCCCTGCCAGTTCACTGGGCGGTAGGTGCTGCCAGGCCAAGGCAGCCATAAGCTGAGGCCAGGAAGCAGTTGGCTCCACTGGAGACGAGGTTAGCCAGGCAGATGCAGCCTGCAGCACAGTCCCCCGGGGAGGCCGCAGAGCAAGAGGCAGGGCACTGGAAACCATACGTGTTGTAGTTGCTGTTGGCCAGGCAGGTGAAAACTTGGGGGGGGCAGAGAGAGGGGAGGGGGTGAGTGCTCGGGTGCCTGGGTTCCCTAGGAGCGGGTGGGGGCTGGAGAGTGAGAGCTAGGGAGTCGGGGGCCTGGATGCTTGGCCCTGCACTCCAAAGCACATATTGGGACCATACCAAGCCCAGACACTAACGGGGGCACCAGCAGCATGGCAGGCGACTGCGTAGGTGCTGAGGCTCGTGCAGAGGGGCTCTTCCGGCCCCCAGGAGTTGCACAAGTTGAAGTGACAGGTCCAGGAGAATTGCGTGACGGGCATCGGGGCCTGACACTGCCTGTGGGGGCAGGGGACAGCAAGGCCAGTACCCCTCACTCCCGACAAAGCCCCATCTCCTACGCCCCAATACACCTCACACCCATCCTGCAGCCCCCTCCACCCCACGCTACCCCACTGCCCCCGAGTCCTGACCCGCAGCCACCACCAAAGACCCCATCAGGGTCCAGCAGCTGCCCACTACTCTCAGGTCCTTCTGTCTTGTCCAAGATCTCGCATCTGCAGTCAGCAATGATCTGCCTCCCAAGCTGGCACATGGCAGGTGGGCAGGGACCTCCCAGTGCTCCAGCATCTCCCAGTGCCCAAAAGTTACCTCCCAGTCCCCTCCCAGAAGCACTCACAGCCTTCAGTGTCCCCCAGTAAAGAGCCCAGTAACCTCCTATTAGCTCCCCAGTATCCACCAGGGCCTCCCAGTACCCTCCCAGGCAGACCCATTAAACAGCCCAGCTCCTCCAGTAACCACCCAGTAACCTCTCAATAGCCCCCCAGTGCCTTCCAATTCTCCCAGAGGATGAAGAGGTACTCAATTGGGGGGGCACTGGGGCTCCATGTGCTGAGCGCCAGAGCACTGTCATGGCCCTCATAGATCCCATCCAGGCAGCACTGGTCATTCCTGGGGTCTCCATGAGTGTCACCCATGGGCCCCACAGCTGCCAGGCCACTATGCTGGGACAAGCGGAGGAGGGAGGGGTTGTGCACCGGGCATGCGGTACCCCAGCAGGGGGAAAGGCCTGCAGCGTGGGATTGAGAAGAGACCAGCAGGGCTGGGAGGGGGCGGCTGCACCAGATCTGCAGGCTGCTGACCCCATCCCAGCCCTCACTCTGTCCCCAGTGAGGTGAAGACGGCAGTCCAGGAACCAGCTGCTAGGCAGAAGTGGGGGCATCCCCCACAAGCTGTTTACCGGCCAACAGCCACAGCTCCCCAGTATCCTCCCAGTACCTTGAAGGAAGCCTCAGTAACCCTCAGCCCCCCACTTGTCCCAGCCAGTGCCTCCAGTATCTCCCAGTATCCTCCCAGTCCCTCCCAGTACTCTCACCAGGACACAGCACCTCCAGCACGCGCTGACAAGAGCACCAGGCAGCTGTACCATGGCCACACACAGCTGGGAGCTTCAGCCCGTGGTCCCCTTGTTCTCACCCTTGACCAGGAACCGTGGTCCTGCTGGACAGGTGAACATACATGGGCTTGAGTGGTAAACATGGAGCTGCCCCAGCGCCCCCGCCAGCCAGCCAGCTCCCACCCCCCAACTAACACAGGAAGCTGTGACCTGACAGTCACAGAAAAGCCACCAGCCCAGAAACACTAAAGCAGCTGCCAGCTACAGCCACGTCCCTAGGCTGCAGCTGCACCGAGGACCGCACAGGACACCCACCACATCCCTGACATCTGCTGTGCCCAGCACAGACACCGTGACAGGGCCCAGCTGGCATCCAGACCCCACACGCTGCAGTGACCAGCTAGAACAGAGTGAAAAATCCCCTTTCCCATTCCTGGTACTTGCCACCTGCTTCTCACATGGCATCAAGAACAAGGGCCAGCAGCTCTCGCAGCCTGCGCTCGCAGAGTGTACGACCAGGGAAGGAACACGCCCAAACCCCCTACTTCTCTTCTGGGCCAGAAGCCTTGTCTACCACTTCTCCCAGCTGCACTCTCAGTCCAATACAACATGTCCAAACAAAACAGATCCTTCCCTGGACCATCAGAATTGCACTTATCCGACCCGACTTCTGCTTCAATGCAGCCCACAAACAGCTGCAGCAGACACGACTCAACACAACTGATTCTTCTTGCTACTTAGCTCTGGCATCACTTCCTTCTTCCCCAGACACGAGCAAGGCCTCTGAAATATGCAGCTGGTCCAGCATAAGCCATCGCCAAAGACCTGGCTTCACATACATGTCTTGGACCATCCCGCCCAGAGCTACACTCCAAGCCTGCTACCACACAGAAGTACACCTAAGCAATGGGACACTGGCATGGAGGCGAGAAGTGCAAGAGCTCACCACCACAAATACATCATGTTAGGAACCTGCCCATCATTGCAGGACCAGATAAATGGCTCTCATGCAGCTTCAAGTGACTAAGGGCTGAGGCAAGCACTCCGAGCAGATCTGGTTTCAGGCAGCAAAGGGTGAAGGAGATTCCCCAGCAGACACTGTCCTCCACAAGCCACAGGCTCCAGCTGCTCAGTCAGGGCCTGCCCTAGGGCCAAAGTCCCTGGGAAAGCCCCTGGCTGGGACCCAGCCTCAGTCCCCTGTGAATGCAGGAAGGTTGGGAGGAGCTGCAACACCCATGTTACCTCCTGCCACCCTGGGAGCCAGGGCTCCAGCAGTCTCAGAGCTGAGGGGCAGGGGACAGGCCACAGAGCCCCATTTCTGAGAAGGATGCAGGACATGTCCTGGAGGTTTGCAATCACTGCTTCTGCCTGACAAGAGGAAAGGTGGTGGGGAGGGAAAGGAGGGAGAGGGGTAGGATGGGATCCAGGGAGGAAAAGATGCACAGGAGGCTGCTCAGTGGAGAGGGTGGAGGCATGAGGCAGGGGGACAGGCATCCTGGGCAGCTGTGGGAAGGGCTCCAGGCACTGGGGGCAGCAGCACTGCAAATCCCAGGCCCATGCCTCCCAGTTAAATCCCAGGAAGGCTGTGGAGCCTTTGCAGGTGAGATTCAAATGATTAACCTGACTCTTTTCCCAGGCTCTGGCCTCCCCTCCTGCAGCACCAGGACTGCCCTGCTCTGCTCCCTTCTCCTCCTGCCCTGGTCCCACTGCTCATCTTAATCAGCAGATTCAGAGCAAGAGCTAGTGCTCTGCTTCCGCCTGTGGCTGCTCCTGCCTGGCCTAACTAAAAGGTACCTGAAACCCCACGGCCTGTCTCTCCTTGACACGGACATGTTGGCAGCAACTGCAACCATCCTCCCAGCATGGGGACTGTGGCACAACTCCACGCTGAGGCAGTAGGAAAAATCCTGAGGAGTGAGTCATAGTCACATGCATGATTCCTGTCACCTTCTCATGACCCATCGAGGGGCTCAGGGTCCTACGCAGACTTCAGCACTTCTTTGTGAGGCGGAAGCAGGCACCATCCTACTGCCCGTCACCACTATGGACTAGACACCGCAGCTCTCCCGGCCTCCCAGCCACTGCTGCCACAAACACGGGGTAGTGGGGTGGGATGCAGCTTTGTGCCTCGTGCTTCTTCAGGACAGGCGCTGCCCACTCTTCCTGCCATAGCAGCAGCCTCTGCTAATGTGCCAGGCTTAGGGAGAGCTCCAGGTAAGGCACAGCCAGAACCACTGGCCCCTGGGCAACCACAGGCCAAGCAATCATCCTCCAGCTCCGTCCTGGGCACACACAATGAGTCAGACCCCAGCCATGGCCCATCTCACTCCCTGAGCCACAGGTGTTGCAAGAGCTCGACCCCAGGATTATTCCCCTTTTGTCATGGCTTTACTAAGAAAAGAAACCATTTCCCAGAAGACAGATGGCCCAAAAGACAGCCATTCAGCTCCCGAGAGCTCCGAGGAAGGATTCCAGGACACTTGGCCGTGACGTGCCTGCCTGAGATTGCCCCCCACAGCCAGGTCACATTTCAGATACAGCTCTGCAGCCCAGCAACCATCTAGGACTTGGCTTCTCAAGTAGCCTGAAGGCATTAGGGAGCTGCCATTGAGCTGCATATGGGCCCCAGGGAATAGGGTGCCTCCACCTGCCTAGATACATATGTAGCAGCGTTAAAAGTGGACCCACCTGAAGGAGTAGGAAGGGCTGTCCTGCAGAGGGACAGAGTGCCAAGAGACAGAGTTCGTCCCAGTAGGGACATCGTTTGCCCTGAGTGCGAGTGAAGCTGCTTTGGAGGTAGCTCTCTTGGAAGTGGGAAGGGCGATGTAACCCCATCAGGGTTTGAACGAGAGACCTGCGGGGCAGGACAAGTGAGGAGCTGCTTGTGAGGAGTCTCCAAGCTTGGGAAGACCCTCCTGCAAGCCCCTGTGTGGCTGGGTGAGCACAGCAGGGGAGGGGGGCGCAGGGCCAGGGGAAGAGGCTGGAGGCTGCCCTGGTTTTTTTCCCTGTGAAAAGGCACCGGGGAGGGGCTGCATTTGCTGGGTGCTGAGAGGCTGTGCTGGGCAGGGGAAACCCCAGGGCCCTCATTGTGTGGGTCCTCCCCACCATGCCAATACTTCTGCCCCTTTGCTGTGCAAGTCTTGGCTCCCATGATCCTTCCCCCACCAGTCTGCCCCTGCTGCAGCTCACACAGCATCTGCTGAAGGGTGGGGAGGAACAAGATGCTCCCCATGCCCTCACCACACATCCTTCTCCTCCTGCCTGCAAGGCCCAGCTGCCCATCATTTACCTTCTCACTCTTTTTAGCCTCTTCCCTACCGATTCCCCTGCCACTGCATGGAGGAAATGGCAAGACATGCTCAACACCACCCTCCAGTCCGCTCCACGTGTTACCTTCTTGCTCTAAATCCTCTGGGTCCCACTCTTCTGTTTTCCTCCCACGTCATCCACTACGTCGCTGCAGTCACACTGTCGTCACTACCTTAGTGAGACTGACAGGAAGCCCTTCCCTGCTGTGCACCCAGCACAAGCCTATGAATAAGGGACTTGCTTGGGAAAGGTCCTGACCCCTCATGCCCAGATGACTGCAGGGAACACATTTAAATTTTCCACTGACCACACAGAGGCAGAAATGCTAGGCTCAAAGGCGAGGCAGGTGAAGTACGGCACAGTACAACACTTTATTAGTCCACAGTCATCCCATCACCCAGGCAGTGAGGTTGGATGAGGAATCCATGTACACACATGCACTGGCACCCATCCTTTGCAGGGCCTGTCTCCGCTGGGTCATGTCAGTCCTTCCTCTGCAGCAGGGAGTACTCTCTATGCACCTGCACTCCAAACACAGGGGACCCTTGCCAAGGGAACCCACCTGCTCCCTCCCCCTTGTTCAGGCTGCAGCCTCCCTTCCTCCCCATCCCCACTGCTATTCAGCAGGGAAAGCACACAGAAGCATGTCTCAGTATCATGTGTTTATTGAGCTGGGCTGGGTCATTGGCCAACAGAACCAAAAGAGCTCTCAGCTATGCCCAGACCCACCACCACGGAGGACTCAGCCATGGGCAAGTCCCTAGTGTGTAAGAGCTGTGTTCATACCCTGAAGGAGAAGAGCAGCTGGGCTTCAGCAATGCTGTGCTCACTGGGGGATGTCAGGAAACAAGTCTGAGAGCCTCCTTGGAGGCTGTGGTCACTGCTCCTACCAGGAGCTCCCCCGAGTGCCCCCCCAGCCTTCCCCAGCACCTCTTTGGGATTCCATTCTGGCCCAGCCTGACAAGCGGGAGGACATGTCAGTGCCCCACAATGGCTGGCACAGCACAGCTCATCTGAGACCCGCTGCTTCCCTTCCCCTGGAAGAGAAGGGGGTCTCACATGCCCAGGACAGCTCCAGGGACAGAGCTATGCTCTGGCTGGAAGTGTTGGGGTGTGGCAGGCCTGAGGCAGGCGTGTGGGTTCACTGCCAGGCCCGTGCCTGACTCAGTGCATCTATTTCCTCCTGGCTCCGCAAGTACTGCTCTATCTCGCTATCTGGAATGGGCTCGTCTCCGGTGACATCAGGGGCTGAAGGGTCCGGGCTGGCTGCTCGGGGTCTCTTCTTGGGATGCAGGAGGCATGGTGGAAGCAGAGGTGTCTGCGCACTGCGGCAGGTCCCAGCTGTGGAATGGCCCTCAGGCTGCCCTACACTCTCCACCGCCTGCAGGCTGCTGCTCCCACTAGCCCCCTCAGCTTCCTCACCCCCGTCCTCTGCATCTCCTGCCCTGAAGGAGCATCTCAGCAGGAAGGACCTGTGCTGAAGCAGGTCCCCGATGTGCTTGACCACCGTCTTCTTGTCCACGCGGAGCACCCGCAGCCAGGCCAGCTGGGAGGCCATTCTCAGGAGTATTTCTTGAAGTTCCTTCAGTCTCAAGTGGGCCGGCGGAGGGAGGTCCGTGTCTGCCAGCTTGCAGAAGCGAGAGAAGGTGCAGGTCAGGCGGCCACCAGGCTGCAGTGACTGCCATGCAAGGTAGGCCGCTGCCGTGACAATCGGGATGGGGTGTCGGCCCGTCACCAGCCATGTCTTGCTGGCCAGCTCCACCAGCTGGATCGTTCGTGCCACCATCTTCTCCTTGTCCTCAATAAATTTGGCAGGGACCGTAGTCGAACTCTGGAATAGCTTGAAGCTGGAAGACCAAAAAAAGACACTAATTGCTGTGACAGACCCCAGGCAGAGAACTGGAAGCCACTCAGAGCATGAGTCCATGTGGCTGCCAGAGCAGGTCATCCTGATACAGCAGCAATTCCACCCACCCAACTGAGGAGGCCAGTGTGTGGGCCACTGCCAGGACCTATCTGACAACTATCTACCTAAATGACAACTATCGATGTCTCTTCTCTCATCCTCTTGCCAGAGGGGTTCTTAGTCTGAGGCAAGTGGGGGGCAGGGGGGCAGTTTTTAGCTGTAATTCAGCCCTTCTGAACCTAAGTACTTGGGGGATAGATTCCCATGACAGCATCTGGGCACCAGCTGTGACACAGGGCCGAGGGTCTAGTCTCAGGGGAACTGGCCCAGCCTTCTCTTTGACACAAAGCAAATAAGCAAAGTGGAGCTCTGCAGAGAGAGCCCTCTGCTGTGCCAGGGTGAGTGTCAGGGGATGCATCCCAAAGGAACCAGGGCTCCCTTGGTACTCTCAGCCCAGGTGGCATTGCCCATTGCATGCACAGGTCCTGCCTTGCACCCAAAAGGCGACTCGAGGGGTGTCCAGCCATGTGGGATTCCCAAGCCCCATGGATCCTGCAGGAAGGAGGATGTCAGTTCCATTACCCATTGAGATGCGTTTTCACCAGATCCATCAGGCTCAGGGCAGGCACATCCAGCTCCAGCTCCTTCAAGACATGCAGGTACACACTGGTAAACAGTTCCTTGTCCGCATACAGCAGGGAGCAAATCGTTCCCATGGTCACAGGCCAGTTGTGCTGCCGGCAGGTCACACAGACACAGCAACCCACCAGAACCTCCTTCTTCTCCAAGCTGACTAAGTGGAAAGAGGGGTGCTTGATTGCACGCTGGAAATAAGACACGGCCGTCTCTTCAAACACAGGTGGGAGCTGGAGGACTTTGCACAGATCCTGGACACGCTTGATCCCTGCAAAAGAGCGCACCCTGTCAGCATCTGCATGAAAAGGGTCTCTCTAGCTCCTTCAGCCCAGGCCAGATGTCAGCTAATGGCCACCTGGCACTGCCAGGCCTAGAACCAGGGGAGCTTCTCAGCTGAGCGAGAAACAGAAGTGCAATTCACATGGCAGCTTCCCCCTGGCAGGAACATGACACCAAGTCCCACATGTCTCAAAACCAGGAACCAGTTCTCACCTCGCTGTTCACAGCGGCTCAGCTGCTCCTTCTGGCCCGTGCTCCATGAGTATGTCACCTCTGCAAGACAAGCATCAGGCAAAGCAGTCACATCAGTGAGTAGAAGACAAGGTCCACAGTTAGTGCCAGACAAATAGGGATGGAAAGCTGGAAAGCGAAGCACTGGGGGGGCTATTCTCTTCACATCTCCAAAGGTGGCACCAGCAGCACCTGTTCCCTTCACCAGCTCCCTGACAATACAACTCAGCCCTGAACTGATAGGATAGGGTGGAAAAGGAGTTGAGTCAACCTGACTCCTCCTCTTCTGCACCTTGCCAAAGAGATCTCAGCAAACAGTGCAATCCCAGACCTATTTATATGATGGAAGTGATATAGTACAGTAAAGCAGATCACCAACTTATGCTGAATTTCACTGCTGCCAAATAGGCCTTCACATTTGAGATTCATAGAGATCCCACACTACAAACGCATTTGGGGATGTATTTCCTCGGCCAGGGGGACAGCTGACAGCAGGAGAGCTACAGCTCTGATTCCATTCAGCCTGCACCCATCTATACAGTGGTAGCCTGCTCACAGTCCAATGTGTTATAGGTGCTGAATTAAAACTAGCAAACATGGGTTAGTCTAGAGGGAAAAAAGGAGAGACCCTGAGACTTGACCACAGATACTTTAAAGGAACATGTCCAAACTGACTGAGCTTTCTAAAAAAAACCCAACAAAAAACCATATATCACAGTTGTGTATAGGGTAAAGCCATATGTAAGGACCCACAGGATGTTTTTCCCTATAGACTTTTACTAAAACCAGTTTGAGAAGCCAGTCACAACATGGGCATAGAGTCCTAGATGCTCAGGTCAGAAGGGACCAGATCACCGAGTCTGACCCCCTGCCCTGGGCGATTTACAGCTGTGTTGACAGGAGCCAGCCTTCACCATGGGTCCGAAAGAGGGATCAAACTCATAGCGAGATGCCCTAACTTCGTAGTCACCATGGCTTAGGCCTGACAAGATGTGGAGGAGGAGAAATTCATAGATGTTTGGGTTGGACGGGACCTCAACAGACCATTGAGTCCGACCCTCCGCCCTGGGCAGGAAAGAGCGCTGGGGTCAGATGACCCCAGCCAGATGCCTATCCAGCCTTGTCTTGAAGACCCCCAGGGCAGAGGAGAGCACCACCTCCCTTGGAAGCCCATTCCAGATTTTGGCCACCCTTACCATGCAGAAGTTTTTCCTGATGTCTAGCCTAAATCTGCTCTCTGTCAGTTTGTGACCACTGTTCCTTTTTTCTGGGGAACAGAGCATCTCCAATCCCTTGCTGCGCCCCCCTAATGAATGTGTAGGTGGCCACAAGATCACCTCTCGGCCTTCTCTTGAGGAGGCTGAAGAGGTCCAGGCACCCTAGTCTCTCCTCATAGGGCTCGGCCTGTAAGCCCCTAACCATACGAGTGGCCTCCTCTGGACCCTCTCGAGTCTATCAACATCCTTCCTGAAGCACGGCGCCCAAAACTGGACGTGGTACTCCAACGGTGGTCTGACCAATGCTGCATAGACGGGAAGTATCGCCTCCTTGGATCTATCTGTCATGCATCTGCTGATGCACGATAAAGTGCGGTTAGCCTCGCTGATGATTTCGACACACTGACGACTCGTGTTCATTTTGGACTCCACGATGACTCCAAGATCCCTGTCCGCTCTGTGCTGCTGAGAGGGTCACTGCCCAGCCCATACAACACAACGTCACAGCACCACGAACCAGGCCGTGACACTGACCAGTCCTGCCATTTTTTGAACTACAAACAAAACAGTTAGCTTTCCAGCAGTAGATATTTTTGGTTAAAGATTCCTCCAAGGTTTGGCTCAGAACAGAAGTTGGGAAGTTTCCATTTAAGGAAAACACAACAGTTTTTAGCAGATTTTTCTTGCACTGCTCCAGCTGAAGCTCTCGCTGTTACCTGCTCAAAAAAACCACCAACTCCCCACGGGCCGCAGCCACGCGGGTATTTGCAAGTTGGCATTTGCTTGCTAATGGGCAGACGACTACGGTGGCATCGCTGCGTGTTGGACAAAGCCCAGAGAAACAGCAGGCCCGTGCAGCAGCGCGAGCCCGCGGGAAGTTGTGGGTGACGGGCAACTGTTTCTGACAAGACACCCGGAGGAGATTCCCTTCTTCCCCCTCCCTGCACAAGTCAGTCTTTCCCTCCCTGAGTGGCACGATGACGCCCTTCCCCTGCCTGATCTGCTGCTCCGCTTTCTGCTCCCCGCCCGCCCTACCCCGCAGCTGCTGCTCCTGCGCGGGGGACCCCGCGCAGCGCTGCACCCGCCCGCCCACTTCCGGTCCCTCCCGGAAGTGGCTCCGGCCAGCAGCCGCGACCCCAGTTCCCGCGCGTTCCGCCCTCGCCTCTGGCCCCGGCCCCAAGCGTGTCCCGCTTGGTCTGCCTGGATCCCAGCTGTCCCATGATGATTCCCCCCCTCTTGGGAGATCCTGTGCGTGCGCTGCTCCTGGGCAGTGCCAGGATCATAATGCCCCAGCCAGATATCTATCCAGCCTCCTCTTGAAGATATAGGGTATGAGACACCATTAGGTAGCGGGCAGGTAAAATGCAGAAGAGATCAATGGAAGAGCATGCCCGTTCAAGAGAGCTGCTATCACTTGCACAGCACTGAGCGGGGGATATCGCCTAGGTCAGGGGTGCGGCCACCAGCCCGTTCTAGCCCCTACAACAATTTAGAAAATTAATATTTATCTGCCCCCAGCTGCCTGTCATGCAGCCCTCGTTGGCTGGCCAAAACTCACTAAGCGGCCCTCCGTCCAAAATAATTGCCCGCCCCTGCCTTAGATAACAATGAACCACAAAGTCAACATCTGTGTTAAGTCTGTGGTTCTTGAGTCTAGCGAGCCAATTATTATTCCCCCCACCCCAAAACCCGACTTCTGAAAGCAATGTATAAACTTCCCTTGAGCGTCAGGACTCGAAGTTCAGAAAGGAAGTGGTTTTCTATTTTTTAAAAATGCACTAGTAGCGCAGTCCCTTCCTTTGTTTCTGACCGTTCGTTCTTAGAAGTAGGTTGTGTCTAGTTTCACTGTTTCCAGGAGGGTCCTGCTGGTGTACCGGGTTAGTTTATACCACAGCCAGCTTGATCCATGGATTCGGAGGGTTTTGTTGGTGGTGCGAGGGGCAGTGGGTGGTGGGGTAGGACAGGGTGCTGCTATGTGGGGCAGTTGAGATTAGTTGTTTAGCTTTGCATTTTTCCTCAAGACAGCATAGGGTCCCAGTA
>NW_005842058.1:1200110-1219348 GCF_000455745.1 Alligator sinensis
TGGGTGTGATAAGGAGCAGTCTGAAAGCTAGGAGGGAGGGTTGGGCTAGGCTTGGTTCTCTGATTGTCTAGTTATTTTTTTAATATAGTCTGTACTTGCTTATTGATCATCATTTCAAATTCAGGATGATAGTTGAAAACCCAGTGTGTGTAGTCCATAGGGGTTTTCTTTGCATCTTGTAGTAAGTCCTGATATTAGCAAAAACCTTGTACCAAACGGGAACTTCAGGCCCCAGTCTAACTCCATAAGATTGCCCCTGCAATGCTAATCAACATTTGTTTTCTCCACAAAGCAGCAGTCCTGAGGGGGAGTCTTTTGGAAATGAGAAGGACATACCAGGCCATAACTGATCCAGCCAGCAAGGCTTTCTCTTTTTGCAACACATGCTATATTATCTATTGGAAAGTGCCAGCAACTTTATCCTTTTCATTTTACTTCCATTATATGAATTGAAAGAACTACATCCAGGAAAGCAGCCACCTTCAATTTCCTTTCTTTAATCTATCTCCAAAGCCAACAGGAGGAAATAACCACCCGAGTTATTTCTTTACCGCTCTCTACAATAGCTCATTAGAGCCATACACCAGAGTGAAGCGCTTGACAATGCCAGTCAATTTCTATTGAGCGCTGGCTTTAAAGCTCCCTGGAGAGTCATTGCTGATAGCACTGAAGGGCAGGCAACTACTCAGACTGGATGCTGAAGGATGTTAATGATTACCTTGACCTCTCGTTTTAAACTAAACGTGAACGGAGCAGGGGCTGCCATAGCAGCATGCAGTTATTCCCAATGGAGCCAGATTTCAGTCCAGTGGTCCCAAGACTACGTGCACGTGCAGGGCATTTAAACTGCACTGACTTTTAAGTTGCTACAATGGCTGGATGCCTTTGTTGTAAAGGAAGCTTTTGGACGATAGAGATCTAACACATACCTGACAGCTATAGATGCTGGTTTCTCATTCTGCTGCACTGGTGGATCAAGTTTCTTTGCCTTACAGGCTGTGGTTCACCATGGAGTCACTGTGGCCAGACAACTCCCACTGCTTTAGGCCAAGTCCAAATAAATCGGGCAAGTCCCACAAAGCAGGTTGGTTTGTAGTTCATACTTGCTTAACATTTTAAAAAACTTGTCCAGGTACTGTTGTTCAGTCTGCAGAGACAGACAGCCCCATATACATGCAAGCAAGCCATCATTAAGTGTAACATGCTACATTTGGAGGAGGGAGAACTGTCCCATTGGCTTTCATGGCAAACACTGCGCAGCCAGCTGAAAGTGGGAGGAGGCCCCAGCGGTGCAGAATCAGACGACAAAGCTGGAATGGACACACAGGAGAGACGATATGAAATCAGCACTACAAAGTTCAATACTGAGAAGTGCTAAGTGCACTAACTGCTACATTTAGCAAGGATACATCAGTACAAAACAGACCACAACTACCTCAGGCAGCGATAAGCAAAAAAGCCCTTGTAGGGCGGTGTAATAGACAACTCCATTTTTAATCAATATAATACAAAAGTCCCAGCCTGGGGCAAGAAGCATGCAGAGCACATTCCACTCTACTCAACTCAGGCACCACTTCAGCTGGAGCACTCTGCTATTTTGACTACCACATGTAGAAAGTACAGGTGAACTCGCGAGTCCAGGAGAAACATGCCCACGGATGACCTGAGGAACAGTTGAAGGCAACTGAAACAGTCATCTATGCTGCCAGGTTGTTCCTACTGCTGTGACTCCCATCCCATGAGGGAAGGGCAAGCAGCAGATAGCCGTGTTTGCAACAAAATTATATGTTAAGAAATACTTTCTAACTGCAAGGATAGCAAAGGAGTGAAACAGGCTGTCCACTGAGCCTCTGCAGTCTTGTTTGTTGGACTGACATTTTGGAAATCAGGACCAAACATCCTTTTTTCAATTTTTATTTTTGAATATTACAAGGGCAGGGGGAGGGGGGCTGTAAATCTATAGGTCTCCTGCCTCGCTACAGGAGCTGGACTAGATTATCTCCTGATCAGGCACAGGTGGTATCCTACTACTATTAAATCCAGAGCCACAGATGGGGCTCCATGGAGCACAACTAGCTCCTTTCCCTAGGACATTTGTCCTTCAGTGCAGGCCAGTGTCTTACACCTGTTTACACCAGCCAATGCCATCTATTCCCAGCATTTGGCATCTCAGCTGCCAGACTGGTTTATTGCAATCTATTTTCAGAGTAAAACCAGGTTGAAAAATCTTCTCTTCTTGACAGCTTCAGGAACCGCACCAAATGGAACTTACCTTCCAGCAATGCAGATTCCAATCCCAAGGGCCCCTGCAGCCCTAAGGTACTTTTAAGTAATTTGTCCATGAAGCAGCAGTGCCCCCCCCCCCCCCCCCACACACTTATTTTCATTTATTAGGGTCCAGTGAAAAGCAGAAGAGTGCTCAGCCATGGAATTTAAAACGCTTTTATTTTAGTGTTCCATGAAAAATGTCAATTAAAGAAGACCTCTATAATAGGTACACACACTAACAGAGCAAAACATTAAAAACATAAAAAAAATACATTCAGATCCTTCAGTAATTGACCTTCAGCGAAGCTCATCTATCAAGGCTCTGTACACTCACTTTGCCTTGAATTGCACCCTGCTTAACACAGAAGTACCAATCCCCTTTTGCCTGGACACTTCAAAAAGATATTGCCACTGACAGATTTGAGGTACGTGAGAATTGTGCAACAGCTGCACAGCTAAGAGAGCACAAGTGTGGCTTTTAAAGGACAACCGTTCCCAGAGGACCCTGAAACCTCAATGAGATGTACTACAAGGGAAACCAAGCTTCAGTGTGTTATAGCACAGACTTAATTCCTCTCAAAATTCAGTGATCCCACCTTCAGCACAATATTCTCACCTCAAGTGGATTATCATAAACCAAGTACCAGACTGTGAAATAACTTCAGGGTTTAAAATCTCCCCAGACTGGGGGGGAGGAGGGGACGGGGGGCAGAATACAACTTCTGGACACCTATTAATGTCCTCTAATAATTATCTTTAAAGCGGCAGATGCAGCATTATACAAGGACTCCAGCTGCTCCAGGAGGAATAGTACCCATATACCAGATCTCTTAAACGAGACTAACAGTCACTTCTGTTAGTTTCACTTAAACCCATTCTGAACACCGACATCAAACATGTATTATTATACACAACACCCATTTCAAAGTTACAGGTGGTTCCTCGACTTGTCCAAGGCACTGAAAAAAATACCTGTTAGAAAGCTCCAGCTTCAAGTCCCAAGGATACATCTATTTTTAATGAGGTATGGGCAAAAATTCCCCTCTGCAGAGGGACCAAGGCACAAAGAGGCAATTTTAAAAAGAGTGTGCCATCTTCCTCATTATTTCAAGGCACAAAACCCAGCATTAGCCAGTTTTCAATGGAAGCTATCTAGTACTATCTAGACTTTAAAAGGCTGCTAACAAAGATCCTGTTTAAAAAACCTAATGCTCCAGATTCAATTAAAGGCATGTCCAAAACAGTAAAGCTTACCCCTTAACTTAGGCCATCTGCTCCAAAACAAGCTGCTATTTCATACCCAGTATCATAGACTGGAACATGACCTTCTTTAAAACTTCACTTCACATATTAAATGTTCTCACTGCTGTCCTTCAAGAGAAGGCGCAGGTACAACAGGCAGAGTTTACTCTGCACTACACCCTAGTAATCATGGGTCCATCAAAAACATTAAGCAAGAGCAAGCAAAAAGCATGTATACTTTCTGTATACTCTTCTAGTCAGTGTATAGGTCTGTGCAAATATATGCAACTATTCTTCACTATAAAAAGTAGACAGAGAATTTCATGGTGGTTTCCAGTGTTTCATACAAATATAAAAAGCAGACACCATTACAAAGCAACAGAAAATTAAGTTAGTCTTGCTCCTAATTAAAGTGCTCCAACGTGAGGAATGATAAAAACTGTTCCTCCTGATCATTAGGTAAAATTAGTCCTCAGATGCTTGAGAAGAGACTTAAATGGACCCTTTCACCTTCCAATAGCTTTGACACTGGCTCTCTGTCCCTTTCCATTACCCTTTCTGTTTAAGATTTACTATCCAAAGTACTTTGCATCGCCAATCCTCACCTCACTCTCCAAGCTGCCTAATTTCAGTTATGATCACATATTTATAACTAATTTTTTTAATAGCTTACCAGAAGTCCATTACCACAGAGAACAGGGTGGCAGCATTAAAATCAAATCTCACTGCCTCTCTTCCAAGCAAATGCTGATTTTTACTGACAGCTTACCAGTCTGCTCAGGAAGTTTTATTTAAATAAGCCCGACAAGCTGGCAGTGGGGAAAAAAAGGCACCAGCTAATAGGCAAGAGGGCACATTTACCTCTCTGTGCAAGCAGTAAAGTGGCAGCCAACAAAAAGGCAAAAGAATCAAAGAGTTAACCGATTGTCCTGCAAAACAGCAGTGCATGCTTTTCCTTTGGCTTGTTTGTTTTTTTTAAAAAATATACTATTACAACACCCCTTTTCTGAGATCCTGACACACAAAGGAATTAATTTTGGGGAAAACAATTAGAACATGCACCCTTTTGACTGCAGCTTAGTTAACCATATATAAACCAAATGAAAATTGTTTACTAATTGAAAATTGTTCCAAACTAAGTTCTCAAACTCCAAAATATTTAAAATATGTTAATTCAAGTAGCACAAAAATCCCCACAACCAGGCTTTAAAACAACAAAGATTAGCCAATTGAGCACTAAGAAGCACACAGGTACGAACCTGTATGTAAGGAGCAGATTGTGATGGTGCAGTTGGTCTGTTCTAGGTAAGAACAAGAAACATCAAGGAGGAATGTGACATGTATCAGAACTTTTCATACACATCTAAAATTCATGTCTTCTATAGAGATTTAGCAGTTAACCAGGCTATTATGTCATGGTTGCTTTGCTAAAGGAAATCAAAAGAGCCTGTATGCTTAGACACCGCTTAATGGAACTACATCCCCCCCTTATGAAAACAGATGCCGACAACCAGGTAGTAAAACTCCATCTTCAAGCAGATTTAAACAACATCCCATTTTACAGCAGGTTTTGTTTTTTGTTTTGTTTGGGGGGGGGGGGGGGGGGGGGGGGGGGTGGGGCGCAATGATATTTTTAGAAACAGTACCATATAGTGTACCCAGCTACTGCCTGGAAAGAACACCTTCAAACGTAGCTCTTCGAACAAAATAAGATCCTTGAAGCATTAGTGTACATGGTGGTTTATATTGCACTACAACTTAAGGCCTAAAATAAAAACCATTGTCCAACCAAAAGCTGCTGAGAAGCAGCTAGTTTACACACCACCCCTTAAAAACCGCAATAGGCTGGAACCAGTGTCAGGAAAAGAAAAGAAAAAAAAAAAGTTCCCCTAAAAATCCTTCACATGAAGGTTTACACATCTGGTCTTGGACTAGTTTTCTTAAAAATGCCATGCAGGCAGTGGTCTAATATTGACAGCATGTCAAAAAGCACAGGTTGCCTGATTATTTCAGTTTTGGATCACACATTGAAGACCTGTTTGTAATTACGAACCAGTTCCCAGGTAAATAATATCTGCTTTTGGCAGAGACACAGGAAAGAAAGTAATTTTGTAGGTAGCCCATAGAGTTGCAGCTACCTCATGTTATTTACATATGGAGTTTAGTGAACACAAGCCTTTATTCAGGCTCGCTGACTGAGACCTCACATTCTCCCAGCCTTTTTGTTTATTTGAGACGAAACCCGAAGAATGTTGGGGGTTTCTTCCATGACCCTGACAAGCAGGTTGTCAATGTAGTCCTCCAATTCCCGGACCTGGAGATCTCTCTTGGTAATCACATTCTTCTGTTTCAAGACCAGCTGGATCAGCTCGTCGTGCGTCAGTTGAGCATAGGCATAAGCAGGGTCTGAAGGATCATATTTCTTCAGGAGAGAAGGACAGGTCAATACAGAAATGAGCATTGTAAAGCTAACATGACAAGACTACTGAACTATCTCGTTCTTCAACATTCCAGGCAGGGTGGTTTCCAACACGGTGTACCGGCTGTCACAAGTTATTACAGTATACTGTAATCCATGGATCCTACACATCTACCATGGAACATGATACCTCTCATTCCACGCCCTCGTGGAAACTACAAAGTGGCTGTGTCTACATGAGCGATGGACTCGCAGTAAGGAGAGCAGTACTGTCCCCACATGATTTTTTTCCGACACCACTGCACAGTAACTACTAGCTACACAGTGAGCTACTGTTTAGTAGCTGGTTACTACTGTGCAGTAGTGTCGTGTCACAGTTAGTGCCCGACAACGCTACTGCGTGGTAGCAATAAGTTACTGCACGGTAGCGTTTCGTGTAGATGTGCCCAGTGAAATTAAACCGTTAGACTCCAAAGTGACCTCACACAGAGAAGTGACAGAAGCGATCACCAGCAGGCAAACACTTTTCACAGAAGCGCTGCTCCTCCTGCCCTCCCGACCCTAAAAGGATACTGCCCATACACCAAATTCCTAACCTCGCTGCATACTCAACATCGTGAGCTAAAACAGACTATAGCTTTTTGGCTCATTACAATCTACCCACTACCTCCACTAACCTCTTTGCATTCCACAACTAATAATCTCATTATGTAGAAAAACAGAAGGAAAAGGTTCATTGGTTAAACGAACTCCTCTTCGTGCAGACCTATCGCCCCAAGCCCCTTGCTTCCTCATACTGTCACAGCAAGGACTGTGTGCCAGGCTCATGTGTCACTTCTGCACCAGGTCACCAACCGACGACCTCTTGGCATGCAGCCACTCTAGCCATCCATCCCACAGAAAGCCACAGAGCTCCTCTCGGTACAGCCCTGTGCCCAGCTCCCTCTTAGGAGCTGGGACCTCCATCTGGCTTCAATTTATTAGCCCTAAATAAGAACCAAAGTTACTCGATTTGTTGCCATGATCACAGGAACTGGAAAAAAGATGTTATTTCACCTGCAGTAAGGTCCAAGGAGAAGAGGCTTTGAACCTGTATTTCACAGGGCCAAAAGCCATTACTGTGGAGTTGTCAATTCCAAACTGTCTTAGAGTTACAAAGTTAAGCCCCCAGCTCATTTTTTCATACCTTTGGGTTGATCTCGGTGCGTTTTTCAGTCACACTACTGGTGATGCTGAAGCTTTTAGGTGTGGTGTTCATTGGCTTGACAGGATGAGGTCTGAAACAAAAAGTCACACAACTTATTTATGCAGTTCACCACGCTGACCTTGTGCAGATTCTAGCCCGAGGAAAGGATCCAACAGGTTCCAAAATTTAGCAAGGTGGAATATGAAAGTTTCTCAGTGTGCATCTTGTCTCTTGAGATCAGATGGGAGTCCCTTTCAATAAAAGCTGCTCTATCATAAGCTACTGTTTTCTACTTGTTATACATTGTTTATTTGGTGCCTTTTGTCTTAAATGCAACAAACATTAAGGGAAACAATGGCTTCAGAAGATTACTAACACACAACACAAAACCTGTGTTACAAGATGCTCAAATTATAGAAACACTTACTTTCATCTTTTTACACTATGAAAAGATGCCATTCTTTCATTTCTCATCCCAAGATCTTCAGAGAAATCTAAATATCCAATACTTATTTTGGCCAAGTGATGCCTTCTGCTATACATTTGGGAAACTGACTTATTCTACTGTAAGGCACAAGTAGAAGAGATCAAGCTGTAATATTAGGATCACTAGATTCAGTATGTAGGGGCAGCTTTGAAAGTGAATGCATATTACCCATTTATCTTTCACTAAGTTTTGGAACAGTAATGCTCATGCAGTGTTACCTATAAAAATGTAAAGTTTGCATTAGAGGTTACACAATGAACAGAGAAGCAAAACATCAGACTACACCAGGACATCTGTTAGCAGGAGTCTGAACAGCTCCTGCTATGTTAGACACCAAAGAGGCAGACTTGTAGACTACATGAAGCTGCAGTGCATTTTAAGGCTTAGGAATCCTTGCTCTACCTGCGAAGTGAGCAGCTCACTTCCCAGGCTGCCTTGAACCGCTTTCTCATTCCCAAGGAACTCACTACAACTGACCCATAGCCACAGCCACCTGCTGACTGCAGTACATTATTAGGTATGCAAAATGAACTTTCATTAAAGCATAACACTCACATAACAAATGATCACAGATTTCCCTGAGCTGCCATGAAACAACAGCACTTACAGAGGTTAGGGCTAAAAAGTCGGGGTCCATCCTCATGTATGAGCATAGATTTGTTTGGAGCCACCTCAGTTTCTTCAGTAGGAGTTGTAGTGGTGACAGCCTTATACTAGGACATAGGAGTCTGACAGTACCCATTGGTTACAGGTTAGACTCTAACCTTCCATATCATTCTAAAAAAAAAAATAAAAAGTGCCTGAAGCTAGAAAACCCAGGTCTCTGCTCCAAAGAGTAAGCCTTTTACACAAGGGGACTGTCACAGCATTATGTGTGCATCTCCATAATCGCTCACCTGTGCTTAGTAAACACAGCTCCACCGCTCCGCTGTGTTTGATTGGGATGTGTTTCAGAGGGTGAAACCCATGCCTGAAGCAGCTTCTTCTTGCCAGCACTTTCTGCTTTATCATCGAAGCCCTCTGCTGTTGGCTTCCTTGGAGTTTCTGCTTTATTACTGTTGCAAGTGCCAGATTGGAGAGATTGAGAATTAGACAAAGGCTGGGAAGAACTGGATAAAGAGCGAGGAGAAACGGGGGCCTTCAAAACATTACCACCTGCTCCTTCCTCAGTGTTAATACTACCACCTTCCTCAAAGTCACAGCCACACTTTTTGGAATAAGAAACCTCTGCATCTAAACCTGCCTTGCTATTTGCACAAAAGATGTCGACTGAAGTTAGTCTGGATGATTCCACAGATTCACCAGTATCCTCAGGGTTCTCTTCTGTCTTGTGAAGCACTCTAGGTATTTTCTCAGCAAAAGAGTTTGTACTTGAACTCTGCTTTATTTCCTCTGTGAATTGCAATGGATCACTTTCAGTCTTTGGTAGACTGCTGCCAGGTGCAGACACGTCACTGCCCTTTTGGTTGTCATCCAGCTGCTCATCGTCCGAGCCCACTTCTGGAATAACTGGAAGACCAAGAGGTTTCGCACTGCCATCTCCAAGAACAGGAACAGCAGACTTAAGGTCCAACAGTGACATATCGTGCTGGTCAGGGCTGCATTTTAGGCATTCATCATTGCTAGCCACTCCTTCAAGAGAAAACACAGCTGAAGTTGCAGCAGTTTTTAATGAACTCTCACTTAGCAGGTTCTCAGAGGGCCTCTCCCTACACAATACATCTCCAGATGCCATCTTTGTCCTCTCAGAAGACAGCATCTCTTTCTCTTTTGCTATGCTAGGCTGAGAATCAGAGGCACACTTAGGTTCTCTCGCAGCATTCCTCGGCGCTGGCTTTGGCGTGACAAAGACAGGACTGAGCTCGGAGACATCCCTTGCCTTGCCAGCTTCCATCGAGAGCAATGTGCGAACCCTTGGGGTTGGTTTAGGTGGCAATGCTTGATCTGACAAGTCTCCTTCAGCAACAGGGGATGCCACAGATTTGAATATGGGCTTCTGTTCTCCCATGCCGAGGAACCAGATCCTTTTCTCTTCACTAACTGTCTCTAGCTCCTCATTTATTTTACTCGTAGCAGAGGATGCCTGTGCTACAGCATTCCCAGATGAAAGGTTAGAGTTTGATTTGGGGAGAGAAGTAAATTCTTTGCTCTCTCCCATACAGGTTTCAGCACTTGCATTGCCAGTTTCCATGTCACCACAAACAGACCTTTTACTGTTTTGATGAGAATTCACCTGCTCATCACAGGGTTCAGGTGAAAGGACACGCACAGTATTACGCGCAGAGGCAAATCCTGCCCTCTCGGCTGTTACTATTTCACCTGTAGCAGTCACTTCTTCACATTGATCAGGGCGCACACTATCTGAATCCTCATCACTGTTCCCTGCACAAGTATCTTCCAGATCTAAGCTGAAGGTCAAAGATTTTTTCTTTCCTTTGTTATTTTTTTTTAAGGCTGATACTATTTGCACCCCTTTACCACCAGCTTGTTTCCTTGGAGTTGCCTCCACTCTTTCATACTGAGATACAGAACTGTCTGACGGCAACCCTAAAGATTTTGGCACGGTATTTGCATTACCAGCTACAGACTCGTTCTGTGGCTTGTCTGAAGAAACAGAAGAGCACTCTGAGCTAGCAAGATGCTCCACTGTAGAACAGCGCATGCTAGAGGCTGCACAAGGGGGGAAGGGAGAAGCAGGAGAAGTAGCTGCTTCCAATTCCTGTCCTGCTTCAGAGGTAAAAGGGTTATTGTCGTTAGCATGATAAACAGAGGGGAGAGAGGAAGAACCATGCACCAAAACAGCAGGAGCAGGATGAGAGAAATACAAGGGAGGACTGCAAGACCTTCCAAAGTCGTCTTTTTGGGAGTCCTGTCCCCCTTTGAAAGTGAAAGCGTTATTGTCATTTTTAGTAAGAGGTGCAGAGAGAACCGACTTGGGAACAGAAGCTGAAAAAGGATGAGAAGAATTAGCAGAACTTGGGGAGTCCTGTGCTTTGGACTCCTGGCCCCAGTTAGGAGTGAAAGGGTTTTTGCCACTAGACTGCAGAGCAGAAAGGGATACAAGAGGGCTACTAATGCTTTCAGAGGTTTGTGCACTGAAATTCTGTCCCATTTTGGAAGCGAAAGGATTATTGGTACTACTGGCATGATGTGCAGCAGTGAAAGCAGGAAGGCAATCGGGTGCAGAAGTAGCAAGCGTGGCTTCGGTTTCATCCTCTGAAGACACGCCCAGTCTGCAAAAAGGGACAAAAAACTTGCATGTCAGTTGCAGATGCAAAGTGTGAGTGGTGAACACAAGACTTACAGGAAGATTTCACAAAATGGGCAGTCTACTAATGATGTTTATAACTGCAAGATGTTTAATGCAGTAGGCTTGAAGTCACTTCCTCCATGTTTAAATGCTTGTACCCACTCCTGTATTATTGCAACAGCAAAGAATTCCCTGCTGCAGTTTGTCACATGCAAAATAAGAACGCTATGGCAATGCCCATATTTCAATTGTGCCAAAAGCAGATGTGTTCCAAGATTAGCCTTTTTGGAGGACAAAGCAGGGGCAACGGGAAAGAGCAAAAAGATGGATTAAAAGTGGCATTCCAGACCCTACCCCGGCACATTTCCATATCGAACAGATGGTAAGCAACTGGCTTTCCAGGTTAAAGAAACATGGAATTATCTCCGCACACTATGCAAGCAGCTTAGTGCGCTAAATGCACCGAAAAAGCAGAATTGCTTTCTTTACTGCAGCCTCACTAATAGAGACTATCAAGGTCACTCCTTGTGTTCATAACGAGAATGCAAGTCAAATATTTACTATGTGGCTGGTTAAATTTGCCCCTGGTGACAAAACAAGTCCACCACAAGAGATGCTGTAGAGGGCTGCTATACCACACACACACAACAGCTACCAGAATGCCTCGTGGCAGGAAGTGGTCCAGTCACAACGTGTGACTGGTGTGTTCATTTATATCAACATTAGAAACAGCAAAAAGAGACTGACCTGGGCTTAACCACTTTGGTTTGGTTTGTCCTCGCAGAGGCTACAGGCTTTTCGGGTTTCTGTTCTTCGCCAAAAGGGTTGAGCGACTGCTTGTTTCTGGGAACGTATGCTGTGCTGCTGCTTTCTGAAGGGCTCTCTCTGGGCAGGGCTGTCAGGACTTCTATAGGCTTGGCCTTGCTCTCGTTCTTCTGGTTTTCAGGACCTTTGACATCTTTCTCCTTCACAGTTACGTCTGTAAGTTTTTCTACATCAGTGTTTTTCCCCAATTCCTTTTTTCCTGTAACCAGAGACAACAAGGCAGGTTTCTTGGTCTCTTTTGTGCTGTCAGCACTTGAAGGAACACTGCTTTCTATAGAGTCTCCACCACTAAGCAATTTGTAGGATGGTAATGTCAAAGATTTAAAGGTTTCCAAAGATGAAGACCCAGATAAAGCTCTGTTAGTTTTTTCCAATTCCTCAGGCCCCTTAACAGATTTGGAAGACAAGTTCTCTTCAGACGCATACAGATGTTTCTTCCTGAAGGTCTGAGGGGAAGGGGATGAGGATGGAGTGCTGTCTTTTGGCATGGCTTCACATTCCTCCATGTAAACGTGACTGCCATTGATACACACATTTGAGCGGGAGACGGGATCGTTTTTGGACTTAAGGCCACCAAATAAAGACAGTCCTTCTTTCTTGGTGCTGCTGGAAGCTGCTTGGTTTAGCTGCTTATCCACACTTGCCGTTTTCTTATAAGCCGTGATGGCAGGAGGATGAAGTGTTGTATCTTCAGCTTTGCCATCAAAGTTCTCTGCAATATATTAGACATTCAGGTTATTAAAAAAAGCTTCCTATAATGCTCAGTATTACAGCTACAGTGCTCAAAACCCCCTACCAACGGGCTACTCGCAACAGAAAGAGCAAGTTCTATTAGATAGTCCTGTTCTCTAATCATCCAGATCCAGAACTTTTGGCTCAGCAGGCATTTGAGAGCCACAAGAAGAGAAGATGAGAAGGTAAAATAAGTGTCACTCTTTCAATCATCCAGATCCAGAACTTTTGGCTCAGCAGGCATTTGAGAGCCACAAGAAGAGAAGATGAGAAGGTAAAATAAGTGTCGCTCTTTCCAACCCAGCTCCAGCCGGATTCTTTATGGATGATCGTGTTCTTTCCAGGGGCTCTCAGTGGACGTGCAATCATTCACAACACAGGAACCAAATTATTCATTTAAAAAAATGAATGAATGAAAAAGTCTTATCCAAAGGAAACCTGCATCTGCTCAACCATGTAAAATATCATGCAGCAAGCAAAGCTTTACTGCTTTCTTCAGTCAAAGCTCTCAGACAACTGAAGACAGTTTCTCTTTCCTAAAGCCAGAAAAGCTCACCTAGTATTCTGAAAAGACTCCTCCACAAATTTAACCAATCCTGTAAATAAAGACTTGACAAGCAGTTACTCCTGGAGGAGGCAATACTTACTTTCTGAGACTGGGGTAAGTGTTTTCTCGTCCTCCTCATCGTCGTCGTTGTCATACCAACTAGACTTAAAGTCACCTGGTCTAAGCTTCACTTTCTCTGTGACTGGCTGGACTGCAGGTAGAGCAGACATGGACTGGGAGAGGGAGCTCTTCTGTAAGCCAGGCTTGGAAAACAGGGTTTTGATCTTAAATTTCTTCTTCTCTTTCTCAGCTGACTCATCCTCACTGTCAGCTATTGAGTGTGTTATGCTAGGAACAATGGCAGATACTGTGTCTGACAGTCCGCTGCTCCGCTTTCCCTTCAACTTGTCTTTCAATTTGCCAAATGTAGACCGAGACTTATCCTTCATAGACAAATCAAACATGCTGGCTGTCAAATTGCTCCTCATGAACTGGATATCCACCTCAATCTCGCCTCTCTCTTTTTCCTTCTTCCCTGGTTTGGAATGAAGTTTATACCACCTGCAAAAACAATCAACACGTTTTAAATCTAGGTTCAGAAACCTATTCTTGTTCCACAAAACTATTTTAGGATGTGAGTTTGCAGCATGAGGAAAGCCACAAGATGTAGGCAGTTGTATTTAGGCAAACCAAAGCAAATGCAGCAGCAAGAAGAAGGAGACCAGGCTCTACCCTGGAAGTTAATGAACAATTAAGACAAGGATCCAATCATTTGTTGGGGCATAAGGGAAGCCATGCCCTTGACATGGCCATAAGTCACTTGTTCAATGAGAAAGTGAAAGATAGTATTGTTATGCTATGTTCTGTACAACATGTTCAAATCTAGGTACAAGCATATCCCTTCAAATTAACCTGTTATTACAGGTACTAAACTTAATGCACTGTAATTACGGTGCATTAATGAACGTGTAGACGTGCCCACTGAACCCAAATGGGATGCGATACAGGCCTACTACTGCTACCCTGAAGAAATCACAAAGGATTATGGTTAATAAAATATTTCCCAAGTCAGTCAAAACAGTCTGAATTCATTCCAAATTCTGCACTCATGCAAACAGTGAACCAACCGAGTCAGGAGGGATCATTCCCCTGCAGCATTTACACACAAAAACTTTAGGGGAAAGGGAAATCGTCGTCGGCACTTCCACTCAGCGGTGGGACTGCACAGCTTTTCTGCATTTTACTACCAATTAGAGCAAATATGCTCTGCAAAATTCTCTCTTGGAATAACTAAGCTACCATCTGGGCTGCATGACCTCTGCCTGGCTTCACAGATGCTCCTCTTGGCTGCCCAGGACACCAGCTTCACTAGGAGGGACCCTAGCAATCCAAGCACCTGAGCTGCAGCAGGCTAGTCAACTACCTGGTGCTCACTCCAAGGTGTCCTAGCAGAGGACATTTCACTCCCCTTGGTACAAGCGTAGATATTTATTGACTCTATTCACTGAGGCAGGAGATCTAGACCTGCTGACTCCACAGCACTGATAGAAAAGGTTGATTTTAAGAGCCCTGGGCTTTTCTACTTATATCAGCTAGTGAATTATCTTAACTACACCACAGGCAGAGATTGCCAGCTTCAAACATACAAACACACCTCTGCCTGGTTTTGTCCTCCTAGTGTGGGCACATACTGGCAAAGAGCAGTAATAATGAGTCCAGGTGGCTTGTTCAACAGCCAGTTCAAAGAGCTGACAAGATAGCAGGTTTCCCCTCTGCAATATGTGCAAGAAGGCCCCTATAAAGAAACGCACTGAAGAGAAATAGAACATTAAAACACCAAGTTATTTAAAATCCTGATGCCTAGAAATTCAGAACTGCTTAGGAAGAGATGTAGAGTTGGAGGAGGCTACAAAACCCAGTGACAATATTTATGTATGATAACAGTGTCAGGCAGGGAAGCCCGGGTTATCGGAAGGAGCTTGAGTGCACATACCAGTCTGCATGCCAACCTGAAGAAGGCTGTTTGTGCCCAAAAGCTTGCAATGAAAGACATTTTTTTTGCAAAAATCTTGTTGGTCTAATAAAAGCTATCACCTCTATTACAAGCCCCAATTGCTTTTTCCTCTAGACCAATACAGCTACAACCTGGATACCATACCAGTCTACAGGCATTTTAACAACCAAATCCTAAAAAAACGACTCTAGTGGAAATAGAACCCCATCCTACAGGAATATGACATCCAGAAAGCAGAACAAGTCTTCAATACTATTCCCCCAAGACTGCATTTTTATGAACTGCAATTGCATTCAGATCACAGACAGCTCTTAATCAGGGATACTAGGAACCAGGAAAGGGACAAGCTTGGCCTGGGCACCTGTCACAGTCCATTTAATAAAAGGGTCTTGTACAAATATTTTCCTCCGTCTATGAAAAACAACTAAGCATTCAAGGAATGTAACTGGTATTGACTTAGCTACTGCCATAGTTTCTCAGAAGAATTATTCTGCTTCAATCTAATTACTTTCAGCATTCAAGTGCAATATTTCAAACTAACCTGTACTTACCTCCCCCACAGGAATTACTCAACTGACTATGCACATGTCAGCACTCAGTAACAAAATTACATATGCTCTGGATTCAATTACAAGGAAGCAAACTAATGAAAATAATGGTTATTTTAATAAATATAGCCATTTCTTCCAAATAAGAAAGCCAGCAACCTGATGACAAGGAAGCTTTCAGCTTGACAAAGAAGAATTAGTACACTGCTTACCTCCAATGCAAGTGATATTCCCTATAAAGGTTATTTAACACAATGTTTGCAGGCGCATTATAGGCGATTTAGGCAGTTCAATGGCAGTCACATTACTTGACTAGGCAGTTAAAGAGAAGGGTGGCTCCTGTTTCACTGAATAATGCAGGACATGCAGAACCAGTACTTTAAGGTGACTGAAGAAATGAATTTTCTGCCTTCATCTGCGGGTGGAAAGAGGAAGAGTATGTCCGCTTTCCCCTCAGGTTCAAAGAGACACAAGCAGAACTGGAATTGAGGCAACATTCCTCAGACTACACTCCTCTCTTCCCCTGATCTTCTTGAAGTACTTCATCACATGCAACCTGCAATTTGAAACTCTCAACAGCTGATCAAGTTACCAATACAGCAGTTATCAAGTATACTATTGCATTGTGCATCCATGTAAATAAGCCAAATCGATATTTAAAATCTCTAACAGCCTTCTAAGGCTTTTGAAAACCTTGGTTTGTCTTAAAACTTGTTCACACCACTTACAGTTTGGGGTGTGAAACTACGGCCTCCCAATATACACCTCACCCTGACTGAACAAAGACAGCCTTCTGGCCAGAACCAAGAGCCACCTCTCCCAGGAAGGAGGCCAAGCAGTTCTATAGTGGTCCTAGAGCTTCTTGATTTCTCTCCTTGACAAACCACACAGTCTGACAAGCAAGCACAGATGGCTTGTTCACAGACAGCAACTTAAATGTTACCAGGCTTTGCCCCCTTCCGATGCATAGACCAGGTTTGCTCAAGGAGCCCGCATGCCACTTCTGCTTGAGTCAGCAACTAGGTTTTAAAATCCAAGTTATCAAAATTATTGGGAGAGAGAGGAAGGGGGTAAGGAGGGAATAAAACATTTCACACAATTCTGGATAAAAATCTAAAGCAATAGTGATATTCCTACTTAAAAACACACTTGCTTGAATTATGCTTATGATAATGGACTGCTTTAACTTTATACAATCAGGCATCAATTCACAAGTTATGAACAAGCTCTCATGTTCATAAGACCCCTTCAAGCGCATTCCAGGGCTTTCTACTTAGAAAGAACTCTGCCATGTAATTTTCTGTATTTCTCTTCCATTTTAAGACTACTTCTCAGAGTGCTTCAATACGAGACCTTATTAATATTTCACTTATACCTGTTCACTGGCTATAAGATCAATTCTTTGTGCCCATCTATCTCCATAGCAACTCATTCTGATGACAGCAGGGACAGGCTTCGGTTTTGCTGTTCCCTGTGCAACCTGTTCCACTTTTCGAGATTTATACAGAGATTTAAACAGCAGGGGTATCAAACGTATGGCCTGTGGATCTAGCTTCCAAGGAGTCCCATGGTCAGGATCTAGCCTGGGGCATCAGGTGAGTTTGACATTCCTGATATATGGGTATTCAATACAGCTGGACAGTTATTGCAATTAAAAACACTCTTTTTTAAAGAACTTCTTGCTTCAACTTGCCCACTCCACACCTGTCACACTCCTGCTCTAAATTCCTGCATGTTTTACTACCAATTAGACCATTTAATCCATGGAAACTCAAATCAGGATGAACTGCTACCTTCCAGGCCATGATTACACTTGAATACGCATGCGTAGCTTAATATACAGCTGTCATCTTCAAAACATTTTGCAATCATTAAGCTAGCTGATCCTCCCTTCTTGTAAATTACAGACTGCAGTTTCCTCACTTCCCCTTCTGGAGGGATTTTTCTCAAGTGGTGCAATGTAACAAAGAGGATCCGGGAAATGGAGCCTCTGCCCCAAAAGAACAGCCATGTAATGCTGTCAGCTTATAGGGAAAGCAGCTGTGCAAGAATACCAACACATGGGATTATATTTTACATTTAGGGGTAGCTCTTGGCTTAATCAAATACGCACAGTCTTTTTTTTACTGGCCACATATTCACACACCCAGTTTGACAGGCAGGACCAACAGTTAGGAGATAAACTCCTATTTGTAGAGTGAGCAAGTCTCATGAGAGCCAATGGCTGCTGAGCAGAGGGATCCCAGAAACTATTTTTCTGGGATTTTTCTTCTTCAGCACTCCTATCTTTACTTTCTCCCAGCTCCCCAATGCTCCAAGCCACTCTACTTCCAAATCTAAGCTTTCATTTAAATATTTCTAGTCTTTGAGAAGAAAAGACCAGAAACATTAATCAACTACATGAACTCACAGCAATGTCTTCCCAAAACCCAATGTGCAGTAGATTAAGATAGCAAAGCTGGTCCTATTCATTCAGCTCACTTCATTTCTGAAGACGAGATGGCACTTAACATAAAAAACAGCAGCATGAATATTACACACTAAGATATCCTAGACAATGTACTCTAAAGTGCAGAGCCTCAGGACCAGGGGTGAAGTGGCAAGAAGAAACATTATGGGCTTATTCTCTGTCATTCTGTCTGTAGTTTGAATGAGGGTTGGGAGGGCTGGAAGGGACCTCCAGAGGTCACATCTAGTCCAACCCCCTACTCAAAGCAGGACCAGCCCCAACTACATCATCCCAGTCAAGGCTTTGCCTAGCCAGGTCTTAAAAACCTCAAAGCATGGAAACTTCACAACCTCTCTGGGTAACCTGTTCCAGTGTTTTACTATCCTCCAGGTGAGAAAATTCCTCCTAACATCCGAAATAAACTTCCCTCGCTGCAACTTGAGACTGTTGCTCCTTGTTCTGTTGTCTGCCACCACCGAGAACAGCCCAGCTCCAACCCATCTCAGTCAGTACCTGTACTCCAGGAACAGCAGCCCTGAAACTAACTCAGGACAATTTCAAGGCCTCTAGCCCAAGTCCTTTGAGAGCTGTTTCCCCTCCATTGCTTCAGTCACAAATTACGCACTTAAATAGAGTCACTGTCGACAGTGGAGCTGAAAGACTTTAGGCAAAGCAGCTTGCATCATGAACCAACATGCAGAGAAGCAATGTTATTACATTAGCAACCCGTAAAACGCTTTGTCAAGCGTCAGGGGTATAGGTTGGAGTACGCTGTCAAGCGTCACGGAGCTGTGGGCACTTCTCTGACAAGTGGCCTTCTCTGTGCTCCTCCAGACCCTCTCAATAAAGCCATCCCCGCGCCCTCCCTACCCTGCCCTCCAGTCTGCGGTACGTGAAGGGCTGCACGGCAAGGCTGAACCCCACACTGCCATGGAGCATGAGCAAGAAGTGAAGTGTCACAGGCAACGAGGGTGGAAGGGACCTCAGGAGGTCACAACTAGCCCACCCCCCTGCCCCTCTCCACACCAAGCAAGCCCAGTCCCCTCAGCCTCCCCTCCATCGTGCGCCCCAGCACCCCCCGCCCCACGCACCTCTGGCCTCGTGGCCTCCAGGGGGGCTAGAGACAGAGCCAGGAGGAGGAGGAGGAGGAAGAGGAGGAAGGACAGGGAAGCAGAAGCAGCTCGTTACCCATCGGCACGGCAAGGAGAGAGCCCGAAAGAGCGGTGGGCTGCGGCCTGGCAGAGAGAAGAGAGAGACAAGGGGAGGAGGCA
>NW_005842058.1:1219790-1229853 GCF_000455745.1 Alligator sinensis
GTGGGGAGTAAAGGGGGGGGGGAGGGGGGAGCCACTAAGGTCAGGGAGTGGGCGTGGTCACGGTAGGAACCCGGTGCGTGGGCGGGGCCTATCTAGGGTGGGCGGGGCCAAGCCCCTGGAGTAAGGGGGTGTGTTGTGCCCTTCTCCCGCAGGTCTCGTGCCCGTGCCCCTCCCTCGGCTCCCACAGGGCGGGTGTGTCTGCACCAGGAGCGTCGCACCGCACCGCACCGCACCAACTGCGCAGTCAGTGGCAACTCTGGGCGCACCACCTTTCCTTAGCGCTTTTTTAAGGAAGACTTAAACTCAACGTGTCTCAGTCATGTTAATGAACGTGTAGATGCGCCCAGACAGGGTCATTGTGCTTTGTAGATCGTGTATTTGGCAGTCCCGGTTCTGTCCGTCCAGAATAAAGCTTGTAAGAAAGAGACCTGTTCACTTCCAGAAGCACCGAAGGCAGCAGGTGACTGCACGAACCAGGGCGCTCTTGCGCCCAGCGCGCAGAACTGGACACGAGGCCAATCCCTGCGGGGACAGTGCCCTGGCTAGGAGCGCCAAGGCCCGTGCAAGGCTCCTCAGGGGAGCAGCTTTTCTAAATGAAGCACGTTTGTTTAACTGGGAGCTTTGCAGCCGGCATCGGTCTCCCGCAGCTTTCGAGGCTCCGGTCTCGTTGACTGACTGCGCCTAGGAAAGAGCTGCAACACCGATGTGCGTGGATGAGGATGGGGCTGGGCTGCTGGCAGAACAAGGAGCAAGGGTCTCAAGTTGCAGCGAGGGAGGTTAAGGTTGGATGTTAGGAAGAATTTTCTCACGAAGCACTGGAACGGGTTACCCAGAGAGGTGGCAGACTCTCCGTCCTTAGAGGTTTTGAAGACCCGGCTAGACAAAGCCTTGGCTGGGATGATATAGTTGGGGCTGGTCCTGCTTTGAGCAGGAGGTTGGACTAGATGTGACCTCCTGAAGTCCCTTCCACCCTCATTTTCTGTGACTCTACGTGGGTGTGTAGGACCCATGGCTTTGAGCTTTTTCCCCCTCCATCTGCACTTGCCTCCCTGGCCCCTCTGCTTCTCAGTCAGATCCAAAGAAAGCTTGTTGCCAGCAGAGAGTAGACAGACCGGAAGGTGGAGAATGAGGTTTTGTTGTCTGGGAGTTTCGGTGTGACATGCCAGTGTAATGCTTGGAGGGTGGGGTTCTGCTTTATTTGAGGAACAGAGGAGTCACTCATTTACACGAGTTAGTAAACAATGATCTCACCTATTGCCCTTCCTTATATCAGCTACCGACTAAGATCCCCATGCATGATCTGCGCGTGCTCGCAAGACACATTGCGCTCCAGCACTTAGATGTGTCCTCACTTGGGGTAACTAACACAATGCTAAAAAAAAAGGCCTGTCCCTCTCCTCAGACTCTCTGTGCCCCTGGTTTCAACTGACTGGGATGTGAACATTAGCAAATTCTCTGGTGTCAAAGAGGCTTTCACTGTTTAGTTTTAGGTGTATTGGTTGTAGCCGTGTTGGTCTAAAGGCATAGGCAAACAAAGTTATTTGGGTAAATGTGATATCTTTTCAGTTTTTGCTCTTTTGATCATACGATGTCACTATGTCACGGGGCTGCATTTTACGTTGGAGGCCTAGTAAGACAGGGGCCTGAATGTCTGTTCATAAAACAGCTGTCTGATGGAAAAAGAAATTACAGAGCTTCTCTGCATCTCTCACACATACACCCACACTAATGCACCAGACACCTCCAAATTGTTTTCTTCGGCACGCCGGTTTTAATGATTCATGTTACAGCTCCCGGGCGAGTCAACCTTTCCTAATCCTAGAACTTCAGTCCCTTAATGTCTGTATGTACCTTGCTATCCAAGTCACCAGGCCTTTTTTTCCCCTGAGGATCTATGGCCAGTTAAAGGAGGATGCTAGAAGCCAATTCAAAATCAGGTAGACCCAAGACCCATGAGTCAAGTGTCTGAGCTTTCCTTTTGACCCCTGACATACAGACAGTGCTGAACTGCATTCATAAATCCAGCATGGGAAGAGATTAGCTCCACCTTTATAGCAGAGACTGAGCATGAAAGATGCTGACTGTTTTAGGAGTTTAAATGGAAACTCTGCTAGCTTAGTAACATTGGACATCACTAGGCTCTCACTGTTTAGAGCAGATCTGCTGGACAGGCAAGGCAGAGCAATGGCAGTATGCATCCGCATTCGCGTGCACACACACAAGGTATGTGGCAGTGAAATCTCTAAGCCAGGCCACGTGAAAAACAGCCGAGGTATGTGACAAATTAGTTCACTGCACACCTTTGATCACCTCACCTGCCCTAAACACCTCACTAAACTCCTCATTCTACCATTCCAATCCTGTGAGCAACATCTTTTTGTTGTTGCTGTTTCATTAGCCGGGAGAGAAAGGTTGCCTTCTTCTCTCCCCCAGCATAGGATTCGACACCATAATTATACATGCCTAAAGTCCCAGTGGAGAAGAATCACTCCTAGCCCCATGACAGGTGTTTTAGTCAGAAACCTGTCATAGCTTTGAAGTCCACAGTCTCGTGGCCGTGCGTGCCTCTAAGTGGATGGATGACATGTCTCAGCAGAAAGTGGCAAGTCCCAGTTGCCGATCAGACCAAGCACTGGAAAGGGCCCGAGATGAAATCCTGTAATACTGCGATGGTTTGAGCCTTGAAAAGCTGGTTCGTACCCCATATAGTTGGAATGTAGCTTTCCTCAAGCCCCACACAGTCAGAGTTGTGCTAAGGAGCCCAGCTTTAGAGGGGAAGCTACACCCAGGATGTGAATGTGCCAAAGCAAGGTGAGATGGATTTTGCTGTAGGGGAGCTCACACCTGGATTGGGCTCAGACAGGTGCTTAGACTCTCCGGCCACCTGTGCACTGAAAATATGCCCCCTCCCCGCTGCTGTAGAGGGCCAGGCCCAGCTCATAAAGTGCATGTACGTTGTTCACAGCTTGTCACAAATACCTGTAATACACTGCGCCGTGCTTGAGGGCTTCTTACATAGATAGCACTGACCTACTGCAATCAGACACCATTGTCTGCACACCTTGGAAATGCACTTATGTGGCTCAGCAGAAGCAGGGAGGACATCACAGGCCTCTATCCTCAAAATGACCTCATCCCTTGTCTTCACGGCTAAAAAGGGCATTTTCACTGCACAGAAGGTAATGCATGATAAGTCCCTGCAAGGTGAACTCACCATGACGGCAAGGCACTTCAGTTTTACGGTGCACTCGGCACTCTTTTCCCACAGCTATACCTTGTCTGGTTTAACTCATAGTATCTGTTAAGCACCATGTTTTCACTGTAGTTTTCTAATAAAATGTTTAAAAAAAAAAACAAAAAAAAACCACGTTTTCACTGTGTGGCAGGGGAAATACCATGACCACTAAGTCGCACCCAAGGATGGCTGCTTTTCTAGCATGGGGTAGGTACCATACAGTACCCACGGAAGTAATGTATAGTAAAGCTCCCACTTGCTGCTGGAGTGGGAAGATCTTGGCTTTATGCCCACTTTATGGAAAAAGGAGACTCCTCCTGGGCTTCCCCTGGGGCCTTATGGCCGAGGGCAAGCGAAACACGGGGGCATCTGAACCCCAAGTCAACGAGCTTGGGCCTGCACGCAGGATACCTGCCAAAGGATTTAGAAACATCTGAAGCCCTAGGTGAGGTGGAGGATATTGGCCAGCAGTAGGGCAAACTTGACTGACTCACGGATTTGGAATTGATTTGGACCGGAACACAAACATTTTTTTTTTAAAAAAAATATGTTTTCACTGTGTTTTTACCTTGGGTGGCTCTCACATGTTGGTTTCCCTGTGGTCCAATACATTTATCTTTCGTAGTGTGGAGACAAGGCTTCTAATCATTCGGAGCAGAGTCTGGTCTCTGCTGACTCACTGCTCTGCATACCAGTCCCCCTCTCGCTTCCTGGTCTTCCATCTTTGAAGTGGGACTGATGATCTATCTTGCCTATGTTAAGTCACTCTGCTTTTGGGGAACAAAACATGGGACTTAGCCCTGGATGCTCCATGGGCAGATATTGAGAGCCCTGAAGCCAGAGACCAGCTCGTTTCAGGGGCAGGGCAACTTCACAGTTAGTAAATGCCAGCCCTGATCAGGACACTGCCTGTTGCTGAACTGCTGGTTGTCTTTCAGATTTGGGGTGAAAGTCCCTTTTAGGGAGTCCTATGACACAGCCGTTGAATGTGAACCTATTCCAGAAAACCCTCTCAGTCCCTCGGCCAGCACTGCCACTTCCCTCTTTCTAGCTCTCCCATCCCAAGTGAATTCCTGGCAGCTTATTTATTGGATTAGTTTAGACAGCAACAACCTATTTCAAATTGCAAACCAAATAATTAGTCATGCATGTATTTCACCTCCCCAAGTCAGCCACTTAAAATCTTTTATCTTTTAATAGCTCTGTTTATCTTGTCTTTTGAGAAGGGTGAACGTGCAGTGTCATGAGATCAAAACAAAACAAAAAAGAGACTTTTAGGTATCATTACCATGCACGCAGCCCCGTGTTACTCAGCATTTTGGTCATGCTTAAGTTTTTCCAATTTCAGGCTGAGTTCAAGTGTGGGAGATGTCAGCACTAGGCAGCATGAGTCTAGCAATGCAAACTACAAAATTAAAATGCTATACACACAGGGATTAACGAAGGCTTCTTGGTAACACGCTCGCATAATCACATCAGCACCTGCATACCTTGGTTACTAGGCCAGTGTTCAGACTGCTTTATGCACTTTTTATCTTAACTATCTGGGTGGCGGTGATTGTCCCTGCTACCATGTCTATCGGGGAAGGACCTTGACCTGGCTAAAGGGGCACTCAGTACCTGTTGCTTGTGTAATTCCATGTTTCCTTTTCCTTCGGCAGTTCACCTAAATAAGCAGCATCTTTTACATTTGGGGCTAAACAGCAGTACTGCCTTCTGCTGCTCATATACAATCCACGTTAACCTCTGTTAGTAAATTGTGAACCTATTAAAATGTGTTATACAGTATTTGTGCCAGCTGCTGGCATGATGTTAATAACCAATAACAAGACTTGTTGCATTTTGTCCTTTCCCCTTGTTTCGGAGCTGTCTCAGTCCACTTTGTCCTTGCACTCCAGCAAAGTGTTTCAGCAGTTCTGAAATGAGATTATTAGTGCAAACCACTGGCAGCTGAACATTTTTCCTTTTGACAGGGCTGATCTCAGAGCAGGCTGGAGCCTCTTGCTTGGTGACTGTAATCGGGTTAGGTTTGCAGAGATACAGTGTACTTATAAGATCCCACTGGAAGATGGTGAAATTATGCTGACTTACAGGAAAGCAGATACTGGAAGAATGTGGGAGATCCTGGTTGAAAAATTCAAGCAGAGGATGTGATGAATGAGGATTCAAGCCCTGGACAGATCACACAGTAACGTACTATGGGATCTATGGACCCTGGACAGATCACACAGTAACGTGCTATGGGATCTATGGACCCTGGACAGATCACACAGTAACGTGCTATGGGATCCATGGATGTACGAAGGGTTTCTACCAAAAGAGCCAGGGGCTTTGACCTAGACATAAAACAAGTTGATGGAGGCTACCACGGGATGAGTGCTAGGCAGGCAAGTGTTAAAAATAAGGCAACCTGATGAAGGAATGAGAGATTTCTCAATAGGTTGCAGTAAAAGATAAGACCTTCCTTAGCACACCAGCCCCTACTCAGCAGGAGTTTTCCATTGGGTTCAGAGAGTGCTGGGCCAGTTGAGGGAGCAGGCTAGCGAGAGAAGAGAACAAAAATCTCAGGAGATGGCCCTGGGAGGATTGTGTGGCCCCAGAGACAGGGAGGCATTGTGGATGCTTAAAGTGAGCAGTTTTCCTCGCTGATCACAAGAAAGGATGTCAAATGGCGGAGCGAGGTTTCCCACAAAAGCAGGAGAGCTGGGAAGAGGAGCACGGTCAAGCCAGAATCATTTACTGGGAAATTAGGACATCTGGACAGCAGCACCCTCTCGCACACCAAGGGATCAATCAATCAGCATACAGATTGACTTAGAGAATCCCAAAGTAGGGGTGGAACTGGTTAGTTCCATCCCAGAAAGCATAAGGAAAGAAAGATAATGTGGTTAGGGCATTGGCCTGGTGTTCAGATCCAAGTTGGGTCAGCAACCAACTTTATGCCTGTGCTCCCCCTGTGTAACAAGAGGGTAATAATCTTTCCTTTCGCCCTCATTTTGTCCGTGTTGCTCATTGGATGTGTAAGTTCTGGGAGGCAGGAACTGAGTCTGACCGTGCACGTGTGCGGCACCCAGCACAACAGGCGCTCCCATTAGATGGTGAGCAATGATAACGAAGGGACGGTCTTGGGGAGGACCACTCCTGCTTAATCCCAGCCATTGGGAACACAATGGAAGCACAAAGCAGACACTGGTGCAGCATCACAAATGGGAGGTTGCCAGTGTACATAGACATGTCTCTTCCCTCCAGGGACGTGGAGAGTACATTGATGCTACAGACTCCAGTGAACCCAAATGAGCTCTCAAGTTGCTGCTCGGGTTTAGGGAGCAGTCCAGGCATGACAGCCCAGAGCTCAGGGCAGGCTAATTTACCCTGCCAAAGTAGTAAGTGGCACAATCACAAGAGAAAACCTTGGGGAAATTCACCCCGTGTCTATCCCTGTGTACCGCTTGTCCAACTTAGAGTGGTGTCTAGGTCTCATGGTGACCCTCCAGGCAGGATGAGTTACACTGAGGAGAGACCAAGAGATATTACTGAAGAGCTGCAGGGATCAGCAGCCCTGACCCTGTTGCCCTCGTCTGCCATATCAGTAAGCTGGGAGCTGGAACACCACATATTTGAGGCAATGGAATTTGCTGACAATACAGAAGCAAGAAAAGCAGCAGCCAGCACAGAGGAGGAGGGTAATCCATGTTCAAACATCAGAGACACAAGAGGCAGTATTTAAGGCACCCAGATCAATACACGGCTGCAATTCTGCATTTCACACACACACAGTCTCAGCAGAATCTGGGGAGATGTAATAATGTAGGATAACCCTGTAACCCTTCAGTACCCAAAGCTTAACAGCAGGAGGGAAAAGCAAGAGGGATTCTGGTCAGCAGCTTCTTCAGAGCATCATAAATTACTAATAGAGCCATGCATGCAATACTAGTGCCAGCAGTGACAAGCCCCGGCTGGGGACGCACACTCCCTCTGGGCTGGGAGAGGAGCCAAATGCTAGATAATAAAAGAAATCACCTGCAAAAGCTCTTGCCTCTTGCAGTGAATGATGACTTGTTCCTGACATGCTGCCAGCCCTCAGCACCTGGGTTGTTAATGCCTTGATTGAGTGATGGAAGGGCACCCAGTGCAAACCACAAAGGCACTGTGTTTGGCAGGCAGCACCAGTGAAGCCGTTCAGTCGTGTGTGCTCAAAAAGACCAAAGTCAAACATCACTCACCCAGGAGCTGTGGTGCCCTTGGGAATGGGGCTCCCTGTGCTCCTCCGAAGCTTGAATGAGTCACGAGTGGAGCTGTCTCCCACACAGTCAGGAGAGCATTTATACGATGCCCCAGAGATAAGGCAGTGCACAGGTTAAACATAAACCTTTACAGACTGCAAAGAACTGGGCATGAGAAAGGGAAAATATCCGTGTGTCAGGGAAGGCTGTGTGCTGGGCAGAGGAAATGCCCAGGAGCCCCTGGCTAAGGGCAAGAGCGGAGGGGGAGATGGTTGTGGCAGTGGGGAGGAAGTGTCTTTGCTCCTGTATCTCCCCAGGGCCCAGGCCCTGAGCCAGCCCCATGCAGTGCTGTATCCATCCCTGGATTTATTAAGCAACACAATGAGCCTCTGGAGGGACAGAGGGCTTTGATGTTCTGATGAGCTCCTCCCCTGCCTCCCCCACACCAGCCTTTGCAATGAGCCCTGCAAGATTTGAAGGCAGCAAGGAGGGAACGGACCTTATCCTGCTTGGGACAAGTGCCTCCTGAGAGGTGCTCAGCATGCCTGCCTGTCCTCAGTGAGCGCTGACAGTACCCAGCCCCACTCTGGAAGCCAGAAGCGCTTGCAGACTCAGGCCCAGGGAGTGCCGTGTTCTCCCCTGTTTGCCTCTGGCAGCCGGCAGGCTATCTCCAGCATTTCTGCTGTGATGACAATGAGGTAATCCAGTTGCCCAGTGCCCTTTGTGTGGGTGATAGCGGTCAGCCTGCTGTGCCCCTTTGTCAGAAGGGATTATCAGAGCTGACTCCAGAAAGGAGAGAAGCCACATTGGCACAAAAGCACACAATCCCTCTGCCACAAGCTCCCCAATGGGGCAAGGAGGTGATAGGAAGAAAGTGAGAAGAAGCTGGAGATGCAGCCAGTATGCTTCCTCCCCCCCTTAGCATTTGCACAGTGATCTGGCTTATGAACTGCTCATGACAGAGCAATGAATTGACTGCTCAAATGCCTCATAACACCAGAGGTGAGGAGTGCTCCTGCCACAAGGAACCCTCTCCCCCTCCTTTTTCCCCCGCCTTCTCCAGACCCACTCATTTCTAGATGCAAACCCCACTTATACATACCCGGAAGGCCTCATCATGAGAAAGAAAAGAGCCTGTGGTCTGTAGCACTGTTTTATTAGCCATCAAACACATCAGATCAGCACATCGCAGGGGCGAGGGACAGCATTGTTAGAATCGCTTCCATTATCAGCTGCAGGGATCTTGCTCGCAGCAGGTCTGCTCCCAGCAGGCAAAGACCTCTGCAGTCTGGAAAAGAAAATTCCCTCCAAGCCCAGCTTCAGAGAGAGAGAAATGTGGTGAGTCTGAAATCAGGCAGCAGATGGGCAGGGTGGTACCTTCCAGACTAACTGGTTCAGAGGTGCCTCTCTGCCCTAACTTCTGCTTTTAGAGACAGGAACTTTAAACTAGATTTTTCTTTCCAACAAACCTCATGCTGAGACGTCTTGGGAAGAATGGAAGTTTGGCGTTAGACACAGGAGTGCTTGAACATTTCAGCCGCAAACATGGGGACACGCACTTCACTGTCCAAGCTTCCCTCTGACGTAAGCAATCCGGCCCCAACCCCATCAGAGCACTTTCCTGATCAGAACAAGAGAAGAGAAGAACTGTGCACAGAGGGTCATCATATTTGGTCCTAGTAAAAGAAGCAACAGTTCCCACTTGACTTACTAAGAGATTTTCCCCGATATATAAAAGTTGCTTGTGGTGTTCTTCCTTTTCCCAACCTCTGGTAACACAATCCACTCTTGCCAAGACTGTTGGTCTAGTACTATGCTACTTGGCACTGTGACTGTGGCGTAACCAAGATCCTCCCATTGGGACGCTGTAGTAGACTCTCACGGGGGTGCCCGCCTGCAGTGCGATGGACAAGTCTCCACCCTCAACTGCACCAAGTCATTCAAGGCCAGGAAGAAGGGGATCTCCACTTCCAGGTACAGTAAAATCACCTGAACCAATATCATCACCATGGTATCTCCCCTGCAGTAGCAGGGGGTTGACAGCAGGCTGCAAACCTGCTTGCAAAGCTGGATAACCGCTCAGGCAGTTCGTCCAGGGTGAGCTCTGTGCTACCACAGTGACAACCAGTTTACAACTAGCTTGGACATGTCCCCACAATCTGCAGTCTTCCCTACCTCAAAGGTCTCTTCCAGTGGTGATTTCCCTAGCAAGTTTTGGGTGAAAAAGCATTTGCTCCTGGTGAAGTTTAGCTCTTGGACTGGCAGCCTTGGAACATGTGAATCCTAGAGTCAGTCTCCTGAGTACTGAGCCTCATTACCAGCTGGAATACTTGGCTACTTGCTTTCCAATGAAGCAGAAACCTGGTGACTCGTTGTATCAAGGGCTCGATAGCACAGTCAGGAAAAGTTCAAGGGCAATTCTACCTCTATCATGTACTTTCCCAACTGCCACTGAAGTTGTATTGCAGTGAAGTATCCTTTACTTCCAGATCTGGGATCCCAGAGCAGCATGAGGCAGTCGCAGCCATCCCCACAAATGGGGCCATGTGCTGTGAGGTTGGGGGATCTATTTTTTGTTGACTCTTTTGGAAATGGAAAGGGAAAG
>NW_005842058.1:1229863-1241171 GCF_000455745.1 Alligator sinensis
CTCCGGATCTCAGAGCATCACGCTCATGGCCACACAGTGGTTGGTGGGAATGATCTTCTGCTTGAAGGTGAACATCTTTTTCAGCTCACTGCGGAAGCGGTCATGCAGCCAGGCATACAGAAAAGGGTTGCAGCAGGAAGAGCTCATGGCAAACCAATGGCAGAGCAGCTGGATGAGCAGAAAGTAGTGCTTGTTGATGAGGTTGATGTCTATGTCACGCAGGATGTTGAAGACATGGATGGGGAGCCAGCAGATCCCAAAGGCAGCTACCACCAGCACGAGGAGGCGGAAGATCTTCCTCTTACGTGCCCGCTCAAATTCTGCCTGGCTCTGCGTTGGGTGGCCGGGCACCACCCGGTTCTTAAGCTTGACAGTGATGCAGATGTAGGAGAGGGAGACAGCCGAGAGGGGCAGGATATAGGTGATGATGAGAGTGCTGTATGCATAGGCCAGATGCTCCTTCTCCTCCTCCATCCAGAACTCCTCGCAGATGGTAAAGCCCTCGCGCTGGAACTCCACGTGATAGGTGTGGGCGATGGCCGGGGCCACCAGGGCACAGGACAGCAGCCAGATTCCCCCCACCACATACACACAGCTGGTGACAGAGATGCGCTTCTTCAGAGGGTGCACCGTGGCATAGTACCTGCAGGGAGAGCACAGGAACAAGTTATGGCTCCCATTGCCACTTTCTCCTCAGCACTCCTGTTCCTAACAGCCCCATCCCACTGCACTCCTGGAGTAGGGTTGAACTAGCTTGTGCAAACCCCTGTGATGACAGGCTTGCTGCATGCATGCACACTAAGCCCAAATGAGACCTCAGAGCCGCACAGAAAGCAGCACATGCAAAGGGACCTCCTCATCCCTCTTCTCTGAGCTGAGCTAGCAGTTGCCTGCTGCAGGTCTTGTTGTTTGCATCAACCTGGAGTCAGCCTAGCGGGCAAAGTTTACAGCTGGGGCATGTGAGCCCACAGATAAAGCAGGGAGGAGCTGGAGCAGCAAGCAGAAACACAAAAGTCACCAGCTACAGAGATAGAGTGGTCAGTGCCATCCCCATGGGGACAGCACTGCTACTCGCTTGCTAGGGATGATGAGGTACATGCCCCAGGGATGATGAGATACATGCCCCAGAGTAAAGTATACTAAGGACTCGTCTACACAGAGGAGAGTTATGAGAAATTAATGCACATAAATGGCAGCAAATAGAACCCATGTGGCTGCTGCCATTGGGAAGCAAAGTGCCTTTTGTTTGCTGTAGCTTCATCCTTAAGCTGCAGCATCCACATGGGGTTTTAATGCACTTTAATTGCATGCATTAGCTTCACATGGTTCAGCATTTCATTTCCACTCCCTCCCTGGACAGGCCCTGAGTAACCTGCAGTTACCACAAGCACCCGCCAGAAGCTATCTGGCATCACAGCTACCCTGGCCAGGGTTGCATACAGACCAGATCGGGCTGCAGGTATGGCCAGTTCTGCATGCACCCTGGGCGCCTACAAGGGGCAAGCACCACGTTTCCAAAGCAACTTCAATTGAACCTGGTGCCATCCAATGGGTCTCTGGACTGGATAGGCCCTTGCTTCATTCCAGCATGGCTGTCCTACCTTCCCCAGTCTCTGGCACTGGCTTCAGTCCCTACCACTCCTGATAGCTTTGGTGATGGAGCAATTACATGACAAACTCCACCCAAGTGAGAGGCACTGGCAGCAGTCGGCTAATCCTCAGCACCAGTATATTCCAGTACTGAGCACAAAAGCTACAAAAGAGCTTTCCTCCTCAAGCACCGAGCCTGACATTTTCCAGTTAGTCAAACATTTAACAGCCCCTTTTTCTTCTTTCATTAACATGACATTTGTGTAGCATTTAATTAGTCACAAAAGACCCAACACATGGGGCCAAGGCAACAGGAAACGACCCCCTGCCAGCACAGCAAAACCTCCGGTCCCCGCGAGCTGCAATTATCCCAGCAGAAGCACAGCCGGAGAATTAACCTGAGGCAAAGTATTTATTGTGGAAGGATGAAATAATTGGGGCTTTTCTTTTCCCCATCCTGAGGCCTTGTGTTAAGCAGCAGGTTATTTCTGTCAACGCGAGGAACTCACCCACCAATCAGCACGCTCCTGTTCCCTTGCCCAAGCAGCCCTTTCTGTAAAATTTTCTCTGATTCATACCTGAGAAGTTCAGGCAACGTTTTAAAAGAGCCTAACAACTTTCCCCCCGTTAATCTCTCTTCTTCTCCTTCACCACATGCATTATGCTGGTTTCTGTGCTGTTTTTTTTTTAATGATCAAAGCTACAAGGCTGATAGCGGAGCCTCCTGCTAGTCACTTTAAGTGCCTAGAATACGGTTCGGCATAGTGTCTGTCTTGTGCCACATGTTCTGCACTCAGGAAGTCTGCCTAGCACTAAGACTACGTCTAGACTGCAAATGTATCATGCCTGGCAGCAGGACTCTCAAACACACCTCCAGGCTCTTCGGGCACCAAGCAACCTAGAGAGGAGCAGCTATGTCCATGGGGCAGCAGCAAGAGAGGGCTGATTAGCGCGGCCGAGTGTCAGTGCCTGAGTCCTCTGTGTTTGGGGAATTTCAGCAACTCCTACAGCAGCCCATCACTCACCAGTGAATACCGAGGAGCCACATCTGAAGCAGATGCTGAATGAAAAGCCCCAATGGCTGCAGTGCAGGCTTCATTGACCACCTGGCCATAGTGGAGCAGAGCTCTTGGCCCATGAAGCAAGCATGAGTCACAGTGTGCATCTGGGCCGTCAGCAATAGCTACAGAACATCTGGACTCCAGAGCCACCTGCCTGTGGCTCCATGAAAAGCCTGCTCCAGCCACCAAAGTGAGAGCTCCCTGGGCAGAGGAGAAATGGGGGTGATCACTCTCTGGCAGCCTGCAACCCCAGGCTGCTTCCATCCTGACTGCTGCATGCTGTATTTTAAACCAGGCAGGCAGTGTGAAGGGGAGGCCTTGCCAATAGAATGGGGGTGGAGTGGAGAAACTGTCTGCTGATTTAGGCAACCCAATACGAGAGGAATTATGAGAGTCCTTTGAGGTGTAGGTGGCTGCAGCAGGCCTTTGAAGCCTGCTTTACCAGTAGTCCATAGCCAAACCTCACTACATTTAGCTTATACAGGTGTTTTAAGGGATTTGTGAACATGGGTGATGTGTCTGTAGAGGCCACTGGCTTGTGGAGGGCAGGGTCACACATCCATTTGGTAAAGCAAAGCAAATGCACCCTGATTTCCACATAATGAACCTTGTCTGAACAGAAAGTAGCAACCAAAACCGTTCCAAGAGAGTGCAAGATGCTGGCTGCCAGTGCAGGGGCATGTACTCACAGCCATCCTCCTCATTCTCCAGGACTGCTGAGTGGAATGGAGTCCATGCTATGTGGGTAGATGCCCAGACTGTGCAAGGGTTTACAGCCTGGTTTCCAGCAATACCCTGTGATGTCCCAAGCAATCAGGCATCCAACATGCCCCTTGGAAAAGGCTCCCACACACTGCAAGGGCTCACTGCTGCAAAGCTTTTCCAAGCCTTTCCTTTCTTCATCTGATCTTCTTTGCCCCACTTGCATCTCCTTTGTTCTTCTGATGGAGTCTGACTCATTAAAGATGTTCTTTCTATCATGGGTTTAGTGTTAAAGATGTTCTCATTAAATTTGCATTAAAGATGTTCTTTCTGTCATTGGTTTAGTGTTTGGAACCCGCACGTGCCTTCCCTTCCTGTCCCCCTGCCAGGACTGCAGCCTTGGTTTTCTGTGGAAACATAATTTTAAATAAAATGGCAATAAATTCTGTCTGACATGATTTAGGAAGGCGCAAGCTCTCCTCATTCAGGCAGGCGTTGGAACAATCTGCTTCTCTGGCACAGCTTTGCAGGGCATGGTATTAATAACCTGGCATGGGCACAAAGAATCCCAAATCTCTAAGGAGCCAGCAGGCAAAGACATCTCCATTTACTGGCACTTGCAAGAGCAGCAAGAAGTCCACACTCAGATCAGATTCAGATGCATTGGCAGTTCCATGCCAACTGCTTAGCCTGCAGTCAGTAGAAAGGATGAGGAATTAGCTTATTCTCCAACATATTTGGCTACAAGTTAGGAGTCTGGGGAGAATATCATAGTGTCTATCTATGGGGCCAGAAGCACAGGGCACAAATATGCTGTGCGCAGAGAGGAGAAGACTGAGTCGAATATTCTTTTCTTTTTGCTTCGCAGCTAGAAGCCTTTGGACCGACAGTGCTGATTTAATCTGTCTTTACCTTGGCAACTCCATGACTCTGCTGAAAGCCAAAGCCCTGGGACTCTAAGCCACATTGCAGGAGAAGGAAAAGCAACGGAATTGTTCTTTGCACTGATCTAGGCAGAGCTATCACAATGTTCACTGCATCTCAGAGAAGGAACCCAAGAGTTGTTTGCACCTCTTGTTTGCAGGGTCCCAGGGTGTCAGAACAGAAACAGTCTGCAGGGGGAAGGCACGGGCTGGCAATTGGCTGTCCTTCATGTCCTGACTGGGCACTGGTGCCAGCCCACAAGCCATGCATTTGTCATGGCAACCTTGCCTGGATGTCTGCGTGGTCCTCAGCTGGCTGGAAGGAGCAGCTGCGTGGGAGCAGGTTGGACAGGCAGAAGTACAGCTGATCCCCTTGGGCTGGCAGAAAATGGCTCAACAGCTGCATGGCTAAGGTTTGTTAATCTGGCCCTGAAAGAGCCTCCAGACAAAATGGATGGCAAGCGGAGGTGATTGTGGAGCACTGGAAGAAGCCTCTTGTAATTGAAGAACGTCCTCAGGAACCCAAGCAGGGCTAGGAAGAAGTGGAGTGTCTGAACATGATGCAGGGGAATCTCATTCCAGACCCTTGGCACGTACAGAACCTGGGCTCCATCGCAGCCCCAAGCCCCTTGTGACTACAGTGCAGCCAAGCACATGCAGGCCTAGGCCCAAGATGCTTACTCGGTCCTCATTCAAGCAATTAGCATTTCCCATCACCTTCTGTGGGAATGCAGAATGAAGGCGAGCCTGGGCATTAATTTTGTACCATGGGAAAACCAGGAGCTCCTCTGATCCCATGCAGTGCTGAGTGCCCTTTAGTCCCAGCAGAAACAGAAAGATATGGCTCTAGTCCAGAGCCCCATGAGAGTGGTAGCACCCCTTTTACTCACCTACACCATGGGGGGAAAAGCATAATGAGTCTACTCCCTTTGTAGCATAAAATCACTACTCCTGCTCTCAGGGGAACACAGGGGTTATGATTGTAGCAGAATGCCATCTCTGTCTCTCCCCAAACTCTGCTATCAGGCAGATGCCTAATCTGACAATTTGGCTACCATGGTCACTGCAGAGGGCAGACACCCCTGGCCTCATCAGCTTCAGATAACCCTGAGTTGTAACCTGAGCTGGATACATTCCTGAAGGAGAGGTAAACCTGCTCCCTCTGCCTACGTGACTGGCCTCACACACCTGGGCGGGGGCTTAAACTCCCCATTCTTCTAAGCAATGTCATCATGACTGGGATGGGGCTAGAGACCCTGATAGTCTACCTGGCAACCAGTGATGCATTTCAAATTGGTTGGCTGGCAGCCAACAGCTGCTGGCCTTCATTGGCTCAGGTAAATGAGGTCATAAGGTCTATGTAAGTTAAGGACTGCCCAGGAGGCGGAGGCAGCAGCCATGATGAGAACTCTCAGAGAAGCTGGACCATCTGAAACTGGCTCTCTCTCTTGAAACTCATGTTCAATGAACTGTTTGCCTCCAGAGGGAATCTCCACCTGCCTCAGGATGATACTTGTGAGTAAGCTACTTGAGATCTAAGTACAGGCAGTCCTCGACTTACAACGTTTTGAGTTACAACATTTCACACTTACAACCTTTATAAATTGACACCCTGTTTCAACTTTACAACTCCAGTTTCAACTTACAACTCTTGATCCGATCTGATGCAATGCCACGCCAGCGAACAAGTTCACTGCATTGCTCATCTCCCTGGAGAATATCTGTCCAAACTTCCTTGGGCACTTTCTTTAAGAAAGCAGACAAGACTCCAGACAAACCTGCAGCCAAGATGCCTGAGAAGACTCCAGCCTCATCTATAATTGACTGAGTACAAAATTCTGGGGTATTTTTGGTGAAAATAGGGTATTGGGCCTTGGTTCAGGAACCAATCCCCCATTTATAACATTGTTTCTTATGAGAAAATTGGTTCCGAGTTACAACGTTTTGACTTAAGACGTGGTTTTCAGGAACCAATTGTGTCATAAGTCCAAGGACTGCCTGTAGATATATAGCTTGCAGTAACTCAGCTGTGTGATCAAAGGCTACCATGCTACTGTTTGCACTAAGGTATTTCTCTGATATTGCTCTACCCTGTACCCTATTCCAAACCTACTCCTTGTAATCAATAAAGTTCTCCTCTGTACCTACCTAGCATGGGAGACTTATTGGGAGAGGGTGTAGATTATGCCTTTGGGGTCCCCTTGGTTCAGCTGACTAAGGGAGACCACTATTGGTGCTTCAGACTGAGGGAAGCACCCCAAGTTCTTACAGTGGTTCAAGTACCCCTCAAGGATGACTAGGCCTGTGTTTTCCAGGGGGCACAGGGTCAAGATCAATCCAGACCCTGGGTGGTGGCAACGTTACCCCCAGGCTTTCAGGTGTACTCCAGGAAGGGAGCTGGCCAGACGTGAGGCACCCCTAGGGAGGCACTTGGGGCCTGGAAGGTGGTTGAGCACAGTGAGGTGGATGGCTCAATGCAGGAACACCCCCTACGGGCCCGCCACAATGACCCAGCCACTTCCCACTGATTATATCTCATTTAGGATATCTGAGGGGCAAGAAGTCATCAGCACCTCACAGCATGCTCCATGTAGGCCGACAGGAGCTTGCCATGCTTCCCAAGTGAGGGCAGGAGTGCCTCCTGCGTGCCATGGGTAGTGCTTTTGGTAAGCCAAGCCATGGGGCTGCTGCTGCTTCCCACAAGCAGACAAGCCTGTGCTCTCCTGGGATTCTCCTGAGGCGGCTGAAAGTTAGCTAGCACAGAGCTGTCTATTAAAGGCAGCAGGGGAGAAACCACAAAGCAGAATTTCTACTTCCATCTGCCTCTTTAAACAACTTCAAACACGCTCTGTCTTAGAAACCACATCACTGGAAATGTTTCTGCAATAATTGGCCCTCCTGGGCTTGTCATCATGTGGGCAGAAATGGAGTTACAAGAGCGTGCTTGGCCTCTGTGTGATCTCAGTTGGGAATGCTGCGGAGAGGGGATGTAAGACTGAGGATACCCGAGCCAAGCTGACCAAGAGTAGGCTCTAGGAAGGAGATGCAGCTCAGGGGACTGGCGGGGGGATAAAAGGAGGAGGAAGTGAGTGAACAGAGACAGCTGTGGTGCAGTGCTAGTAATGCTGCTCTAGCATGCTCCTTCACAGAGTAAAACAAAGAGCTTTACAAACAGCCCCTTGCACTCTACATAGTTGCCCTCACAGCACTGGAGAAAACAATGCACAGACAGACATGTGTCCCTTGCTCCCATGTCAGTGCCAAAAACCATACAGTATACTTCAATATACACTATGCAATGTAGGAAAAGGGGGAAAAAAACCCACTGCTGTAAATAGCCCTCTCCTGAAAAGCTAAATCCTGAGGCTAGAAAATGGGTCACAGTGAAATCACAGCCAGTGATAGCAGCAATTTCAGGAATTAATATTTACAATCGTGAGGCCAATTCATTTCTAAACAAACCCTCCATCCCGCATCACACAGGAGAAAGAGGCTGGCTAGAAGCCGTACTTACCTATCTACGGCAATGGCAGTGAGTGTGAAGACGGACACGTAGACAGTCATGGGCTGCATCAGGAACACAAAGTAACATAGGAACTTCCCGAAGATCCAGCCCTGAGGGTTGAAGGCGTAGGCCAGGGTAAAAGGGACGCATGTAGCACACATCAGCATGTCCGAGAAAGCCAGGTTCCCGATGAAGAAGTTGGTGACGTTGTGCATCTTCTTGGTCTTGCAGATGACATAAAGGAGAAGATAGTTGCCAAAGATGCCAATCAGTACCACTAGGGTGTAGCATGGGATGATGAGGGGTTTGAAGGACTGGATGAGCTGGACACCTGTAAACTGGGAGCTGGAATTAGAGCTGTTCTTGAGGATGATCTCGTAGACACTGTCATTGGTTGGGATGCTGTCCCAATTTTTGATGGGTTCCATGAGTCACAGTCAACTAGGAATCAAGCTTAGAGAAGAGCAGATGGGTTAGCACTAGTGACCCTAATTACGAGATCAAGATCATGATTTCATACATTTGCCATTCTGAAACACAGTAGTGTGTGTGCATACCATTTCTGATCAAACCTTCTGTGGGCACCTGTTTTGGATGAATTGACAGTCCTCACCAGATAAAACAGTCCCTGTAAAACCATGACCTGTTACTCTGATTCAGTGTCTCAGCTTTGCAGAGATTTTCTGTACGTACTTGGGTATGTGAATGGTTATTCAGGTATAATCCTACCGATGCAACTCTGTTCTACACTTCACAGGTCATACCTGGAGATTAAATAGACATGTCTTCTTGGTACATCATTTTTCATTTCTTGCGTGTGCTTCAGCTCCCACTGGCGTTCATACTGAGACGATTTCCATATGCCTCAGGCCCAATCCTTTAGCCTCCTTTTAAGCCAGGCTTCCTTAGAATTGCTTTCTCCATTTCATTTTTCCTGCTGGACTGGAACAGTTTTGTTGTACAGGTTCCTGAGAAAAGGGATGGGAAATAAGAGGTAGCACAAGTAGAGTCCTGCTCTGACAACAGGAGAATTTGGGGACTGCCAAGGAGAGGTAGCTACACTCCCAAATTTACAAATCAGTAAAAAGATGAGTACAAGAGTTTTACAGAATCTCACACAGAGAAACATATTCTGGCCTTAAATAAATGACCCAGTAAGAATGTAAATGTTTCCCTGCAGTGAAAAAAACTGCAGCCCCTTGTTAATACGTGAGAGCTAGCAAATGAAACCCATTAGAAACAGACTGTGAATCTTACTACAATGCTAATCTTACTCTTGAGTATAGGTCAAAGAAAGCAAACTAACCAGAGACACAACAACATTTTCATTTTGAAAATTCTCTTATGCTTAATTCAAGCAGCTGTTAGTAACACGGGCAAAAACATCTGTTTAAAACTGCAGCGTTATTATTTTAACAACATCCCTTCTAGACTAAGCATTGCACGGCACTTTTACCTTCACTAAGCATCCAGCTGATGGGAATGTGAACATCATCTTGTAAGAGAAAGAGGAGGGAAATAGTAGCTGAACCAAAGCAAATATTTTCTGGTGCTTACGGAGGGAAAAAAACCAACAACACCAAAAATGATACTACTTTCAGCTTTTGACGAAAAAGCCTGTGCTCCAGTACTTTGCTAATCCCCTTTCCTAACCCAATTGATCAGCCTCTTTTTGCAAAAGAAATCAAGTGTCCCTAGGCACTAGGCAGCATTTCCTTTTCACTCAACTCAGGCAATTCACAAAAATACTGCAGCTTGGTCCTGTGAGTTCAATGGTAAAAACCTCTTTAACTCCAACAGGACCAACAGTTAGTCTGCTGTGCTGGAGGGAGGGGTCTAGGTTGATGGACACAGGGTTTGATTAGTTTTGAAATACAAACCCTTGTGTGTCACTCCCACTATTTGTGTCTCTCTAGGACATTTTTTAGACTCCAAGCAGACCCTGGTAGATTCAAGGCACTCCTTGAAAAATGTCAGCTTTTAGTTTTCACGTGATTTTTGGATTATAGGAAGAAACTAGAGCAATTTCTTCTCTTGTCATGAACTCAGAAAGACCACAACATGTTTTCAGCACTTTGGATTGTCTTTGAAATCTGCTGTGTTCATCTTGTGACTCGTGTTTGCACAGTGCTAAAACTACGCGGCAGCCTGTGACACCCCTGAAAGGAACTCAAGGCACCCTAGGATGTCAGCATGGCGCTGTGGCTGGGATTCACTGCTCTAGGAGTCTTGTCCAGGAAATGCCTAGCATTTTGCCACCTGGAAAGAGCACTAATCCCCATAGAGTTTGTGCCCTGAGAACTTCTGCAGCCTGTTACTGGAGAGCACAAACAACTCTTTTCTAGAGACTGCCCATGTCACCATAGGTCAGAGGCAATTACTGGATGCCTACTGTTATTCAGACTGAATGCACACAAGTGCATCCCAGGCTCAGCAGTTTTCTGCAGGATGTTTTTCCTCTCATAAAGCACCTGAAAATACACTTCACTCGAAGCTTAGCAAGCATCCATCTCCCAGCCTTCAGTCACAGACCACACGTAAGCTTCTAAATAAAGTACCCTACCTCTCCCTTGCCCGACCCTCTTAATTTCTCTGTATGGCAGGTATTGTGTTATCCTGTAAGTCTCTATGGAAAGTCTTGTCTAAAGCAACAAAATAGCAAACAGTATATTTTTAAATAGATTTTGGAAGCACCCAATAGAACTGAACAGAGAATTCTCTCTTTGCCATACAGTCTGTCAGGATAACTCAAAGCACCTAAAGAAATAGCACTGAGATTTAGATTAAGTGCTAATGATCCCTCTTGGTTTCATCTGTATTCAACAGTTCAGGAGAGAAGCATTTTGAAACAGATGAAGCTTTCCCCACATGAAGTTGCCATCAATAATTCATGGTTTAAAGTATATTTTCTTTTTTGAACCCACAGAGAAGTAATGCATTTTACATTACAGATACCTTCACAAGGCTTATCCTTCTGCTCCTGTATAAGTCTCCAAATGGGAGCTTTGGGGAGAAGTTGGCTGGCTAAGCGCTGTGAATGCAAAATTGTTCCTTAAACTATTGGTATAGAAGTCCTTGCTTCCTTCTGAGCCAATGCTAAATAACCAACAGGCTCACCCCTCATCCCACACTTCCCATGCACCAAGGGCACTTTTACAACAGACACGCCCCGAGGCAAGTGCAAAGCCATGGTTGCAGCCCAGCAACATCTGATGATGGAATTGTTCCTGCCTGGGCACAGTTCCTGTACAGTAGCCAGGGTACGCATACAGCAGGGTTACATTTAAAAGAACAAGAAAAAAACTGTTTGCAAGCCCATTTAATCTGCAGACAACAGAAAGACAGGATTCTGTACTGACCTAGTGCAGAGCAGGGTCCAGGTGGAAGCACAGATAGGCTTGGTTCTTGGTATCTGGAACCGTATTGATTCCTACGGGGGTTTGGATGTGCGGGAGCACAGAAGATTCAGGGTGCTCTCTCGTCCTTTGGGGCTCTGTATTCCAACTATGCTCATTTCTGCCTGCTGA
>NW_005842058.1:1241202-1247239 GCF_000455745.1 Alligator sinensis
CCTCTTGCCCCCTCTACCGGCTGCTGCCTCTCTCTGCTACTGTATTCAGCAAGGGGCTTGATTTCTTTATGCAACTGTCAGTCAGAAGTAGCTCCTTTGAAGCTAGGAGGGAATGAGTGTCCAGGCTGGAGCCCTCAGTTCAATAGGACCACAGCCCCTTTTTGCCTGGAGCTCATGGGGATTTCTATCACGCACCAAAAAGCAGTGAACAAGGTTATTACGGCTTGAGAATGGTTGAAGATGCAGCTTAGATATAGCCCCCGTGTCCTACTATTGTAACCGTTGCTTCAAAACCCTCATTCTTCCGAGACAGGCTATTACAATCAGTCAGAGCAATGGTTAAAAACTCCTCTGTGTGCATTTCCCAAAATGGAAAATAAAACCAGCTACTGGTTCATGGAGGCAGCAGGTAATAGATTCTGGGAGTAAAGTTCTTTAACTCTTCCATAACCCCTATTTTTCACAGAATCATAGAAAATGAGGGTTGGAAGGGACCTCAAGAGGTCATCTCATCCAAACCCCTGCTCAAAGCAGGACCCTCCCCAACTAAATCATCCCAGCCAAAGCATTGTCTAGCCAGGCCTTAACAACCTCCAAGGATGGAGATTTCACCACTTCTCTAGGTAACCCATTCCCATGCTTCACCACCCCCCTAGTAAGAAAGTTTTTCCTAACATTCAATCTAAACCTCCCTTGCTGCAACGTGAACCCATTGCTCCTTGTTCTGTCATCTGGCTCCATCCTCATTGCAACCCCTCTATTCCTGTGGTGTCGGTACATTCCTTTTCCATGTAGAGCATAGGGCATGTTCTTGGCAGTTGTCCAAATTCCTGATAAATTAAGCTAGAGAGCCAGTTTCTGTACAGAACCTTCCACTCAGGTTGCTTCCCGGTGCATCTGTGCCATTACTCTTTTTAGACAGGAATTTGGGGCACTGGGTCACTTATTGCTAGTGATGTGTTTCCAGGTGCTGGTGAATGACTTCCACACTCTGAAAGGGTCTCCACTCTCAGACAAGACAACAGATTCTCTGACTCATGGCAGGCCCCTGTCCAACCTGCTGTCTAGGAAATATTATCCATCGTATCCAAGCACTATGTCCATCCAGTTTAAATTGTAACCAGCCTTATGCGTGCATCTCTCTTTTCTTAGAAAATTTCATTCCATAATGCATGCATCTCCACGTGCAATTAGTGCAGAGTAGTAAACTCTGGTGCAGTTCATGCCGGAGTTTATTTGTCCTGAGCACAGTGTTTACACATGTGCCTGGGACCACAGCGCATTGAGCTGGAGGAAAGCAGCCTTGGGCTGGCAGGGGGGTCAGCCCCAGACCCTGGGTGGGGGCATCAGGTGGCGGAGGGGCTGGCTGGGGCATGAGGGTGCTACTGCGAGGGGTTGGCTGGCAGGCAGCCCCCATACTGAGGCACCCTCATGCCCAAGTCAGCCCCAGTCACTGTCTACACATGCATTTCGGGACACTTAATGACTCTGCCGCAGGATTGGACTTGTCTCAGACAAGTGGAGTTAATTAATGTACTGCACCCCAATATGGGTGCAGGTGTAGATGGTGACGCTTTACTGCAGAGCAAATTAGACAACTCAACAGTAAAGCGCGTGTGTGGATGCACCCAATGAGATGCGTGTGTGCAGTATCCGCAGGAGTCCCAGTGCCTTAACTGAGAGGCAGGATCTGCCCAGGAGACAACTTTCCTTATTACTGCTAAGCCATACAGGAAGGAGACAGAGCTGTACAGTACCTGCCTCATTCAGCTCCCTACCCCAGCAGGATACAACGGCTTCCTTCCCCATTTCTGTCTATTGGTGCGAGAAGTAGGCACTGCACAGTGCAGAATCCACAGGCTCACTGAGGCAGGCAAGGTTAGCGCGGGGGGATCATTTGTGTCACCATTGCATTTGCATTCCCTGTGTTCATGATCAAATGATGAATTGCCTTCACGTAACAAATCTCCAGACAATCAGGTTATTCTCTCTCACTCTCTCTTTTCTTTTTTTTTTTTAAACAGGCACCACTTATTACCTCCAGTCTCAGCCTATTTCACTTTGCAAAGTGCTTTGGTTACCAGCTGTGTGAGAGACTCCACATAAAATAAACAGGCATTCATCTCTGCCCAGATGCAGAAATCTCTTGGTGTTACTTATGTTACCTATGGCCCTGTGTGTATACAGATTTAATCATCCTGAAATACTTTGCAAGCCTAGACAGAGATACTGCACAGCTCTAGAGGGATCAGCCTCTCCCAGCAGGTGCACAGTGCTCTTCAGCCCAGTACCTGAGTGCCTCACAGTCATTCACTAATAAGGTGCTTGTGCTACCCCTGAATGGCAGGGCACTGACATGATCCCTCTTTATGGTAGGAGAACTAAGGTGCAGGGCAGATCTAGAGACTTTAGGGCATGCTGTACAAACGTACAGCAAGGGAGGGTGGAGAGGACAGGGCTAAAGAGGCTGCCGCTGCAGGCCCTGAAAGCACTGGTTGATAAGCTCCTACCAGCTGGGAAAGGAGAGAGCCACAGGCTTGGACTTTGACAGGAGCATGAAAAGAGGGAGCAAGGGAAGAAACCTTTCTGATGGCATCACACAGACCTGGACCCCAGGGCATCCAGTACTGCATGGAGTCATTTACACCAGTGGAAACCAACTCGGACAGACTGCCCGAGGGGCAGCTGACCCTGCACAATCCACGTGGTCTCTGGCCTCATCCTCCAGGGGCCAACACTCAGAATCATGAAGGAATCAGCTGGCAGGGCCCCACGGAGGTCATGTCTAGTCCCCCTCACCCCCAACCCCCGCTCAGTCTAAATTATTCCAGCCAAGCACGCGTCTAACCTGTTCTTAAACACGTTGGGAACAAACCCTCACATGCAACTATGAGGCATGGTGCCAGATGCTCCCTTAAACCTTCCCCAGGTAAAGTACAGGGCCAAAAGCCAGGAAGGAGTTTTGTTACAACACTCTCACGAGGTCCAAGGAAGATGGAGAGGACTTCTCTGCTAAGCACCCATCTAGGATCCGTCTCCCCTCTCCAGTGCCATGGCAGCCAGCAGCCACGAGAGTCCAGGTACTGCCCCTCTGCTCCGCATTGGACCCAAGGGCGCAGGACAAGACAGCCCTCCCTGATCCCCAGAGCCATGCACCTCGTCTGCTTGCTTGTTTGGCTTGCTTCAGTTGTTTCCATGGTGTTGAGGATCGTCCATTAATTAGCTGCCTGTTGCTATGGTTATATCAAAGTACTCCATGATGTGCTGTCACATAAGAGGGAGCATCAACTCTGGGCCCAAGGACCCTGAACAAGGTCATTAGAAATAAGAAAAACAACGTGTGGGAGAGAGATGGCCACTCTGCCAGTCTGGGGCTGCAGCTCAAAGCCATGGCCTGTTGTCTAGGTGGGGGAGGCTTGGAAATGGAGAGGGCTGTGCTGCCGTTGCATGGATTATCATTGACATACCAGAGAAAAAAACCCAATCAGGGCATGTGACCACAGCCAGAAACTGGAGAGTCTTAATCCCAGTTCTGCCAGTGACTCACTCCATGGCTAGGCCAACGTCACTTTGCAGCTCCATACCTCTGTCTACCCACCTCCAACAAGTAGATGTTAAGACTGGAGACAGCCATAGCACTAACCTATTGCATTTATCTCTCAATAAAGGGCATCAACTCTGGCTGAAAGCCAGTCATCCCACACCCACCAGGCTGCTACTTTGGAGCCTGCTGCTCCAGTATTTGAGTTTTATTTGATATTTTTTACTGGACCAACTGTAGAGTTGGGAGAGAAGTTAGACACAAAAGGACCTTTCCTCAGGTCCTGAAAGCTGGTCCAGCATCTTTCCTAACTCTACAGCTGGCCCAGGAGGATATCTCCAGAAAACCCTCGCCTCTCCTACATTTCCTGGACCATCAGGGCTACGATACCGCAACCGTGCTAGTACCGGCATGCCTTTCAGCACCTCCTTTGCTGACCAGAACCTGGGTGCAGCAGAATGGATGTGATGGCACACTGGGCAAAGACCTGGGCTTGGCATTTACCTTGGAGGGTGGAAGCTCTTCTTAGCTTATTGCCAGTGAGTTTCAGAGCCCAGGCCTGGCTCAGGGATGGGTTTGCGTTCTGCTGCAGGGGCTGACGTTCCATCATTTTAAGGGCAGGTGGCTGTTGGAGGAGACATTGGGAGTGTTAATTAGTTAGCGCTGGCAAGCTGCTCCAGAAAATGACGGTGCCGTTGCACCACTAAACAATTTTTATTGCCCCACGGTTCCTCTCAGCTGCTTCTCACCCTCTAATTGTCATTGCTAAATGGAGATGTTTTTTAAATGAGGCAAAGACATGACTCTAGCAGGGCCAGCACATCTGGGCACATCCACACCACCACCCTGTCACACCCAGGACTGCCACCTAGACTGAACTCCTGCCCCTTGCTCCCAATTTGCATGCACCCAGGGAGAGCAGACGGCCCGAGTGCACACCCCGATGCCACCCTTGGGCTCCTGCCATGTCTGTACAGCCCAGCCGGGGGAGTTCAGTACCAGATACTAGCTTGGCAGGGCTAGAGGACCCAAAAAGGGTTGGTGCTGGGAATGACACAAGGGGAAAATCAAACCTAGCTAGGTCCCACAGCCCCAAGTAGCCTGCCCATCTGGGGCCAGTTGGACAGTGAAGCTATCTGCCTCCCAGCATGATTCGTACTATTCCTTTGGTGTCTAGGTACTGGGGGCTGTATATCAATATATCCCTGCCTGAAAGAACCTAGTGCCAAGCTCCTGTTTTGAGGTACCAAGCTCCTGTTTTGTTGATCTGGTCCATAGACAAGGCTAAGGGGGAGGAGAGAGGAAGAACTGCTATCCCTGTCTTAGAGCTGGGGGTTCCTCTGTGTGTCTAAAACTACCCACGGGGTAGAATACAAATGACCACAAACAACTGCACGGGGCACTCAGCCATGGCTGCCTGACTTGTAACGAGACTGTAATGCAGCCCTAAAGGGGAGGCACACCCTTCCGGCACTCTCACCTGCAGTCTCCTCTAACACCGCTGCAGCCCCGCAAACCAGGCTCTGCTCCGCACCAAAGAGCTCTCAGGTGCACGAAGGAACCACAGGAAGAGATTAGTCCCCAGCTGCGATTGCAGCAGCTTTGGAGACAGCCAGGCAGCGCAGCTCAGATTGCTGTTGTTTGGAACCATCTGTGAGACCGGAAAAACTTTAATGAGAAAAAGCAAGCCCTGGCGTCACCAGCCTGGCTGTCATCGAGACTGGGCTCAGGTGGAGCTGGCAGTGGGAGCCTGAGAGCACAGACTTGTCCACATTACTGATGTTGATGCCAGTGCCGTGTCATCAAGGCTGGTGCTCAGCCTCTCGGCACACGCATCCCTGCCCCAGGGTTAAAACACACAGTGCCCCACTTCTGCTTTCCCTCCCAAGCCCGGACATGGGGTCTGCATTTCCCAGACAGACCTGGTAATGTGCAGCTCAAGAGCCACTGAACCCTTCTATTGTCCTGCCATATGTCAACCGGCTGGAGCCCCACTGCCAAGTGAGTAGCTCCCAGTAGTACCCCCAGACACCAGCTAGTCCAACCACTGCCTCTGCGGCCCCTGACAACACAGACAGCCTGCAGCCCCTTATAGCATGTCAGCATTTTGCTGTGCACAGTACAACCCGCTGCTGTCTGAAGAACTGCTACTTCAAACGTCCTTGTTTAGAACAACACACAGAAAGAGCCCTTAATGGCTCAAAGAAGTGGATGATGCTGGAGAATAGGAAAACAGCTCCCAAGTAAATATAATGGGTTCCCAGTTGGCTTGGGATGTGTTTTGTATGCTTCATTATCTTGTGCTCTCTCAACACCTTGAGGACTTAAAGAGGCCATCATGCAAATTCACTAGCACTGACCTTCTGCTTCTTTTCTTCCTGGATTTCTTTGTACGGCTTAATCCATGCTCAGCAAGATGTCCTCATACAGCCACTGCACCAAGCAGCGTGCACAGCATTCAGGACGGTTTTCAATTAACAACGCATTGCATTCCTG
>NW_005842058.1:1247268-1250035 GCF_000455745.1 Alligator sinensis
TGCCTTGCAAAAGAAAAGAAAGATGCATATTAGCATTACCTGAGCTTCCTGGACAGCCTGCTGCTTCCCCAGAGCTCAGTGCTGGCCAAGTGTGCTCGTTCTTGTGATTCGCGTCACAGTCCTGCCCACAGGGCTTAGCAAAGATCAGGGGGCCACGGTGCTGATGCACAACAGAGACAGTCCTTGTCCTGACAGCCTGAGTGGGCCCTGCATGGGAGCGGAAACAGAGGCATGAAGCCAAAGGGTCACCAACAGCCACTTTGGTTTCTACTCAGGGCCCCATCCGCAGGACCAGCCTGCTCATGTACAGTCTCTCAGCTGCAGTGGTCAGAAACAGAGGTGGGACCAAGGGGAGAAGGCAGCAGCAAAATCTCTCTGGAGGACAGAGAGATCCCCAAGGACAGAGAGAAGATGATGCGAGAGCCAGGATTGAGGCCTTCCTATGGGAGTGGAGGATGTCCAGTAGAGCAAAGGTACCATCCTCTGCCTTCAGGCATGCACCGGCCCCCAATAATGAGGGCCAGAAGGAAACATCCTTGCAGCCAGGTTCATCCTCTTTTGCTCCTTTAGAGGTTTTTGAACCAACCCCAAAACAGCTGGCCCTGGTCACAGCTGAAGACATGGACCTACACTGGGCAGACCCCTAGGCTACACAGTATATCTAGTATAGACTTGGTGGCCCCTACCCATTAGGACAGGACCTTGCCCAGTCAAATCCTCCATCCCTGTCTAGAAGAATTAAGATCACATTTTGCTTAGGGGACCATATATCCCCTAGGTTTGTTACTCAAAGCACAGTGCAGTTGGTGTCCAGCTGTTCCCTCCCAGGCGGATATCAATGCCTTTCTCCATGGTGGTGCAGCCTGGCTCAGGAGCCCATGGATTTTTATTTGCAAAGGGCCCATTGCCTCTCCAGAGTACCCTGGGCACATCTAAGACACTGATCTCACTATGCAATTTGTTCCTCTGCAATTTGTCAGCACTTCCCAAACGTCATTAGCTTCCCATTCCATCCCATCCCATCCCCCCAACCCCCACCACCCACAGGCAATTAAATAAGTGCTGGTGCCTTCTATTACCGGTGGATATTTATGGGCACAATGAGAACAGCACGCAGAGGAGGTAGGACTGCCGGTCAGCGGAAAGCCACAACAAGCTGAACTATAAAAAGCCATAATTCACCAGCCACAAAATGAGAGGCAAGGTTTTGGATTTTTTTTCCCCCTTAGGCCTTCCAGCAAAATAACCAATAACAGATCAGAGCATTATGGAGAGAGACCTTCAGAAGGGACTGATAGCCACTCATCAGGCTAATGGACCCCATTTTCCCTACTTGTGCTCAAAAAGACCTTTACAAGGTGCAGTTGTTATGCAGGCATCCCTAGGCAGGGTCAAGGACCCAGCTAGGTTGGGATCCTGGCTGTAGCAGAGAACAGCACGCACTGCTTCAGGTGTGGGACTAGAACAACCTGCCCCCTGAGAGCCATTTCCCTAATCACAGAAAATGAGGATTGCGTGGGACCTCAGGGGGTCAGATCTAGTCCAACCCCCTGCCCAAAGCAGGACCAGCCCCAGCTAGATCATCCTAGCCAAGGATTTGTCTAATCCTGCTCTGTGAGTTGAAGCTGGAGAGCTGATGTCTGCCAGCTTGATGGCCATCCCAGCTGCCGGAAGGGCGGAGGCTCTCCTGAGCTAGACAAGTCCCAGGGCCAGCTCCTCTCACGGCCTCCGGCACATGCTCCAAACAACGCGCATGGCTCGTGCAGGCAGGATCTTCTGATTCAACAGCTGGCTTCCCTACTGGACTGCCTCCCATTTTTATTCATGCATTTGGCACTGCGGCCCAGATAGCACCCCGAGTCCTTTGCTTCTGGGGCTTTATCCTGCCCAGTGGGGTGGGGAGAGCAGAGAAAGGCTTTTTAAAATGAGTCAAGGACACCAGTGAATGAAAGAGCTGGAACAGGAGCTTCCCATTCTAAGCCCTGTCTGATTATGGCTCTGAAAACCAGCCACAACCAAAGAGGAATAATTAAGAGTCAGTTTGCCAGGCAGATGGCTGAGGAGGGATGATGAACACGCTGGTGCACCTACTTCTGTCACTCCCCCTGCACAGGCAGTGGATAACCCATTTGGATTTCTCCACAGCCATTTCCTAGCAGGGCACTGCTCAGGCAGACCTAGGTCTAAGATGAGGCACAAGCCATGGGGAATCAGTGCCAGATAGCGGTGACACCTGCACTCTCACCCGCTCCGAGCTGGTTACCATCCTACCATGCTCTTACAGATTCAGAGATGTTAGGGTCGGAAGGGACCTCAATAGATCATCGAGTCCGACCCCCTGCATAGGCAGGAATCTTGAAGACCCCCAGGGTAGGGGGAGAGCACCACCTCCCTTGGGAGGCTATTCCAGACCTTGGCCACTCTAACTGTGAAGAAGTTCTTCCTAATGTCCAGTCTAAATCTGCTCTCTGCTAGCTTGTGGCCATTATTTCTTGTAACCCCCAGGGGCGCCTTGGTGAATAAAACCTCACCAATTCCCTTCTGTGCCCCCACGATGAACTTATAGGCACCCACAAGGTCGCCTCTCAACCTTCTCTTGCGGAGGCTGAAGAGGTCCAGGTGCCCCAGTCTCTCCTCATAGGGCTTGGCCTGCAAGCCCTTAACCATAGGAGTGGCCCTTCTCTGGACCCTCTCCAGGTTATCCGCATCCCTCTTGAAGTGCGGCGCCCAAAACTGCACGCAGTACTCCAACTGTGGTCTGACCAGC
>NW_005842058.1:1251150-1255883 GCF_000455745.1 Alligator sinensis
TCACCAATTGCTTATGCCCATCTAGTAGGGGTCCTATTCCTCCCTGGGCCTTCCTTCTACTCCCTATATATCTAAAAAACAATTTTTTGTTATCCTTAACTTGGGATGCCATCCTCAGCTCCATGGTAGCTTTGGCCTTTCTAACTGCCTCCCTACAAGCGCGAGCAGAGGAGGTATACTCCTCTTTAGTAATCTCTCCCCGTTTCCACTTTTTATATGCCCCCCTTTTAGCCCGTAGGCTGCTCTGGATATCTCTGGTCAGCCAAGGAAGCCTCTTGGCCCCTTTCCCCCTTTTCCCCCACATCAGGATCATCTCCCTCTGTGCCCGAAGGATCATTTCCTTAAGGCACAGCCACACTTCCTGGGCTCCCATCTCTTCAAAACTCTTACTCTGCAGTGCGTCCTTGACTAATCGCCTGAGTTCGTTGAAATCAGCTTTCCTAAAGTCTAGCACTTTCACCCTACTAGTTACCTTACCCACTCGATGTCTTATGATGAATTCTATTATTTGGTGGTCACTGTCCCCCAGGTGACCACCAATCTGTAGGTCTCCTACCATGTCATCCCCCATTGCCAATACCAGGTCCAGTAAGGCATTCCCCCTAGTGGGACCATGTACCCCCTGCGTCAGGTGGAGGTCCTGTACACAGGATAGGAACCTGCGCGAACGGTGGGACTTTGCTGTCTGCGTCTCCCAGCAGAAGTCTGGGTAGTTTAGGTCCCCCATGACTACCACCTCCCTAGTTTTTATGGTCTCTTCTTTAAGCAGCAGAAGCCCCAGGTAGCGGTGGCATAGGTAGCTGGTCCCAAGAGCTGCCAGCTCAGGAGGGAAATAGCCTGTGAGGGAAGCTGCTGAGACCACATAGGAGATTTGCACTGCGGGGGAGCTGAGAGCAGGGTCTGGCCCTGCCTGGTCTCCCTGTTCCATCTCAGTGAGCTCAGTCTGCCTTGAGGATAGCAATTTCTTTCTTAGCAGGGGCTGCAGCACCTGTCCGAGCTCACGGCATGCCCTGAACTGCCAGTGTAAACCCAGTAAAGTGCAAAATGCCCTTGTTGGACACAGCCCCACACCTACCGGAGCTCTTCCATCTCTATAATAGCTCCTTGGGCCGGGAAGAGAGGAGATCAAGGGAGAAAAAAAGGCAGCTCAGAAGACTGAAGGAAAAGAGAAATGGTCTCAGACCATTGGAGTGGGTGTTCTGGGGGCTGGGGCAGCTGGAAAGTTTCATACCGGTAAGGAAATATAAGCTGTTCTTCCTCCTCCCACTGCTGTCTTTACCCTGTCCAGTTCCCAATAACATCCAGCCTCGCAGCTTCCTGGAAAGACAGCTGGTGCCTGAGGGGCATAAATTCCCATTCTTTGTAGATGCTATCACTTTGTTGGGAACGTTGCAAGCCTCAGGATGTTCAGAGATGCCCAGAAAGATCTCATCCCTATACACTTAAGCCACTCAATTCAGGCAAGGCTGGGCAGAGGGAGGGTAAGTTCATGGCCTTCTTCACTTCAAAACTCTGAGCCCTGTCTTGCTTCCCATTGCAGTCAGTGGGAATTTTGCCTGAGGAAAGACCGATGGACAAGCAAGGGCCCTCGGATGCAAATGCAAAGAGAGAGATCAGCTGCCTCTATGGCAGTGTCCTTTCCCTTCACCTCTAGGATTTCCAGGGGCAGGCAGTGGGTCCCATATCTCATGCCTCCCCCTACTCCCAAGCACTCCAGGAGGCTTTCTAGGGCTCTATTATATTTCTGAGGCCCCCTCTCCATAGTGAGCACCACCCTTAGGACTCTAGCTGCCACTTTTGCTGGAGTAGCTGACAGATTTTTGTGTCCAAGATTTGGCAGATGGCCCTGGAGTCCACAACCTGTGAGATCTGAGCTTCCCGGCTTTGTCTGCAAAGTCACTCCAGCCCCCACAATGGGCCCATTTGGTTGGAAATTCCCACTCCCTGAGTGCTCTTCCCTTCTCCCCGCTCCACATCACCTCCTCTCCCTGACAGCATATGTCCCTATCAGTCTGGCTTCGGCATCTGACAACCCTCAGGCCTGTGGGGGACTGGAACAGCGCTCACGGCACACTAGTGAATTGCCAGACTGTCAGTGGATTCACGCGGTGCTCTGCAGCAACAGCTCTAGCTGCATAACCGCTACAGCGGGGGTGGATATTTAAGCAATCTTGTTACCAACATTCATTGACAAGAGAGTTTTAATTGGAGAACATCTCTGCTGAGCTCATTGGAGCCAAGACTGTTTCTTGTGAGTCACTCCAGCCAGAGGGAGGAAGCCAGTGCAGACTGTTTCCATGGAACAGGAGTGCAACGCAGCAGGGTGAAGCCAAGGCATGATCAGTAAATGCAAGGCTGGATCAGATCTATGATCCACTCTGGCCAGAAACCTGTCTGTAGCACAGGCCAGAACCAGCCCTTCCAGGGACTAGGGATGGAGTGACCCACCCTGGGGAGGGCTCTTCCTAGTCCATGTCAATGGGTATACAGTCCTTTTCTCATGTTACTCTGGAGTGACCTCACTTTCAATTGGATTAATTTTAGTGGAAACCCAGCAGAGCAGCCCCTGTCACTGTCTGCTCGCACCTCTCACAATCCCTGACCTTGCAAGTCTCCCCCAAACATGAGGAGGTGGCAACTTTCATCCTTCAGAAACCCTCAACCTAGCTGGACTTCAGCCATTCAGTGGCATTCCCCTTGCTGTTCCCTGGGATGAAAGAGCAGACTCCCCTCAAGGCTGCCTTCTCCTCCCCAAGAAGCAAGGATTTTTTTGTTGATATCTTTAGATATCTTTTTGAATGCTTGCCTTCTTCAGCTGTTACCAAGCACCAACTTCACTGGATATTGGGTCCAGATGCCTGACTCTCAACTCCCAAAACAAGGGCTCTACTCTTAGTTTAGCTGCAGCCTAACATCTTGTGGTGCCCAGAGGAAGTACTACCAGGATGTGTTGGGGGCACACGTCAAGAAAACAGATGCCAACATCAACAGCTGGGAGAAGCTGGCTGCTAACTAACTCCAATCGTGCCACAACATCAACCCCGCAGCAGTTCACTTCAAAGGGCAACTAGTTTTGCAGAGGGGAGAGAGCAGAGGAAGGAAAAGGAGAGAAATCCCAGCGTATAGTCTACTCTCCCCTGCAGAAAGGCCTGCAACTTCTGCGGATGGATCTGTGGCTCAAGGATTGACTGTTAAGTCAGCTCAAGACCCATCAATGAGTTGTGGTAAAAACCATCCTCCGATCAAGAGATTGCCAACAATGTAAATGCTTGTCTACCTTTATCTCACTATGCAATTGGTTCAATAAAAGTTATACACCCAAAAAATCCTTGCCTCTTGTTACGTCTCAGCTGTGGGTTCTTGGGAACCCTGGCACAGGACGCAGTCTGTCTGACTCACAAAGGACTCACCACCACCACCCCCCCACACCTGAACAAAATTGATTAAGATGCAGTGGGAGACACACCTAAGACCCTCCAAATAAGGGTGACGAGAGTGAAACAACTGCCCTAGGTCTCATTTGCATCCGAGATGGAGCCAGATGACCATTCATTTACATGAGAGATGGAGAACAGAAAGTCTGAAGCAGAGACTGCAGTGAATTCTGGGACCAGAGAAGCAGGGGAGCACTGCATGATGGGGAATCTGTGCTCCAATGCTAATCAACCCATGTTCACACACACCCAGCTCAGCATTTATCAGACCAGTTCTAATATGGATTTACAAAGGACTTCCCCCCCACCCCACACACACTTCTAAGTTTAATAGGCATCTCGGGCCGTACATTCCCGGGTCCCACTATGGGAGGCCTATTTAAACTTGATTGACTAAAACTCGGTTTCTGGGTTAGGGAATGCTGAGGCAAGAGACTGAGTCAGAGCGGGTATGGGCAACATTTGAACAATGGTAAAGGGGTTCATCACAGTGTCCAGCCCATTGGAGCCCTAATCACAGGTGTTGCCATACTTCTCCTGAGATGACTGGTGGAAGTCCTCTCCATAAAAGGTTTTGAACACTCCAATAATTGTTTTAAGTCTGTTAAAAGACTGTAGTAAGATCTGGAAAAGTCATGCTAAGCTGAGGCTTGTTCACAACAAGTGAAAATCCAAAATCCTGATGCTGCAAGCTATCTATTGTTTCTGAAGAACCCACAAGATATCCCATCAGTATATCTGCTATCCATTTCAAGCTGGCTCCCAAGTATTTGGTTACTCCCTAACCTTATTTTTTTCCTGATTATCAATCAGTTTCTTGAGATGTTCCAAACCAGACAACCCCTTGTCAAGAGAAAAGACAGTGATTGACACTATGGAGAATGCTTCAAAGCAGCTAAACTGAGGGTATAAAAATCTGTAAAAATCAACAGTGTGTGTGCTTCAAGAAGAAAACTCCTGCGCTGACACCATCCCCTGTTGTTCTTGGGACGCTGGAAGAACAGATCATCTCTCTCTTCAAGGATTGTGCTACGAACTGTGCCTGTCAGCTTTGCAGCCTGAGTACCTTGGACTGGTGAGATCCCAGTGCTCTCTCTCTCTCTCTTTTCACTCTAGGCATAAATTTCTGAACCTGAACTGTATTAGTTAAGCTTGAGCTAAGTTTCCCCAAATACTTAGTGAAACCAGGGTAGCATTGTAATTGCTTGTGTTTGTTTTTCCTTTGCATGTCTATTATTACTAGTACCATTATATATTTCATATGCTTCGCAATAAATAACTTTTATAGTCAAACTGGTA
>NW_005842058.1:1256306-1258911 GCF_000455745.1 Alligator sinensis
TAATAAATGAGCACACCCCAAAGTAATGGGCAAATTTGGTAACAAAATTGGTGGAGAAGGCTGGCAGCATGTGACCCTAATCACATGGTAATTGTTGAGTAGTTGCTGCAGAGTGGTAAACTGAGGCACCAATCTGAAAGCTTTACTTTCCTTTTTCTTTTCCTTTTTTTTCTCTTTTCTTTCTTACCAAACCAAGCTCCTTCAGCTAGGTCCCTCTCTCATAGAACCTCCTGTAACTTTTAAGTTAAGAACTGTGCTGGAATAACTTGAAGACTGTGCTGTAGAGTTAAGAGTTGTACTTTAGAACTAGGATTGTGGAGTAATACTGTGGCAGTGTGGAATCTAAGTGACTGTGTAAAAGAGGCTTTTTGATAGTGATCATTAGTGTGATAAGGGAAATGGAGATGTCTGGTAAAACCCCTTTAGCTGCTCGTTTGAGGCAGGAGAAACCCTGTGTGGCGGTCAAGTGGCAAGGCCGGAAGGCCGGGCTGTGGCCAGAAGCCCGAAACAGCGGGCGGGTACTTTTTGACGGACGGAGAGGAACTAGGTACCGAAGCATATTGGTTAAACTAAGATTGCTTTACTTACACTGTAGATGACCGCAACACAGGTAGGCTGAATACTGACTTAGGTTACAGGTTACAAGATTCACTAGGTCGGTCTGCAGAGGTGTACAGGTACAGAGGTGTTCGGGCAGGCAGTCGTCGGTTTACGTCTAAATTTGGGTCGGTGACGGGGAGTTCTCGGTGGGTGATCAGTCCGCCAAGTTGCCTCTGAGGAGGTGTTCTCTGAGGTCTCCGATTTGCTAGGTCGGATGCTCAGAGTCCTCCAACTCCAAGGTGTATGCGGAGTTCTCCTTACTCTCTCTCGTGTTCAGAGTTCTCCAACTTGGGCGGAAACTGCTCTTAACTTTTATATGACTAGCAAGTCAATCACTAGTCACTAAGCACGAATAATTTAGAACTGGCCAATGGTGGTGTGCGTGTTTGAATTTTCCACTACTGTAGCATTTGGTTACTGGGTTCAGGCATAGCAGTGACCTACTTTTTTTGCTGTGACCTACTTTCTCCCTGTGCCATATGTATCAAACCAGAGATCCATGGAATTTTCCAGCATGACACAGGCATGCAAACCAAATGGGATTTTCCACTATGCTATACCAATTCTCCTCTGTGCTATAGGCATCTAATTAATGGGTTCTGACACCCTGCAGGTTAGAGAGATGGGTAATGAAGAAGGGAAAATGCCCCTGGGAAAAAGGGTACTTCAAGGGTGAGAATCCCCTGACTGAGGCAGGTTTGAGTTTTGAACAGTATTGCACCACTCTTAAGCCACGTAGTAGTGCAAAAGATGCAGCTGCTGCCTGGGCATTGTTTTACGCATGTTTGGAAATGATTGAAATGTTAAAGGAGAAGCAGGAATTGGAGCTTGAAAAAGAACAGTTACAACAGCATTTGAAAGATTGTGAGATAAACGGGTGTGATTTTGTAGCAGAAAAGCTTAAACTGGTAACTTTACCTAGAGATATGCATGAAGACAGAGACAAGGCAAGCAAGACGTTAGAGCTGTATAAGAAAGAATTAGCACACACAAAAGTGTTGTTAGAAGAAGCGAGAGCAGCAACTCATTTCCTGGCAGAGGAAAACAAGGCAGCAAAGGCAGCCACAAGCCATCAGAAGTGTGAGGCAGAGATCAGTAAATTGCATGCCCAACTTAGTGCCCATGAGGGGGTGGTAGCAGCTGTAAGGTTGAGAGTGGATTGTGACTTTGAATTCCCTGGGAAAATAGAGGTACTCCCTGATGCAGTCCACAAAAGCCCATTCAACCCTGATTGACCTTATGTGCATAATGTTGCCCCTGTTTCCACAAAGGAGGTTAAATGCTTAGCTGCAGGAGATGATCTTCCCACAACGGAGATGGTCACTGACATAGTGAGGGGGTCTCCCAGTCAAGCCAAAGCTAATGCCGAGAGACTGGAGCCACTGAACCGAGACACAGCCATTGCGTGGCTGGCTCGCGTTTGGCAAATGGACCCCTCTACTGATGGCATGGACTTAACTCAATTAGCTCAGTTATGTGCCTCTCCTTGTGATGCAGATACTTTAGACATGAGCATAGGTTCTTGGGAGCGAACTGCTCCTGGCCCCCGGGAATGGATGATAAGCGCTCTTAAAATATTACTGCCTGCTTCTTCCCTTAAGAAACTGTATGTAATGGAAGAGCAGAAGCCAGGAAAAGCCCCAGAATCTTACCTGATCCGAAAGAAAATGCTAGCCGCTCTCTCCTATTCATTGCCCCAGACAGAAGAGAATGGAGTTATCACTCCCCATTATCAGGGACCTGAATTAATACAGAGCACCTACGTAGGGTTAAATTCCCAGACAAAAATTACCACAGGGGTTGTGGATTTAGCACACATTGTGGTGTGCCAGTAGGGGGCGCTCCTGCGTTGAGCCGCCCACCTCCCTGCGCCCGACCACCTTCCAGGCTCCGAGTGCCTCCCTTGGGGTGCCTCCCGTCCGGCCGACCCCTTCCCTGGAGCACACCCGCTAGCCTGGGGGTCCCGCTGCCACCATCCAAGGCTCTGGACTCACTTCTGGCTCTG
>NW_005842058.1:1262374-1267232 GCF_000455745.1 Alligator sinensis
GGCCACCCTTCTTGGCTAGCAGGAAGGAACGGCTTCGAGCCGTTGGAAAATACATGTCAGATAGGCTTGTCAGCGCCTACCCCAATGTTGAGGTAGAAAAAGGCCAGAGAAGTGCTCAACTTGTTATGGCCACCCTCTTGTAGATCAATGTTCCACTTTTCCCCTGCAATGTTGACCCCAGCTTCTCCCAGTATATACGGGGGAGTGTGGGAGTTTGTTTTTCTCTTCTCTGTCCCCTCACAGGTCTCCAAACACGAATTATGACATCCCATAGCTGCACCAAAGCATTGCTGTGCATAGGTATCTGGAGTCTGATGACCAGACTCTATTCTGAACCTGCAATGCCTCTGAAACTCTGGAAGTGTTTGCAGTTGGAGCCCGGGATATAAAATGGCTGTTCCACATGCATGGATTCTATGGAAATGGAAGCAACTGCAGCGTCGCTACCAGTTCTGTAAGCCATCATGGACTCAAGAGGAACCTGTACCATAAGTTATTAAATTGCACTGGTAGGAGCAGGAGTCTCCTTAATTGATGCTGCAAATATAGAAGTTCTTGCTAATAAACTGTCATGTGCCACTGAAAATATGGGGAAAATGGGAACTCCATTAACTGCATCTTTAAAAACGTTAAGTGAGGAACAGCAGCTAATAAGTAAGGTATTTCCTGGGTGGGAAGGACTCATAGAAGGGGATAAAAAGTGAATGATGTATGAATGTGAATGTGAATGCAAATGAAAGTGAATGACCCCAAAGTAATGGGCAAATCTGGTGACACTCTCATCATTCTTGGACCGTCATGGCTGCAAAATCACCCTCACATCCTCCTTCCTCAGCATTTTTGCCAGGGCACACTAGCTTTTAATGTCAGCAGCTGCTGTCAGCCTCGTGCCATGCTCTGCAATGAGACGCAGGAGGCTTTTTGGCAAGCACCAAAATGCTAAGCGGCCCAGATCAGGTTATTACATTAAACTATGCAGCCATTAGCTCAGTCACTGAACATCTGCTCTCAGTCAGGCTTTAAACAATTAAGTTTGTACCAAGAGGCAACATAACCTGGCCAGAAGTGTCAGCAACTCAAGAAGCCACTTAACGACTGGGATATGCAGGAGAACAGAACCCTAGGCAACAAGGATGTGCATACAGCAAACTCCCTATAGAGTGACAATGAACAACAGCTGCTAATTAGCACCCATCACAAGCACACTCTCAGTCAAACTGATTAGCTCCCCTTCATTATGGCACAGATTTAATTCTTGGCATTCCTGGAGTGCCTGCCTGGTTGCCTCTCTCCCTACACAAAGCTGGTTTTGTCTGTATGAGGTTTTAGGAGCCTCAACATTGCTGAACCTGCCCTGCCACACACCTTCCCACGAGATCATAGTTTCATAGATGCCTCACTGCATCCTTGGGTGTTTTAATACCTTGGAGAATCTGGCTCCAATTGCCATAGAAGGTCTGTCCAGTGCAGGGGCCTACTGTGCAACAGAGAAAGGGGAAAGCTTGAGAAGCGGATGCGATGCAATTGCCACTGCATGAAAATCTCTCAGCTGCACAGAGCAGAGCAGTACTTCAGGGCCCACAAAACAAACACCGAGTGATGGGGTCAGATTCCCATGCCAATCTGAAACAAGCAGAGGTAACTGCAGAACTGCCCCAGGCTGAAGGCCAAAGTCCGCATACATCCGGGTGCCTGGCTTGCTCCAGGTACCAATGCTGCAGGAGCTTCTCCGATCATGAGGAAGAGGTGGTGACCAGACCTAGGAAGCTTCAATCCCGGACTGCTATTGCTTGGCGTGCAATCAGTCTGGCGTTGCAAAGCCTGCACTGAGATTGTACAGTGGGGCGCACGCACTGGAGAACAACAGGCTTGCAACTCCAGACCACAGACTGGAAAAGAATAGGGAGCCCCTCGTCATGAGTTTATCTAGCTGAGGCGAGGAGATAGACCAGATGCACAGCCCAGTTTTAACCATCCCCCAGCTCCTCACTTGCCTCTGAGCACACAAGCAGAAGGGTACTTCGCCACGGTTGTGCAAGGGCTGAAATGCTGGTAGTGGCTCTTGGGAACCCAGGCTACCCTTTGCCTTCCCTAGATCTTGAAGCTATATACCTGGACTGGGACACAGCAAGATTTCTGTGCTGTCTGAACAGGTACAGAACAACAGCGTAGCATACATCTGGCAAATGTAGAGGATAGTGGAGAAGTCTCAGGACCAGGCTGGAGGCCATCATGCCACGTGTTCTTTGTTGCCCTGGCTTGTGCTTTGGCTGGAGAGCCACAGCCCCTCCCCACCTGCTATGGTTCTGACCCCTGTCATGCCCCAACTTGGAGCAGACAGCTCTGAAGAACACTCTACCCCGAACTCACTCAAGCTGGGATGAGGCCAGGATGCTAATGGCCCCATTGGGCTAATGCTATGGGCCTTGGCAAGCATTTCTAGGCACACCGTGATCCTATTAATATACCTCTGCCCCACACTGCTACTTGGCCAGGGCTGTCTCTGCGAGTGCCTCAGGAAGGAGGCTGTAGCAGTCTGAAGGAGGCAGTGTCGTGCAGCAAGAACCTCCTGTCAATTGCCTGAACTCTTGCAACGCAGAAAACATTTAATTACAGAAGATGACATCAGTGGTACCTGGGGTTTTGTATAACCTAAACACTTCAGGTAATTGCTGCAATTATAAGCCATTTAGAAAGCCTGCCTACGTGGAAATACTGTAAAGAGAGCCTGAAGGGCTTGTATGGTGCAAGGTGAAGGAGCATGTCTGCTGCCAACTGCCCAAGAGGCCAGAACATGAAAGGATAGTCAGGCAACTCCTAGGGACCCAGAAGAGAAACATGTCTGCGTGCAAAGCAGGGGTTACCATCTGGAGTATGGATGTGCTGGGCTATCTGGGGTGCCCAGCTTATAAGTGGTTCTTTAGTAAGAAGAAAAGTAACTTGCAGTTAAAGCACAGTCTCCCACTAGACACCTGGACACAGGTAAGTACGTGACAGTCACCTGGGGTGGGCCAGTCTTCAGACAAATGAGTGCTTGCAGCGTAAGGTCGTATTAACCTTTAGCGACAGACTCAGGAAATAAAAACATGGCATTCAGATAAAAGCATTATTACATGTGCTCCAAAGCACTCGGAGTACAGCTTTAGTTAATGAGCAAACTTTAGTTAAACCGCCCCCACCACCATTTTGAATTGCGGGACACTGAATACATAAGATGCTGTGGGTGTTGTAATTAGAGCGGCTCCTGAGAGCTGCTGTAATTAAAACACCCTCCCCACCCCGGAGCACGTGTATAGGCACCCTAGGATCTGGCCCTGCATCACTGAAAATGGGATTCTGCCCCCAACTTCAGTAGAAAGGGACTGGGGTCACACCGTAGGCATGTGGTTTGAATCAGGTTACCTGGCTAACCCAAAGGTGGCCCTTATCTGGGGCACCACAGGCAGCTTCTCTTAGTGCATTAGCTTCCTGCAAGAATGGTGAGTGCTCATCTACAACCTTGGCTCTGATCTGTACATACAATAGGGCCAGCTCAATGCCAGGCAAATGATAGATACTGTGTCACAATTAGAGGAAGAAAGAAAGATCTCTGATGCATAAAGGGAAAGAACAAAGGCCATCTCTTCACCGGTATTTCCTAAGAGAGAAGCAAATTGCCACTCTGCTCTTCTGCAGCATCTGAGCATCTTTAAAGACTTTCTGAACAAAAGCAGACTGCAGAGTTCATGTGGGAAGGATCAAGCTTCAGCTCCATGGATTTGGGTCTCCAAGCAGACTTTGATGCTTGGGCCTGTTCTATCCATATATGTAATAGCGATGCCCAGTCCTATTGATAAATTGATAAAATACCTCCTGCTTTTGGTTCTCTTTCAACCAGCTTGGGAAAGAGAGAGGCAAAGAATGAATGGAAATACCTCTGTTAATGCTGGTCTTCAGGCCTGGCTCCTAAGAGTTTCCTAGAATGGTAGCAAAATCACATGCTATAATTGCAAAGGAGCTCACATACCTACTCAGGAAAGAAACTAGACTAATTAAAAGCAGCTGGAACTACCAAGGTGGACAAACATAGCTCCTTGAGCATCTTAGATGAGGGGCTGACAGTAATTTCTGGTCTGCCTGGAGGTTTGGTGAACCCTGGGACTGGAGATGCTGGAGCTTTCTTAAGTAGCTCTGAGCAATCCCTGTCGCAATGTAGGAGTCAGGGCCCTGAGCCCCTCAGCTGCAGAAAAAAGGAGCTTGGAGCCTAGTGCTTAATGAGCAAGAGCTGGTGCCCAGGGTGGATTAAAGGAGAGCTGGTGGGTAGAGTTGAGGAACTGTAGGCTCTTGAGATATCTAAGATTAAAAAAAAACACATTGAAAAGGGACCAGGTCTTTCCCCACTGTGCCTGTGTGAATCTAGAGAAAGCCCAACACCTGGGGAGTGCATCTACATTCACACAAGGATAGTGGAGAGCAGAAGGGAGCCTTCCTCCCCCTCCCCACCCTGCCTTACTTCAGCCGCTCAGTTGTTACTGAGCATCTCAAGTCTGTCCATGCAAAAGCCCATGAGGATCACCAGCATAATGGGTTGTACCTTCAGCAGTCCATGGTTGCTCAGTGAAGGCAGGACTGGTTAGTATGTGGTTGGCCAAAGCAAACTTAAAGGAAGGGGTGCTGGTAAATGTAGGCACTTCCAAATCAATCCCAAAGCCCAGCACACAGGGAAATCTATGCTAGTGCAAGTAGCTCCTGCTTTCAGGAGAGAGACAGCCCCAGAGCCCAGGTAGACGTCACCAGATTCATAGATTCATAGATGTTAGGGTCGGAAGGGACCTCAATAGATCATTGAGTCCGACCCCCTGCATAGGCAGGAAAGAGT
>NW_005842058.1:1267754-1282880 GCF_000455745.1 Alligator sinensis
CCTAGGCTGTAGGTGTGCTGGACATTTTTCCTCCCTAGGTGCAGCACTTTGCATTTCTCCTTGTTGAACTGCATTCTGTTGTTTTCTGCCCACTTGTCCAACCTGTCCAGGTCTGCTTGCAGCTGTTCCCTGCCCTCCAGCGTATCCACTTCTCCCCATAGCTTTGTGTCATCCGCATACTTGGACAGAGTACATTTCACTCCCTCGTCCAAGTCGCTGATGAAGACATTAAAGAGTATTGGTCCAAGGACTGAGCCCTGCGGGACCCCACTGCCCACACCCTTCCAGGTCGAAACTGACCCATCCACCACGACTCTCTGGGTGCGACCCTCTAGCCAACCAGATACAAATCAAGCAAAGGAAAGGTATTAATTCTGGTACCTCAGTCAGGTCCTGCATTTCTTTTTTATTATTATTATTAATATATTTCATGTTCCAGGTCAAATCTGCCAAATCAGTTCCAAATCATATTGATGGAGCAGAACTCAGTCATTCCAAAAACCATATTGATTGAGCAGGCACAACTCAATTGTTCTAAATGCTGTGTATGGTGCTACAACCGGTGAGCATCCTCCATCCCAGGCTCTTACCCTGGGACTTCAGATACTCCCAAATCCATTGGCAGGCATCCTACATGCCCAGAGGTCTTGGGATTCAGATGCCCCCGCTTGATCTGAGCCAAAGTCAGGTCCTGTCTCCACAGGTGGGTTTTCTATCAGCCATGTTCACCTCCAGAGCCACCTGCATTATAGGGGTGGGTGACATGCTTGCACCTCATGCTGGGCAAAGGTAGCAACAGATTGCAGGAGGCAGAGTTTTGTGCTGGGGGAAAAGAGATGGGAGCTGCTCATTTTGCTTGTCTGAATGAAGTTGCAATTTTAGCACATGGATAAGGACTAAAAGCACCTTCTTTAACTGTTGAACTGGCAGCTGTCTGACCTTCCTCTTCTCAGTATTACCCTCATGCCCATTGCCAAAGTTGCAGAATCTTAGGCAAGTTGGCGCAGATTAGCATAAGCTGCCCAAGCAAGTCCAAGTGATGCAGAGCAAGAACAAGAATGAAAATTATTGGCTTGAGTGCCTGCCCCTGAATCTGAGCGACAAATTAGGCTGAACGAGCAAATTATCAAGCACTCAAAGAAGAAAGGGGCTTGTGTGAACAGAGCAGCAGCCCCATGCTGGGTGACACAGCTGTGACTGGAATCCACAAAGTCACTGCCTAGATGCCAGGCAGGGAGAACAGCGGTGGTGGGAGGCAGCAGCCTGTAGAAACCTGTTGAGGAGCAACAAGCTAAGGAGAGCCATGTGTTAGCGAACATCCTCATTTACCAGCGCACCAGGGCATCGGGTTTGTTAGACAAGACCTTGCAAGGCTGAGCAGATACAGGGTCGTTTTGCAAATCAGCCAGCCAGCAGGAAGATGCATTCAGACTCCAGGGACTCCAAAGTCCCAGCAAGACCTGGCTCTTTCCAATCAGGAAAGGAAACACGGAGTTAATGAATGGGTCTATGCAAGTCATTTGCCTATCCTTAGTACATCCCCAGGGTAGCTCAGCACCATGCAGCCCTTCAAGTCTTGATCCTCAGAGCCCAGCGAAAGACACAGTTTGTACAGATAGAAAGCTGAGAAAGATGCCTCAGGCCACAAAGGAAGTCTGGGCTGGAGTAGCAAATAGAAGACAGTTCTCAGCTAGCGTGGTAAGCACTGAACCATCCGTCCTGTCCCTGAGACTAAGTGAGCAGTGATGAATGGAGTAGAGTAGACTAAACTGGGAACTCATGAGATTCTTGGAAGAGTCAGGACCATCATCTTGTCCAATAAAAGGGCCACAGAGAAAAGAGTAAGAGGAATTCAGCGTGAAACAGTGAATCACAGCTGTGCACTGCCAGTCTCCAACATTGATGCCTTACCCAGCTAAGAGGAACATCCCCACAGCCATCCCCTTTGGCATGGTTTTACACAAGGGATGTACTTCTCACCATGATTTCACCCCTTGCCCCTCATCTTACCATATTACAGGACATGGGTTTTCTCCCGTGATGACACCTCTGTACCAGGGTCAGCAACCAAATGGAGGGGCTCTAGGTACAAAGTTCCCTCCCCATCCTAGGGAGGATTTTCCCTGCTTACAGTCATCCTACACAGATGCTGTGGGGTGCTGTTCTGGCTTTGCAGCATGAGATCCATCCATATACCAACAACCCATCAGTTAACATCAGCAGGACAGTGGATTATTGAGGAGCTTTGTACCCTCCGGCATCTGTCAGGCCACGGGAGTTTCCAGGCAATGAGTGACACAGCCAGGTCATGATGATAAAGCTGGCCATCACTTTGTGCCGTGAGCACATTGCAGCATGCTGCTGCCTCCTACAGCAGCTCTGCTTAATTAGCAGATAAGGAAGGAGCACTTGTACACATGGGGGTGGGGGTACAACTTAACTGCAGGAAACAACGGGGAGTAGAGATTATGTAAGGTGGTAAGCAAGGTACCGTGGAGATACCATGCAGCAGCTCCATTGTGAGTGCCTATTCATCTCAAGCCAAACCCTAGTGGCTGGTATCAGCAGTTGCACCAGGGATGGAGTTGGCCCAGTGTGCACTGCTCCTCCGTACCTACGCACTTAGCCTGAGTCAGTGCTGGCATTAGACTGGCTCATTTACACAGTTGGATGTACTCATGCTAGGCTCAGAGAAGGACCGCCAAGAGATGGCAAGGTGCACATCAGCCCTGCGCAGCCCAGGGCCAGGATGCCTTTACCCCGCAACTCAGTAGGGACAAAGCAGGGACAGGGCTGTCCCAACACATGGTCCTGAACCACCCCCACCCCCATGTTAATACAAACCAGTTCATTTGTCACCAGAACAGAAATACCTTATATCTGCTGGGAACTGCTCCTGAAAAGTCACACTCTTCCTGTCCTGCTCCCAGTCCAGGGTCTGTCCCCCAGGCTCCAGGACAAACACTGCAAGATATGCAAGACACAGATCAAGAACAATCTCAGCCTGGAAGATGAGGAAGGGCAGAGAAACCCCGCGGGTCAACCCCCCGTGGCCTCCAGCACACAGCCAAGCTCTGTAAAGAAACCTGCTCAGTGCAGTTCTGGGGAGCCAGGGAGTGCTCCGTCTACCCAAAGAAGTGTGTTTGTACCCAAAAGCTTGCAAAGAACAATTTTTTCCCCCAATAATTCAGTTGGTCTAATAAAAGATATTACATTTACCCAAAGACCCTTGAAGCCGCATGAACAAAGGCAGGCACAGGCAGCATCTTTCACCGCAGCACACAGGTATCAATGCCAGTCAGGGGAGTACCAAGAAGATACGCTATCAGTGACCTTTGCTGGAAACCTCTCTCAGTCCAGCCCCCAGATAACTACATCTTTGTATCACTGCAGAGCCCAGAGGCCCCATCCAGAGCCAAACCATGTTAAGAGCTGCAGGAGCACATCAATCAGCATATTCCACCCACACAGACTTTCAGGCTCCAGACAAAGCCCAGACCCAGACAGCAGCTGTGGAAGGAAGGAGTGACCAGCCTCGTGGAGACCTTGGCTTGTTCATAGCTGAGCCTGCTGTCCTGCAAAGGGATGTGCTTACAAGGACAAGGCTGGATACCTTTGTGCTGGAAAGAACAGTAAATGCAAGGTTCATAGGGACTCTTTAAAGAGAAAGAGAGACCACAGAATTTCCCTTAGCCAAAGCAAAGGCCTGGAGTATCCAAATCAGTCAAGCACCAAGGAGTATTGAAAGCCTTCCAGCAGTTCACTGTCATATTGAATGAAATAGTTTGAATGTTTGTAAAGGTTGCCCATTAGCCAGTTTCAGGAAGAAGATAGGATTTATCTCCTTATCTAGTTCATTGTTTTGGGACTACGTGAAAAATGTCCTGACTTCACTTAAAGCCTTAATTTAAATTGTATCTTTAGAAGTCTTTTACAAAGAAAGCAAATATCCTGAGTTCCAAGCCTAGGGCCTTTTAACCAGACTGGTAAAAAAAAAGGTATTTACAGTGATATGGAAGAAGTCTCCCCAAGAGTAATTTAAAATGCTCAACAAAGGTAATTTCTGTTGAGTAAGATCTGAGCCCAAATTTGGGAGTAGTGACAAATTGAGTAGGAGGAGCCCACTGACGACAGCTCACTCAATAAAAACCTGTAACTTACTGTCCCAAATTGGAGGTGACTTCACTTGCAGAACAACGAAGGAAGAATCGCAAGTGTAGCCCGGACCAGATTGATCACCTGGCCCAACCTCTCCGTGAACACAAATCTCTTAGTTCATGCTGAAGCCGCGGAGCGCCCGAAAGGGACTGAAGGAAGGGGACTTAGTCCTATCATTGCTGAGCCCAGCCTATTGAATTGTATTGCTGAGGCGAGCCCATTGAACCGTACTACTGAGGCCAACCCATTAAATCATACTACTGAGGAATGAAACCATATTTTGGTATTTGGCTTCTCGGAATTCTAGGATTGTAAGTATATTATGAAAAATAACAGTATTGATTCAAATTTAACTTTGAGTTGTAATTGTAGTTGTTTTTGTAACACTAATTCTTATAGCATTGTTTGGGAAGGAAGTGCATTCGGAGCATTGTTTCTGATATATGTAATTATTGTGTTTTTAATGTTTGTGGTGTTTCTTAAAGCTAAGCAGTGTTATATACGTAGCAAAGAGTTTTAAAATAAAATTGTGTTGTATGAATTAAGTGTGTAATCATTGTGAAATCGTGCAATCAGCTAACTACTCCCCCAGCCAGTGCATCAAAATGAATCAGTAAATTGTGTGGGATTTTCTCTATTCCATAACCCACTAGAGACATTCACAAGCCTGGAGGGCACAGGAGAGGACAGTGCCCTGGGTCAGGAGAGCATCCAGCAGCCTTCTTGTACCAGGCAGCCCTACAACTCATGCTTAATGCAGTACCTGCAGCCCTGACCCCCACCAGCTCTCTGCATGAACCCTACTGCTACTTTCCAATGCAAGCAGCAGCCAAAACAGAGGCAAAGCTCATATCTCATCCAGCTGCTACTGACTTCCAGGCCAAATGACCAGGTCCCTGTTCAAATCACTCACTCCGCTTTATACATTGCTCTGTGCTGTCCTTTGACAGCATCTGATGAAGTGAGCTCGAGTTCATGAAAGCGCACGCTCTCTAAATATCTTATTGAGTTTGTCTATTAGGTGCATCTCTACCCTGCCTTCTGCCTGACTGCAGCAAACTACCTCTCTCAGGTCCCTACAGGCAGCAAGGACCACAGAGAAGACTATGTAGCACAAGTCCAGAGCAAAGCATAAACTCACACCTCAGCCACTGCAGGAAGACAACTCTTCGGTCTGGTACCTGCTCTGCCTCTGAACCCTTCTAGAGTGGATGAGGAGCCTTAATCAATTCCCCACAGCTGCGCCAGTCTTGCCAATCAGCACACACAGCATGATAGCCTTCTCACCAGCCAACCCTAACCCTTTGCCTGCCTGCCTGCCTTGTGGCAGAGCCTTTGCACCTGGTCACAGCCCCTTTCCTCAGGATGCAAACGTGTCACGAGTGCATTAGTACTCAGCAGTGCAAAGTCCATCCCTCCCAGGCCTGGGGAAACATGGTTGTGACAATGCTCAGAGAATGGGTGAATGGGGGTCAGATCTCACTGACCTCACTGCCAATGGCATCACACAGAGTAGCTGTATGGCACCAGCATATGATTCAAACCAGCGTCACAAGCTCTGTGCAGAACCTCATCAGCTAGGCTGAGTTGAGCTGGTACGATGAGCTGGCACCCACCAACCCAGAGCTCATTTATCACGGTGCTCATTGTGTCCAGAGTGGGGGGCTCGCAAGTCTCATTCCATGAGGCATTCAGATAAACCTAAACAGCTCCTGCACCCTTCAATGCAAAACTCTTGGTTTCATACCTTTAATGCATGCTTTGCAATAGTGCTATTCCTGATTTACACCCCTATGATCCAGCAGGCTAACTCATCTATTGCATCTAGGTCACCTTGGCCATGAAAAGGGCAATCCATTATTCTTTTGGGTATGACTTCCAGGGCAACTAATTGGTTCCCAGGGAACTTTTGGATGAAACATGAATACTCACCAGGACCACTCCAGAAAGGCATGTGGGACAAGTTCATTTGCATGTGTTACTAGAAAGCCCCCCCCACCCCTTACCCCCACACATCTCTGAAGCATTTGATGTAGGTGGCAGTGGAAAGGCCCTGGGGGACAGGGATGTTTACCACTCAGGGTGGAAGGCAGTGTGCACAGGGAGTGGGAGGAAAAACCATCTGAGGTACCAGGAAAGCAGCCCAAGGGGCAAATCCAAGATGAATCATTTATTGTGACTTTGCCATCAGCTCCCATCCCCTTTCATTTTCCTTTCATCCCTGCAACTTCCTCAAAGGATCAATATGGGCGCAGGGTTATCTGTCTCCTAATGATCTCCGGCAGTGTCTGCTCCAAAGCACAACGCGCTTTGTCAAAGCCCAGCTAATGGTGTTACAACTACAAGCGGCCAGGACCATGTGCAACAGCATCTACTCACAGTGGGGGTGGCAGTACCATGGTTCAGGGGATAAAAGGTGCAATGGAGCTCAGTCCTGAAAACACCCCTGAAAGAGACTGGTGCTGCTATTAAGGATTTTGTTTTTCCAAATTCCAAAAATGGTACCGCCTTCCTGTTTCCCTAAATGCACCCTGCTGTTCTAACTAAACACCGTAATGCAATATTTTAGTCCTAAATACTTGTGTGACCCTGTTTACAGTTAAAAAGCTGGTGCTTTCCATTTGAGAGGTGTTCACATTTCAATAATGGATGGTGTCCTTTATCTGCTGTAGAGAGATGGAGGTATGGATAGGTGCTTTTTTTTAAACAGCACATATGATGGATTGTGAGATTTGCAATTAGTCTTAGTAAAATGCTTTTGAGATGCTGGGATGAATGACACTACGAAAGGGCAAAGCAATATTAATATTCTCCCAGGGCTGGTCTATAGTGGTATGATCGTGAGGAACATTAAAACCCAATCAAATCCTGCATGTAAATGTATCAGCTCATCACTGCCAGCGTGCGACAGGCAATCCCCCTCCGTGAGCATCATTGCAAAGCTGCTGAGGTGCATTCTGGACTGCTCCGGGTTGTGGGCCCTCAGGAGTACCAGGTATGGGGACTGTCCGAGGCAGGTTGCAACACTGCTGAGAGCACTGCTCAGGCACCTACAGCCACTGCAGACAGCTTGGGGACTATTTATGTCCCGTGTTTACCTGCTGCACAGTGCACTCCAAGGACGGCTTCACCCAATGCCATCTCCCACCTCTCATTAGTAATTACAGCAGAAATGAAGTAAGCTTCCCAGAATGAGCTTGACCTACTTCATTTGATTGTAGGTAGAAAAATACATGTACTGTAGTCCCTTCCCACATGCATCCTATCCCCACTTTGCCCAGGGGACTCAGTGCTTCTCTGTAAAGACAAATAGAACTGATGCTACTATTATGTGCCTAATGGATTTGGACAATTATGCTCAATTAGAAGCTTTAATCACATTATTCTAGTGGCTACTTGTTCAGGAGGCCTCCTGGCTACCTTTTACCCTATCCGGTCACACAATGCTAGAGCAGAGCTTAATTTTATTTAGATAAACGGGCAACAGTGAGTGGGAATCATCCCAGAATCAAATCAGCATCCAGAAGAATGCTGGCAGCACCCTTTGATTAACCCTGCAGCAGATGTCTGATAAGTACTTCTAAGGCCCCCCAACACTATAGTATCTGGTCACCTCTCAAGTGCATGGTGCTTTATCTTCCCAAGAACACTACGAAGGAGGGAAGGATTGTAAAGCTTGTATCAGTGGGGAAACTGAGACACAATAAGGTGGAGTGACAACATGTGGTGAGTCAGTAGCAGGGCTGGGGACCAGACTCACATTTTGAGTCCCAGGCCAGTGCTGTAGCCACCAGTGCATCCTTGCCTCCTTCACACTACAGAACTGCTGTCCCCTTGGCGGTACCAACATGCTCCGGCACTGCTGGCTGGTTTTCAAGGAGCCTATGCAGTGCCTCCACTGAACCCCCAAACATTGAGGCACTAGCAGGGCCAGTGGAGCAGGTCAGGTACGTGGGCCAGCACTGATGGCACCAGTTTTGCCCCCAGCTTGTATATCAACCACTAAGACAGGCAGCATGCCTCCTGCTTGGGTAGAGAATGGCACGTGCAGACCCTGGCATCTCCTTCCTGCCAGTGCCATGAAACACTAAGGGGGGAACATACATAGAAGCCAATCCTGGTAGCCCCTTGGTGTGCCTATGCCTATATCCAAACTGAGTTGCTCACAGATTTGGTAGGCATGTGGTCCTAGGGGCAGGTCCCAGAGCAGTTCTGCACTAGGGCAGAGCCAGTCCAGCCTGCACAGCCCAGTGCTCCTCACCCAGGCAGGGAGTGGCCTTGCTGTGGCTCCACACCCCTCCGTTTGTGCAGCAGGGAAGGAAGGTCCTTTGCTGCAGCCTCCTCTGCAGCTCCTTTGGCTTCTGGCCAAAGCAGTCTGTTGCGTTGGAATTGCCTTTAACAGTAGACATTAAAAATCAAGGGCAGTACTGTGTAATCAGCTTCAAAGGAGACTGTTAGGAGGGAGGGAGGGTCATAGCTCACCCCTGCAACCCCACTCGGGAAGTACTAGCACCTGGTGGGATACTTCAGCTCCAGCAGCCTAGTGCTGGCAAGGACAGGCTGGACAGCTCCCACAGACTGGAGCCACAGAATAGGCAGCCCAGGCAACAAGAGCAGAAAGATAAACCCCACACTTGGAAGCATGAGTCTTTGCTCCTCTGACAGAAGGGATTAATGAGCCTGAGCTGCAGGGAGCACTACAATGGTTTTGAGTTTAACCTCCCTGGTGCTTTGGAGTTATCAGCAACCTTAAGCTACAGGGAGGGAGTCTGCGCTCTAACCTCAGCCCTACAAAGAGGGTCTCCAGAAAACACAGCAGCAGCAGGAGTTTTTCTCCAGGCTGTCACAAGGATGCCCTAAAAGGCCAAAAGTGTTGCAAACTCCTGCTGCAAAACATTTGCACATGGGAGCAAACCCCAGACCTCAGCCCTGATCCCCTGGCCAGGTCCAAGGGGAGGGCTGAGAACCAGCGCTGTGCAACTACCTGGAGGGAGTCCTGCAGAGACATGTGTTGCAAAGGCTGCATTGTGCCCTGCAGTTGTACCTAGACGCGAGTCCCTCTCCTGCCGGCAGCACCACTGCCCTGCTGGAAATGTTCGACAGAGAACAATCTGACCTGACAGTAATTGCTACCTGAGCAAGAGCTACTCCCTCCTTGCCCAGCCCCTGAAAAACCCTTCCACTGCACTACTCTCGTTGCTGCTCACCCACTGCACCAGGCATCCCAGACCCTTCTCTCCAGTGGGACTGGAGCAGATGTAGGGAGCTCATGCCTGAGGCACAGGCCTAGTGGGCAGAGCTGATCTGCAAGCAATAAAGGCCCTGATGTTGGTCAGCCCTTTGCTGCAGCCATACGCCTGTCCCGCTGCCACTGTGCCCACATGACCCTGCCCAAGTCCCTTCCCCATTCCCCTTGGCTTTGCAAAAGCACCAACCAGCTCCAGAGCTGTTATGCTGGGGGCCTCCTTCTTCCACTTGCCCAGGGTGGTGGGGGGCACTCCCCCTAGCTGCTTGGGGGGCAGAGCAGAGGCAAACACTAGGCTCCTTGAGGTCAAACTCACCATTTTATTGAAGGTAAGTGGGGTGGGGAGAACAGGCCATGCTGGGCAGAACAAAGCTGCTGGCCCACTCACTGGCCCTTGCAGTGTTCTGGGTGCTGGCTGAGTCCTAGCATCGTGGCCACCACTGCTTCATGAATGCTTTGGGCAACATAATCCATGTTGTGGGAGTTGATGCTGCACATGCTGACCTGGCCATCTGTGTGAAGGTAGACGTGCTTGTGCTTCATGAGATAAGCCACCTGGACAGCTGCTGGGAAATGGACACCACTGTGGGACTGCACTGAAGCCTTCTGCCAAGTGTAGCAGAGTGTGGCCAAGAGCAGGCAGGCAAGGAAGTATGGCCTTGTGAGTCCCCAGGAGTCCCCAGGTCCCTGGCCCTGGAAGTGGAGGGCACTCTGCACCCCTCAGGATCTAAGGAAAGGGGAGCAGGCAAGAGTTAGCAGCAGCCCCTCATCTCGCTGGCTAACAGTCCTAGCCAGCCCCTCCTGCGATACTTCTTGCATCGTGGTACAAGTGCCTGGCAGGTACCACAACATCCTGCTCCACAGCCCTGGGGGCAGAGGGCCCAGCTCATGAGCCAGGGCAGGGAATGGAGATGAGATGGAGGGTTTGCAAGTACAGGCTGTGGCTTCTGAGACTCACAGAGCAACTGCTCCAGCAGGGAGGCAACTTTGTCCCAGGCTTGGGCTTGCCAGCTCTGTGCAGAGGAAGCCCCTGGCTAGGCACTTACGGAGCAGCCCCATGAAGCTGTGTGTACCCAGCTGGGTGGTGATGTGCTCCCAGGAGCCTGGAGTGCCCAGGATCCGCAGCTTCTCCTTCAGCTTTGCCCGGATCAACATGATCTTCTCCGCCATGGCCCGGAGACTCTGCTTCCTGCAGGGCCGGAGATGGGGAACAGGGAGTTCACAGGGGGGAAAAGACCTGGAGTGGGGGCCTTTCCTGAGCCCACACTGACTCCGCAAGTCTAGGTAGGCAGTGTGCATGGGGCTTGGACTGGAGGGGCAGGTCCTGGGTGCTTTGAGTGGGCAGCAAAAATTGCATGGTGCGTTCAGGCAGGGAAGATTTTCTCCAGCATCCCCCACCCCAGAGCTGGCTGTATCATGCAGCCTGCAATCTGCAAAGCACCCTAGGATGCTCCAGGCCGGAAGACACCCTGGAAACACAGGGCTGTAACCTGGAGTCCTGAGTCTCCAGCAGCCTCCGTCTGCTCCAGATATCAACTCAGGGTCCATCCTGCCACCCTTCAGGGACCACCCCCTGCCCCTCCCTTACCACTTGCTGCGCAGGGCAGGGTTGTTGAGCACGGTGGCAATGACGCGGGCGCTGAAGCAGGTGGGGCTGCCCCACAGTGCTGCCGCCACCTTCTCCAGCTGGGACCGGACGCGGGTCAGTGCCACGTTGTCCCTCGCCACCACGGTCAGGTTCCCCACGGGCTCATCTGCCAAGTGACCAGGGCAGCATGGCACATTTGATGCGTGTCCCCTGTGCATAGAACAGGCACCACCGGGCCTGTCCCAGGCCAGCTTCTTCCCACCTCCTCCCTCTCCGCCAGATGCCACCAGCCCAGCCCCAACTACTCTGAGACTGCACCACAAGCATGCCTCCATTCTGCCTCCTGTGATCTCAATCACCCATTCCCCTGCACGCAGTGACACCTAGCGTCCATGCTTGGGCCCTGCACTGTGCTAGAGGGGCACTGGGCTGGCCGTACTCTCACAGGCAACCCTGCAAGCATTGCTCTGCTGGGAAGGAGAAGCTGTGGGGGCCTCGTGTCCCTGAGTACCTTGCCAGGAGCATTTTCAGCAGCTGCCTCACATCTGGCAGGAAGGTAATGCCCCATTTCCCTGCCCTCCTTTGGGAAGTCACAGCCAGCCCCTTTCCTCCCTCCACGGGCCCAGGGACGCACCGTACAAGCCAAAGATTCTGGAGAAAGACTGAGCACAGAAGAGCTCGAACCCTCTGGCCACAAAGTGCCGCAAAGCCCAGGCATCCTTGTTCAGGTCTCCGGAGGCCAGACCCTGCCCAGGGATGTCGAAGAAAGGGAAGAGATGCTTCCTCTGTGGATGCCGGGGTGGGGAGGGAACATGCAGTGAGGATCTGTCCACGTCAGGGACAGGGCAGGTGGCAGCAAGAGCTGGAGAATAGCTGTGTTGGCTTGCTCTCAGACTCACCTCCATGACTTGGGCGACTTCTTCCCACTGCCGCGGGGTCAGGCCGGTTCCCTCAGGACCATGCAGCAAAATGATGGAGCCTTCTGGTGAGCTCTGAAAGCCAGAGAGGAGCTCAGTGGGCAGCATGAGCAGGCACTCATGCAGTCCCTGTAGGATGCACACAAACACAAGTTTGGTCCAGGAGGCGCCCCACAAAGCTTGTCCCTACCTCCAGCACCTCCAGGAAGTCCTCCAGAGCCACATCCAGCCTCTCCAAATCCCAGTACAGGTAAGGACAGATATCTACAAAGCCAGCATCATGGAATATCCCCTGGAAAAAGTCTGCGGGACACAAATCATGGCATTCATAGCATGCAGAGATTAGGCACTACTCCTTTAATTAGTGTGTGGGCTCTATCCAGGGGCTTGCCGTGTTCTGCGCTGTAGAAGACATCACAAACCATGCAGAATGGCAGTGCATAGGCAGCAGGGCTCTGCATGCCCCTGTCCCTGCAGTGAACAAAGCTGACCAAGACCTATCTATGCCAATGAGAGCTCTTTCCAGTACTGGTGCTGTGTAAAGAGCGGTCAGCATCAAACAAGTCTCCACTCCAAGCTCCATGAGCTAGGCAGAGAAGAGCAACTGCCAGCTGCCTCCAAACCTTCAGTGGGGAAGCCTGTGTAGGGGAAGCCGGTGATCCCAGCTACCAAACTCTCTAAAAGTATCCCCTGCCCCCAGGACTAGACCTTCCTGTGGGTCATTCGAGAGGGTGGCAAGAGCCAGTCTCCACAGAGGGAGCGAGGAGACAGCATGCCCCCACTCACCTCCCTTCCCAGCTGCCCCTGGCTCACTGAGGAGTTCAGGGTTCAAGGCATTATTCTGGCCCCTTAACAGCCCCAGGCAGTGGGAAAGTGCGTGTACCATGGACCAAGCCCGGCCTTGGCAGCAGCACCTGCCTCAACCACATCACCCAGCTGCGCTGCAGCCTTGCACTTTCCATGTAGGCTCCTGCCACCCTACAGCAACTGCCTTGCTGTCTGTCACCCAGGTTGGCTGCTCCGGCACGTCACTCACCCAGCTGGTGCACAGCGATATAAACCCTGGCTGGGCCAGGGGTATGCTGACAGTGCCAGCGCCGCAGGAATTCAGCTCCGATCCGGAGAGCTCCAGTTACTCCCACTGTCTGAACACCACCAGCCTGACTCGCACGGAGACAAAAAGGAGTCACTTTCCCAAGCTCCCCCAGCACAGAGGCAGGGCCACTGCAGCTCCTTCAGTCTAGAGCCTGGTCTGCCTGCCTGAAGGCAAGTTGCTGGAAACAGCCTCCAAAGAACAGCTGCCATGACAAACCCTAGAAGCATGCAGTGCTGGGTAGGACCAGGAGGTTGGCAGGATGCTTCTTTGTCTACCCCATCCAAACTACCCTCCTCCATGAGCCAACAGCCCCACGCCAACCCCCACTCCACCAAGAGGCATATGGAGCATTGCTTCTGTGTTACCAGGTAAAGCCTGCACCAGAAAGCTAGAATAGAAGAAAAACCCATGCCCAGGCCAGGGATATCAACAGTAGCATCTGCTTTTATCGCGTCTCTCACCCCACTGCCCCTTCTGAAACACGGCAGGCAGCAGAACACAGAAAAAGGGCTTCAAAAACATAGTTGTTCCCTTTGGGTTTGTCTTTTTTGTTTGTTTTTTGTTTTTTAATTAAAGCTCCACCTGGGCTGCTATTTTCCAGCTGGAACAATGTGCATGTGTCCCTGGCTGATGTTGGTACTCTCAGCCCCCACTTCTCTCCTAGTGTGGAGAGAGAGCCTGAAGGTCAAGGTGCTACCAGTGTAGAGAGGTCCCTCAGACATCTGAGGATTTCCAAGGCCAAATCCTCTGCTTTCTAGTCCTGCCCACTTCCCTGGAGCTGACGAGTCCTGGATTTTAAATACAAATACCAGTCCTAACCCTGTGCATTGGGAGAGAGGGGAACACATGCATGTATTGTGTTAGTGGGGTTGTGCTTGGATTATGCTCCAGAAGTGCAGAGCTGCAAGGTGCACATGGATGGGGGTGATGTCCTGAGTTACAACAGCCCCTGGCTAGTCTGCACAGAAGGGCAGGGCTGCAATTGGGCTAGGGGTTTTGTATTGAACGCACCCTGCCATCCTTTCTGCAGGGCTCAGCCCTAATTGCCAAGTGGCATCAGAGAGAGAGCAGTGAAGATCTGAAGAACGCTTTCAGAGGAGCACCGACAGGCTGCAGGATCCGTACCCTGTTCTCGAGGATTGCCTGGCTCTCCCGACCGATCGCCAGCTCTGTGGCTGCCCTGGTGAACTCGGGGAGCCCACACACCGGGAGCTGCTCATAGTCTTGCGTAGGGTCCCCGGCCACCAGCTGCAGGGTGCGCAGCACTGTAGGGCAAACCCAAGCTTCACCTGTATCTATCCGACAGCCTGAAAAGAGAGAGGGTAGGCCCAGCCCCACGCTGGTCCGGGAGCATGCTGCTGCCACCTTCCAGCATCACTCCGCCAGCCCCAGCAGGGCAAACACCCCCGCTGCAGATGCTGCAGGGGAGCAAGGCTCATCACCACTGTGCTACGTCCTGACTCCCGCCCCAGCCCTTCTTCCATCTCCTTGCCTGGAGCTGCTGCAAGTTTTGCCCCAGGCACTTTTTCCAGTTTTCAACCCTTTTCCTTAGTTGCACATGGCCTGAATACTGTTGGGTGGAAGGCACTGGGGACAGGTGCCCTTTGCTTTGCCCCTAGGAGGATGATTGCGCACAGATAGCTGGTGCTCCAGCCCCGCTCTGCAAAGGACCCATTTGCAAGGAGTATTCTCCTTTCAGTCTCTGCAACTCTGCCATTCAGCACTGACAGCCTCCCTCAGCCCCAGCTTGCCAGCACTGCCCTTGCCCCCTAACCCCACTCCCAGTTTGCTCCCTGGAAGGTGGGACATTCATCTGCCTCCTGTCTTCTGTGCTGCCCCATCCATGAGAGCCCTGGGGTCAGTCCCACGTATTGCTTTGTGCCCCCCCACCCTGCACCAAAGCAGCACTCGACCCTCAACAGGGATCGAGCGGCGTCCCTACCCCGGCAGTCCAGATACACCTTGTCTGGAGAGGGGTCTTCCATGTAGGCATAGAGGAGCTCATGGGCTTCCCTGGTGAGCGGGACATCGAGGAAGAGGGACAGAGCAGCCATGCCCCAGCCAGGTGAAAGCAGGCAGGACAGGCTTTGCTCTTCACACCTCCAGCCCCGTGGGCACCCAG